>NC_056751.1:674834823-674934823 GCF_019279795.1 Protopterus annectens | reverse complement strand
CTGTAATTGATGTTAAATGTACATTGTTACATTCTTCACCCTACGGGCTACCTGGAGCTTGCAGTACCAGCATAACACAGTTCTACAAATAGGTAGATTGGCGTGGGATACACTCTGAGTCCTGGCAAGTGTGTGTATGTGTGTGAGTGTGCATATTTGTAGGAGACAGCATTCTGAGGCCACATTCTCCAAATACAATAAACCTTGGCATACATTATAAAGGATAGTGATGTTGCTGACATTAGGAGAGCCATGACAAACCCACACCCTACTATCCCTGTGGCATGTACAATAAATGCATATCCCTGTAGTAGCACTGATTAGATAGACAAGGGGTTGTATTGCAGTCCTGGTCAATGTGTGATTGTGGGTAGGTCAGAGCATTATCATGGGTTTCAGTGAGTACAATATCCAATGTGGGGTGTGGGTGCTGGGTATACTGTCTTTATACCATGGTACCCCCAGTACATGTCCCAAGGTCCACTATATTAGGACCGCTGTCACCATCAACCACACAGGTAACTAATTACACTATCCAGCCCATTTATGCATGTGCTGTGTGCAAAATCTCTGTAACAGAATGGACTCACTGACAAGGTAGTTAGCATTGCTAAACCCAGGTCTGTCAAATGTGCCTATGACTGTATGTGTTTGTCAATGTGTATATATGACAGTATGTCATACTATGTAACACCCAGAACATCCCCCATTACCATACTGTACATGGCTTCATGATGTTCTTCACTTAAAAGGAAACTTGGGACACACCTCACCCTAAAAGCTCTGTGGTGTGTGCAATTAAAGCCAAACACATTAGTAGCAATAAGTACCTAGGTAGGGGTTCTACTCTCAGTGTTGCCAAGTAAGTGTGTGTGTATGTGAAGGGATCTACTTCAGTTTGCAGAAAATATATGTCAGATCATTTGTCCGAGAACTAACTGGCTAAAGGTAACATTTCAAAGCACTCATCTTGTGGAAATACTTTCAAGCAAAACTAGTTGTGGATGTGTAAATGCCCTCTTCCCCACTGTACAGCTGTACAGAGATACAGGGTAGTGTATATACATGGGTGTGGTTGTTGTGGCCACAGCCACCCACATTAGGATTATTGTTGTGGATATCCTCCCACTTAGTGTGCTTTAATACTGTACAGTTTATGTTAACAGGTTAAGTAGTTGTTAATCACACTATGTGTGGTTCTACACCGCCCCACACCCTCCAAAGTGGGGGCTGTGTCACCCACACCAGCACACCTATGTTTACCAACTCCAGGAGTGCAATACATTGGGGAAGAGGACATATACCCTGCCAGTACCATCATCACTGTCATTAAACTGGCGAACTGATTATTTACTGATGTGATGTTTTGGCAGTTTGGTCTGGGTGGAATTACATAGGCCAAAATGCGTTCACTGCAAAATGAAGTACATCCATGTGAACAGTATCCTCTATGTATTGCATCAACACCAAAGCCTCTGTGTGTGTGTGTGTGTGTGTGTGTGTGTGTGTGTGTGTGTGTGTGTGTGTGTGTGTGTGTGTGTGTGTGTGTGTGTGTGTGTGTGTGTGTTATTCACAGACATTTGGTGTGTGCCACCCAATACACTTACAATTGTCCACTGTAGAAGAGCTGCTGACATCAGCCGCCATGCACTCACCTATATACACCGCTTAGACCTATCAGCTATGTGGCACATGCAGTAACTGTTATACATACCTGTTACTTGTGTTCAGCTGTATCTAGGATATGGCTCAGTCAAGGTGTCACCACAGTGCCATACCCCTTGTACGAAGTAACAGCAGACCAACATCCTGCTGACACATAGACACCCAGAACACAAACAGAATACGTTATGGAGACCACAGTCAGTCAGTGTTAATGACAGCTATAATGCATCATGGCTAGACAGCTACACACCCTGGCATGTAAGCATTAAAAATTCCAGCTGAAAACACGTTAAACAGCATTACATTACTAAACCTTAGGACATTCACCCTGTGCATCAGAACCATATCAGCATGTCCCTGCATCAATGTTATGGATGACAGGAATGTGGCACAGGTATCATCATATGCACAGAGTGTATTGTGAGTTTGCCAGAGCAAAACAAAAAATGCAGAGCCAGCAAACCATTACAGAAATATTTATTGTTATAAAATAGAACAAAACAGACCGGTTTCGGCTGTACGTTTATCAAGCCTTCATCAGTGTAGTAAATTCTAGTTGCAACCATTCTCCTTTTATATTGTATCACCACTAGAGGCTGAATAAGATAATTGCTTCCATTAACACAGGCCTAAACTGAGCCATTTGATTGACATCATGTGTGTGGATTAGGGGGTTCTTTATTAAATGGGCTGTGAAGATGTAGTGTGTGTAGGCATGGAGGTGCCCTAGCTGTGTTGGTGAAGTGTGTGTTTATGTATGCACACATGTCTGCCATGTGGTTGCCCTATACAGGGGGTTTGTTGGACAGCTGCAGACTGTACATGACAGGGTGTACATTTCACTGTCTCTGGCCATGGACATGGGAACTGTGCCTGCCAGGGGTTTCACAGGCACTACCAGGCAGAGGCCCAAATATGGTATTCTCCCCTGATGATGACAATTGTCCACTGGATCCGTGTCCCTGTTTATCCAGGACCTGTGCAAAATAATGGTGGGCACCTGCAAGATCAAGGATGTTGTCAAATACAGCAGAATGAGTAGCCCTCTGGAGCCTCAGACTCTGTCTGGTTTAATGTTCCCTACATGTCTGTGCCTCCATGATGGCCCAAAACATGTGTCTGGTGACACCTGCTGTGGCACTTCTGCCAGGGGCATGATAGCCAGCAGCCCTCCTATGAACACCCCTGTACATCTACCTGTGTGGTACCTCACCGGTCATCTGGCTATGGCTGCTGTGTACAGACACACTTGCCACAGTCCTCACACTGTCCTGTCCCATGCCACCACCCCACAACTGTCCCTAATCTATGACCACTGGTGATGGGGTATGTATGGGCATTGAGACCGTGTGTGGGGATGGGGTGGATAATAGTGGGATGTCAACTGATGGCACAGCTTCAGGTTCCACCCCTGCATGGTAAGGCTGATACACAGGACCAAAACTCCAAGAACTCCAAAAAAAGCCAGCACCAACAGAGCATATGAAATTTCTTTTATTGTGGCCACACCATAAAAATCAAACTGGTTTCAGAAATCAAGACTTCTTCAGTGAGAAAATACATAGTACAAGTCCCCAGTACTTATACCATAAATAATCATCATCAGTTAAACAAACATTCATATTTAAAGCAACAACCACTTTTTTGTCAAGACCATATCTAGTACATGTGGTCATTCAACCCTGGGGAAAATAAGCCCCCAAGTTTAATGATCCAACCCTTCTCCTTTTTATTTAATATAGCATGCCATCCCAATTTATTCATCCTGTCCCCCAAACGTTATTAATGACCATAAAATGGAAATTAGCATTATTATGTTTCAATGTGTGTTTATACAGAGCATTTGACATATGCTTAGTACGAATCTCACAGAAATGTTCAGCTATACATACACGCATATATATCGAAGTCTGCCTGACATAGAAAGCAGTGCATGAACATGTCACTAAGTATACCAGCCAGTCTGACCCACAATTTGCAAAAAATATCATATCATAAACCTTACTAGTATTATTACTAGAAAACTGTTTAGTTTTTGACATATATACATGATGAGCAATGCCCACATGGATATGATCCAAAAACTTTTTCACCAGTTAAAGTACCCTGATGTTCATTATTTCGATTTTTGTTACCACATTTATAGTGATTAAAGTGAGAGCTTAACGTTTGCCCTCTTCTACATGAAAATTGACATCTGGACAAGAGTAGACCAGACAATTCCTCATTGGCTAACAACATATTCCAATTTTTTATATATGACCTCCCTGATGACATTAATATTTCTGCCTTACGTAGTGGCGAACCTGATGGCATCCACATCATCCTGCTTCCTATTTTTACCCACTACCCATCTTTTGGCTGACCTGATATAATAGGGATGATACCCCCTAGCCAAAAACCTTTCAGTAAGATCATCCTCAAAATGCTGATAGACATCTGGAGAAGAACAAATTCTTTTAACTCTCAAAAACTGAGACTTAGGTATATTTTCTATAATGCGGCAGGGATTCAAACTGGTAGCAAATAACAAATTATTATATTGTGGATACTTACGATATATTTTGGATGCCAAAGTGTTGTCACTATTCTTTGTGACTGTCACATCCAAAAAATTTATCTGCTGTGTATCCACATTCAGGGTAAATTCTATTCCCCATTTATTTTCATTCAAATATTGAACAAATTCAGACAAATAATCTGCCCCACCCCGCCACACCAACCAACAATCATCCAAGAATCTTCTCCAGAGGTCTATCTCAGGCAAATACATATTATGCAAACTGTAATAAATAAGCAGATCCTCTAAGTAGCCCATAAACAAATCAGCATATATGGGGGCAAAAGATTCCCCCATTGCTGTTCCCTGAACCTGCCAATAGCTTCAGCCCCTGACAACCTTGCCTGTGCCTCTCCATGACTATCATCATTGTCAGAGTCTGTATGGACACTAACATCAGCTTGCCTACATGAGGGATCCTGACCCACCTCACCACCTGTGAGGGGCAAACAGAAAATGTAATTTAAGACCTGTATATTATGGTTTACCTCTACACACACTCACACACACACGCACACACACACACACACACACACACACACACACACACACACACACACACACACACATACAGGTGAGGTGGCACAAAGATATTACACAGACCTCTCATTACCCAACAGTGAGCATGCATGACATATGGCACTCAACAGCATGCACTGCAGCCATACTCAATTCTTTTTACCAACATTATACATCTCTGTGATGCACGAGTTGTGTTAATAGGTGATGCCCATTCCCCTGGAACACACTGCACCCATGTACACAGTATTGTGTGCACCTGTACAGCACACTGGCATGTACTGTGCACCATACCTCACAAGTGTACACACCATTGCCGAATGTGTATATGTGTGGCAGTTATGTTTGCTCTGTTGCTCACAGCCCCTATGTGTTTGTCTGAAAAATACCTGGGATGATATGAGGACTGATGTCAATAATTAATGCCTGACCTTTGATTTGCAGATCTCATCAGCCACAGTGGATGTATGAACAACAGAATCCGATTACACTGACAACCTTCAAAGCTTACTGTGGCTATAAGGAGTGTACTGTAGGCCATTTGTCCCACCATTATGTTCATCTCTGTCCACAAATCTTGCACAGACAAGTTGTTAGGTAGACTGCAGAACTCTTACATACCCCTCAGATATGCCACCATGGTGACCACTGTGATGCAGTGCAATTAACAGCAACAATAAATGAACATGAACTGAAAACCAAGTAAAAACAAACTGGATAACTTAAAAGAGAAGAAAAAAACACACTGAGTCAAGGAAATAATAAAGTAAGTGCTTTTGTTTACTTGAAATCAGCAAACTTCTTCAGACAAATGGTAAAACATAAGACAAAGCTTATATAAATAAATTCAATGACTTCACCATCCATTTGCAAAAAGGCAAACCTCCATTTAAAGAGCTATAACAGCATATAGGAAAATAGCATCAAACACATACTAAAAAATAAACCTTTTACATTAAATTTTTCAGAAAGGCTACGTATAAAAAGATAAAATAGATATATCTATATATATATCTATCTATCTATATATATATATATATATATATATATATATATATATATATATATATATAAGGATCTACCTGAGATGGTCGACAAGCCATTTGATCGACACTCATTTGGTCGACAGTTCATTTGGTGCAAGCAGTTTTATGTGTGCTGTGCACCCCCTAACTATAACTCCAGGGTCGCACAACATTGGGGAGGGGGGCAAATCTGCTTGTCAACCAAATGAATTGTCGACCAAATGAGTGTCGATCAAATGGCTTGTCGACCATCTCAGGTAGACCCATATATAAATATATATATATATATATATATATATATATATATATATATACCCAAGTGACAATGAAAATGAACAAATATATGCATTTAAAATAAAACACACATTATTATTTACCTATTAAGAGCCCTCATTTTCAGAATACTTCTAATGGAAACAGACTCATTCAAACCCAGGGGGACCAAGGCATTCAATTTCAATTGCCATATTAATTCTTTCTCATCTAATTTCAAAGCAATTGGTCCACCCCTAACATTGTCATCAATTTTATCAATGACATGAAAAACAAACCCATGTGTGGGAAAATCCTTTATATGCCTAGCTAGGGCATTATTCAGGTTCATTTTCTCAATGGCGTACACATGCTCATAAATTCTATTTTTAAGGGGTCTTTCTGTTCTGCCCACGTAAAATGCAGAACAATCTGTACACCTTCGGACACCAATGCTTTAGGAAAGTTGACTGCACTCATTGAAATATTAACGCAACACGTGGATGTTTTATCTAGCCAGGTTGCGGTTACTTGGCTCCGTTCAGCCGGAAATTCCGGTTTGAGTGTTCCATTGGACTCAAACCATTTCAGGATGCCAGCAAACACCTCTGGATTGCATAACATGGCCAGTGTATTGGCAAACCTCAGTAAAACAACTCCATACTCACCAGCTACAGGCTGCTGCCCCAGTTGCATACCAGAGTGACCTAAATAGTTGTGTGAGAGATGTAATGTGAGTAGTCACACCTGTGGCATTGGTACAAGGTGGGACTAGCATTTCAGTACATCAACAGTACAAACCCACAATACTAGACATTATGCATATCTGTTCATTACTACATTGCAGCAACAGACTATCTTATCTGACATATGCATGTAGATACTTTACAGATGAAAATGGATAAGCAACAGTGGTCTACTAATGTGCCCTGGAGCCTTACCTGCATGCTCCTTGTCCATTGTGTGGGTGGCACCCACCTCCACAATGCTGTCTTCAACTTGCTGGCTTGGCTGCCAGGTGGGTGCCCCAAGGCTGGCGAGGAGCTCCTCAGCATGTGTCATTGGGGGCTGGATGGCATGACCCCCACTTGTGTCCCTCCTAACTGCAGCAGCATGCTGATGGGTGTGGCAGATCAGACCCATGAAGCGATGCTGCACCTGCTCATAATTGCGGTTGTACAGGCCAACATCGTTTACCCTGTGGATGAGCTCATTCCACAGGGCAATCCTCTCCTGCAGATCCTGGGCTCTGCACCCAAAGAGGATGTCATGATGGACTATGAGAAACTGGATCATAGCATCATTTTCCAAGGGTGTGTATGCAGGCAGGCATTCCCGGGACATTGTACCTGGAAGACATAAACAGGAAAAAAGGTCAGAGGACATCATACAGTTGTCCACGTACACATCAACAGTGGTATTACTTGCAAATAATCCAGACTATCCCAAAACACTGTAAACTATCATGGCTCATACAACTTGCATTACACTCCTGGCCCTGACTTGTCCATTCCCACAATGTTGGACACTTAATGGCATAATCCACTACACACCATTCATTTCTGTGTAGAGGGATGACAGGGGCCATCTTCCATGTGGATGGTGTGTGGATGGTGGCATGTGTGTGTTTGACTGTAGTGTGTGATAGGACTGTGAGCACATGCCTTTGTTCATGTAGTAGGCAAACTGTAATGTTCTCATGCCCCATGGAGACTTGCTGTTGTTGCCATCAGTCGGCATTATGAACATGCTCACCACTGATGTGGGCAGGAGTGTGGGTGATGTGCATATCCCCCCGTGCTGCTGTTGTGGACAAGGTGCCACTGTTCCTGCTTATCCTGTCTGATGCAGGTTGCCTATATCCATGGCATGTGTGTATGAGGTGTGCTTTACCCCCAGTGCAGGTTGACTTGTGTTACTGGCTCTGAGACTGTGTACATATGTGTAGACATGGTTGCAACTGGCCTTAGTAGTGTGCATATGTCTGATTTCTAGTCATATTCAACCTTACAGGTCACCTGTGAAGCTATATGCTTGCTCAGATAGAGGTGCACTTGCTTCCAAGTTGTGGTCTGCACCTATGTGTAAACCTGGAAACAACAGAAGCCTCTGCAAGTACAGCAGCTGCAAGGACCCAAACGGGAACCTATTCCAAAAGAAAATTTAGACCAGCAGCTGTAGCATGAAGATTTCTTTAATCTGATAATAGTGCAAGCAACATATCAATCAGGTAGAATGAGTGCACAAACCAGGTCAGAACACCAGCCAGGTCTTTGATATATTATTTTATGCCAACTGCCAATCTGACTGGGTTATTTACTTGGCCACATGACATTGCTTGGCATTTTATGTGGGGCAAACCTCACATCCTGTCAAATTCAGGGTGGGGGAGCATCTTAGTGAAATCAAAAACAAGAAAATTACCAAAGCATTATTTAAGCATACTCTTTCACATCCAAGTGCGTCTTTCAATTGTATTATTATTGATAAAATTAGAGCACCAAGATCCAATAAAATGGGCTGGCATGATATTTTAAATAAAAAAGAGAAGAAATGGATTATTAAACTTGGGGGTTTAATCCCCCCTGGACTTAATGAGCATTTATAACCATTGTTATTGATTGATTGAATTAACACTATATAAGGAGTGTATTGCATTGTGCTTATTTTACACTGAGGAAGGCATTGTAACTATTTGCTGAAACCGGTTTGTGCACTCATTCTACCTGATTGATATGTTGCTTGCACTATCATCAGATTAAAGAAATCCTGATGCTACAGCTGCTGGCCGGCACCTATGTGTCCCTGTACAGCCTCTATAGCAACCCATTATGTGCTTTGTGTCTTGGTGATGTCCACCAAGGGGAATAACTCTGTCGTTGGTGGAGGATGGCTGTACAGGTAAGGTACTGCTGATTCCATATAGCTACAGTGGATATGAAGTGTACACACCCCAGTTACAATGCATGGTACTTCTGCAATTAGAACATAACTCCACAAAAGCACATGTCAACACAATCCCCACCTGTGATGTGTCCTATAGCCTGCACAGTTCAATATGGAACATAACAACCTGTCCTGTGGAAACATATAGTTTCATAGGTGTGTACTAGGCTAATAGCCCTGGAACCTTTACAAGCCTAGCCCATGGGATTACCCTGGCCTTGTGCCACCCGACCTTAGTTCCCAGTGCCTCTGTCGAGTAAAGCTACCGGAGTGATCCCTGTGGCAAATTTTCTCTTTCCCATCCACTCATCAAGATTTCTCTTGAAAAGGGCCAGTGAGGTGCTCTGCTTGATATGTATGGAAAGACTATTCCATAGCATGGGCAGTCTCTGGGTTGTGAACCTGTCCCTCCAGCATATGGGAAGTAATACTCAGTACAGTAAGCCAGTTGAATGTGTGTGTGTATACACTTACACTGGTATATTGTGTAAACACTTGCTGAGATGATTACAGCATTCATTTGTCTTGGTTTGTACTCTAACATCATATCACATCTTCACTTGGCAATGGTTGCTCACCTTCCATAAAACAGCTTTGCTTCTTTTTATATAGGATTTTACAGGTTATGGGAAACATTTGAGGTGAGAAATGTTTTGACATGACGTCCTGTGGTCTCATTGGCATACAGCACACAGACCTGGCATTCCAACAGAGGTGTGTACACTATGATATCCAGTGTATATGGGTGTTGATATAGCTGTTAGTGGTAGCCATGGACAGTGGGTCATAACACAGTTGTACACTTCTCTGATTACTATGTGATAAGCATGCCTACTCTAGTACCCATATCAGTGTCATGACAATGCAACAATCAGTAGCAGTACACATTTTATTTTGTTGTATGCAGTGATAGTGATATTACACATGTGCAACATGCACATCGTATTTTCTGGACTGCTTGTGACCCATGTTATTACTTCTGTGCCTCTCAGCTGAACATACACATACATACACATGCCCACGGGATACCTGGTACACATTTATGTTCTATGTCATTATGGCACACTGTATTTACAGTCTTGCAGCTCAATCACAAATCTCAACCTGTTATATCAGGACTTCTGGTCATTGGTCCACCTCACTGGGTGACAAAACAGGGAAGTCAATTTTGATAAAATATCAATATAGCTGCCATAACACAAGTATATGTGTAAGTGACTACAGATATCTGTCACAGCTGTGAACTTTGTCCAGAAGAACACTGTACAGTTGAATGTTATTAATTCAATATATCACATGCAGTTTAACACACACATCTGCAACAGTGCTCATGCCCTATATAGGCATCCTAGATTTACAATACAAACATGTAGAATACTCATATTCACAGGTAACATATGGATATGGGCAACATCCCATTAACTGTCCTGGCATTGGCACAGACACAACTGTTTGACAGACACTCTATTGGTTGCCATATGTGAGCTGTCCTTTCCCAGGGTGTGTCAGGCTCCTCAGCTTTGACCCAACCTATTCACCTCTTAAAGTATCACATGTGGACAAAGCCTAACATTAGGGGGGATATATAGGGACAGATCACAAATATCCCTATTACAAACCTATGACATTTGTGCATGATACATTTCACATTACCATGACTGTTCTGAAGGTGGTGAGGTCTGAAACTCATGTGTCTGTCATGTGTCTTCCACTTTCAGCTATTTGCCAGAGTAATATGGATGTTTGGTGGAACAGCACAAATACTATATGGCTAAATCTTGACATTCTGTGCAGATCTGCACAGTTGACAGGAATGGCCCACTCTAGACAGAGCCAGATACTATGTCCATAGCATTTGTTCAGCAGGACATCATTACAGCAAGTATTGATGGCACATATACATGTTTCATAATCATCTATCCCAATTTTACAGACCAATTACTACATTCAAGTTACATACTTACATGTTGCACATACCTGGTTTATCTTCCTTCTGTGTACAGGATGTCTTCCTGTTTCATAATTAGAGGTTTTGTTTATGTTTTATTTTTTTTGGTGTGTGTGTGTGTGTGTGTGTGTGTGTGTGTGTGTGTGTGTGTGTGTGTGTGTGTGTGTGTGTGTGTGTGTGTCTCTCTCTCTCTATCTCTCGCTCTCTCACTCTCTCCACTACTGAGATCAAGCTTGTCTGAGTAGGTTGAAGCATGGCTTTTGTAGGTGATACTCATGTTCATGTGATGGACTCTGCACCAACTGCTGTTCCCCACTTGCTAATTGCATGCTGGCAGTTGTGTAGGTCTTCCAATAGCCAATGTCATAGCAATCCACTACTATAAATAATTACATCATGTGGGCATTGTCCCTTTACCTTTCCTGTATGGAAGACATCCTTCCTGTGTGTGGGCAGTGGTGTTATAGACAGCATGTAGCTATACCTCTTACAACAGGACTTGTGGACACAGGCAAACTACATGTTTGTATAAGGTTCCAGACCTAGGGACAGTGTTTGAGTATTGCTGTTACATGCATTTAATGCTGCTAGTTTTACAGGGTTTGTTTGTACATACTAGTTTTGCATGGAATACAGTCTGTCTGCACAGCTCTCAACTGTGGGCCTATCCACACGATGGCCAGAGAATTGGCTTTTTTTTTGTTTACTCCCCACACAGGTCTTGTCCCTGACATATCAGTGGCATTCTTGCCGTTGATTGCTATCAGTACATGACAACATCCATTTGTGTTTCTGACTTCATATTCCTGAGTAAGGGTATGTTGCAACCAATCCTGTAACACCAGCAACTTTCACAGTGTATAACAGCAATATTTCAAATATGGCCCTGTGTTTCAGCCTCTGTCCTCCACCTATATACCAGGCTTTGTCCAGATGTCATGCAGTAAGAGGTTGATAGGTAATGGTCTATCATTATTTAGTGCTGACATTCCTGCGATTATTCCAGTGATGTTGTGGACTCCCACATAAGTTGTGGGGTAGGGTCTATATCAGGGGTGTCCAGCCTTTTCAGTTGCAAGGGCCGCATTGAGTCAACATAAATGGTCTGGGGGCAAATGGCAGGTGAGGACCAAAAAAAAAAAAAAAAAAAAAAAGGTCTCACATTAACTGAAGAGCAAAAAAACAAACACAGGTTTATGCGGACTAATGTGGCTGTATTGTAGGTTAATTTGAACAATAAATAAATTAATAAATATAAATAAATTAATAAATGCATAATATTTGCCCTAAAATTCAATATCTCATTCTAATTATTTAAAAAACAGTTAAATCTAACATCTTAGTAAAGTTTATTTGTAAAAAAAATTAACAGGTACAAACCTTTCAATTTGTATGAGATCATACCTGTGATTTTGCTGGTTTCCATGTCTTCCATCATGTCCTTAATGGCCATATGTTGTCCAAAGTGCTCATGTATTCTTCTGTTTCTAGCTTTGCAATCTGTCCCTGAAATATGGCACTGGCAATATCAGGAATGATGACACTTTTACTTCTTAAAAAATGAACAATTTTTATTTTTACATTTGTTTCACTGTCACTAACAGATGGTACAACACGTTTAACTTTGGTTCACCCACTTACTGTGGAGACACAAAGAACATGGTAGTATGCCAAAACACACTCCAGTTTCACAAGGTAAACTCACACATGCTGTTTTGCAGTTGCCTCCAATCTGCATTTCTCACATTTAAACAAATAAGTGACTTTATAATAAAATAGTAGTGGCAATGTTTATTCGTGAAACCAGTTCACAAGGGTGCAGCCAGGCACAGACCTTTGCAGACTTCAAACTTATTGGTCCTAGTTCTTGTTATACTTAAGTGTCCATATCAGGAGGTTCAGGCTGTCAAGTCAGGATTGTTCTTTTGTGTAGTAGAGTAGACAAACATTATGAGCATAACCTTTTTAATGTGAAGACTGAGCTTGTCTTTTGATACCAGTGCGTCTATATCAGGTTTGATAGATGTAGTGGCGATGAAGAGTATTTTCAAGATGCTCATCTGAAATTTTTGTTCTGATTTTATTTTTGTATGCTTCATACGAGAAAAAAACTGCTCGCAAATGTATGTACTCCCCAACAGAGATGTCATGAACAGGGCATGTTCGTGAAGTGATGGATATTTTTCTTTGGGTAGGTATAACTTATAAAAGTCAAATAAAGATGCTTGCAGAAATTTTTCTTTAAGTTGCATATCTGACTGCAATTCTATGCATTCCAGTTGCAGGTTTGCAGGCAACATGTCGATGTCAACTGAGAATGGAGTAGCAAATATACTGAACTGTTGTTGGTGTTTTCTAAAATCTTGAAATCTGCTCTCAAACTCCTGTGCTAAACTATTAAGTAATGCTGCATATTTTTCAGTATTTGCATGGCTTTGCTCAGACAGTGTTGCAAAGTGAATGAAGCTATTGTTCTTAATCTGACTGTGCCACAATTTCAGTTTCATTTCAAATGCCGTCACTGTTTGAAACATGTCATTTATTAATAGATTTTCCCCTTGGAGGCGCAAGTTCAGGTTGTTTAAATGAGCAGTGATGTCTACTAAGAAGGCTAAATCAGCCATCCAGCTTGCACTTTCAAATTCAGGTACAGGCTTTCCTTTTAACTCCATAAAGGACTTTATTTCATCTCGTAAGTCATAGAAGCGTTTCAGCATTTTTCCACGACTTAACCACCTCACTGCAGTAAAGTACAAGATGTCTCCATAGGTAGATTCCAAAGTAGTCAGAAACTCCTGAAACTGGTGGTGATTTAATCCTCTGGATCTTATGAAATTTATTGTTTTAACAACAACACTCATAACATTTTCCATTTTTAAAGTCTGTGCAGACAAATTTTCTTGATGTATAATACAGTGGTACTTCATGAAACGCACATTACTGATCTGTTTTGCATCTTCTTCCATCAGTGTTGTTAGTCCTTCCTCTTTCCAACCATAGCTGGAGCACCGTCAGTTACTATGCCAGACAGGTTTGTGATGGTCAAGGAAAATCTTGCCAGTGTTTCTTTTACTGCCTTGTACAGATCAGCAGACTTCGTTGTGTCTTTCAGTGGAACCATACAGGCCAGTTCTTCAGTAATACTGAAATCGTTGTCAACACCACGAATAAATATGGCAAGTTGTGCCGTATCTGTAATATCAGTGCTGTCATCCAAAGCTATGGAGTAATACTTGAAAGTTGCACACCGAGATTCCAACATATTTTCAATAGATTTGGCTATATCTTCCACACGCCTTGCGATTGTCTGGTGTGATAAACTGATTTTAGAAAATTCTGATTATTTTTCAGGGCAAATTATGTCTGCTACACTTTCAAGGCATTCTTTAACAAATTCACCATCGGCAAATGGCTTGGATTTTTCGCAATTAAATTTGCTACAACATAACTTGCCTTCAGTAAAGAATCCGGTTGAGTAGCTGATTTTCGAAACAGCTGTTGTTGAAATGTAAGACTTTTTTTTAATTCTGATATTTTCTGTTTACGAGACACTCCTTGCAATTCACTTAATTTGGGGTGCGTTTGAATATAATGCCTTTTTAAATTGTAGTCCTTGAAAACGGATACCACTTCTCTGCACACGAGACAGAGTGCTTTATTATGCGATTCAACAAAGAAGTACTCATCAGTCCATTTTTCCTGAAAGACTCTTCTTTCGTCCGCTATCTTGCGTTTCATGGTTTTGGTTTGACCAGATGTAGAAGCCATCTGAAAAGTAAAAGAGGAGTAACTTAACTACTTTATTCCTAGTTGCATAATTTTTAAAACAATGGCTAACAATTTACATTAAAAAATAAGGAAATAAAAATTAAAACTATCCATACTTGTAGTAGTATATGTTAATGGTGTTCAAGGGATCATTTCACACCTGCAAAATAACACAAAAATATCCCTGGGGTGAATTTACAGTTACCCATCCTGTTGGGCAGATTACATATGAGGAGGGCGAGTGAGGCACTTTGTTTCATTTGTAGTACTAATGCCATTAGTCTTCAAAACACCCATTACGCATAAAGCACATCACATTTACTGTGACTGTTGGTCTGTACTCTGTGCCAGTAATACTGGGCATTTTGAAAAGTTATTCATAATTCATGAAATTCAGATGGACTGCGATAGAGCTATGAACATGTATGGTTAGCTGCATGTAATCAACAGTTTCTTACTGCTACAAGAATGGCAGCTTTCAATGACATAATCAGAGCTGTACCATCAAGTTTCAAGTTAAATACTGTGTACTTTGCATGCTACCTAAGAAAAGTCATTCACTTGCAATGAAAAACTGGCACACACTGACACTGTCATTAATTCACTACTACTGTACTACCAATTCACACTGCGAAAACCACTCCAGCCGTCCAAAGTAGGTAAAATGTCAACATTAGCAGCCCTACAGTATTACAATCCACAAAATTAAGCCAACAAATTTGCAATAAAGTAAAGAATTCACATCACTGACTTAATAAAACAATTCTGAATAAGAGGGTCTCACCCAAACAAATGACTGGTGCCATACACATGACCGCACGTTTTAATGCCAACAAATGTATCATCATCCCTTTTGGGCCAAAGTTTTGGGTAAAGCGGTTGTGAGGCTGCCAGCCCAGCTAGATGTTATTTTGTACAATGTACATAATTCTGTGTGTCATTTTTGAATATTAATATGCTTCCTATGCTTGTCTTACAAATGTAAAAAAAAAACTATACATATGTGTATATTAAACTATTGGTGCAGAAGTGTGTGTTGAACTGCATGTTCTGTACTGAGCTTCAAGAATGTAACCAGTGTACCCTGCTGGGAAAGAACAGAAATGTGTGTATTGTAACTATACCTATGCAGATGTGTGCTGTAAGGTAGAAGTTGGAACATAAAGAGTTAAATTTGACAACAGTAAGAACAGAAGTGAATTGTTTTATAACTGTCTGTATTGATAGAGAAGGAGTTTTGCCAAATGCTAGGTAACAAATGAAGTGAATTGTTTTACGACTTTGTTATCTCATCAACAAGACAGGATGTCTACACTGCAGCCAGAAGTTCTTTTGTGTGGAAACAGACAAAATGACAGGTTTCAAATGTAAAACTGTTTACTACTGTTTTATAATTTCCAGTTCCAGGGCTTAGGCCAGGGGCCTTAGGCACATTTCTGAGAGATAAGTAACCTCTCTTAGGGACAGATTGCAATATAGCAAGATTAGTAGATGTTTTCTGTATTTTGAGACTGTCCTGCAATGTTTTTTTTAACATATTTCCTGCAATTCTGAACTGTGTCACTTTATTCATTGAGTTATTGAATATTGTCTTATTCTTTTTATTGTTTATTATTAAATATATTTAAAAACCTTTTAATTGTGGCTGGTTTGTTTATTTAAGACAAAAAGTATTTTTTGTCATAATGCCTTGTTTTGTATGTAATTTGCACTCGTGATGCTTACTTCAGTAATTGCAACAGGCAATTGTGAAATTCAGGAATGCTTCAAACACTTCAAGCACGAATGCATTGAGATGTTCACAGACTAGCTTACATAGTCAGTTAACAGACAGACATGCAGACAGATACCTACTGGAAAAGGCCACAATCAATATATATTATATATACATATTGACCTCCGTTTCATATTAGTTTGATGGACGTTCACTAGACTACAGATTTTAACACCCCTTTCTTTTGAGTCATTTTGCCTAGTATAGACAGCACTGAGGAATAACCAATGGAACAGTATAACAAACTGAAATATTGTAATGAATTATTCAGACTGTATAATTACCAAGAAATTTTACAAATGAGTCAGCATAGTTCAATTAGGGTTTCCACCTGTCCCACTTTGCGAGGGACAGTCCCTCTTTGGGCAGTTGTGTCCTGACAAAAATTTAAAAATGGCAAATGTCCTGAGATTTTATCTGCCTAAGCAGCAGACACCTCCAAAGCAGACACCCAAGCAACCGCTACCCCAAAACAAAACACGTGCAACACATATCTCACAAAGCCAGTGTACCGAGCAGTCACAGCCCTTAAGACTAAACAACACACCTGATACACTTGTAATAGGTGACTATCGTCAGGCACACTGACATCCCGCTCACCAGGCTGAACAAGGAGAGGGTCACGGTGAGCAGCCTGTCGGGTGCTAGGATCCGCCACATAACACAAGCACTCAGGTCACTGCAAGGCAAGTACAAATATGACTCAGTCATTGTCCATGCTGGTGTGAATGACCTGAGACTTACCTCCCTGGACTACATGAAAAGAGACATAAAGGAGCTCTCTGAGCATGTAGACCAGGCCGGTATGACCCTGCCCTTGAGTAGCATCTTACCCTCACCAGGCCCATAATTGAGTACAATGCCCCTTTTGGGATGGACCTTACCAGACACCTGCAGCAATTGGAAAGACCCCAAAATTACCTCACCAAGAGGATCAAAGGGCTCAAACAGATGCCATATGCTGCCCGGTTAAAGAAACTCCAGCTCTACTCAGTGGCATACCACCTGTTCAGAGGCAATCTGTGCCTGACGTATAAAGCCATGTCCAACCCGGAATTAATGGACATGCTGCACCTCAGAAAATCCAAATCCCATCGAGCTACGCACTCGAGAGACTTGAACCTCAGCACTGAAATAAATAGGACATGCTGGAGGGACAAATTCATAACCCAGAGGCTCCCTTCACTCTGGAATAAAATCCCAGTCCAGGTTAGGCAGAGTCCCTCATTGACTCTCTTCAAGAGGAATCTTGATGAGTGGATGGGGGATCATAGGTTTACCCCGGGTATCATTTCTGTGTCACTGTTAGACAGAGGCACAGTATACTAACCTCGAAAAAGGGCATAGCAAAATAAATTTAAAATGGCTGGTGAAAGCCAAACACATTCTGGCTAGGCTTATAAATGCCTTAGGGCAGATAGCCTAGTTATGAACCTATGAACCCACCTCAGTTAGGGCAGAATGGGAGGAGGGGTAGTAATATGCTGGAGGGGGCCACTTTGGCAGAGACTGTTTCACTTGTGTAATATGCTTATATTTATTAATGACTAATATTCACACCTCCTAATTAGACCGTGGTGGTGGTGCTGCG
This sequence comes from Protopterus annectens, assembly GCF_019279795.1. Lineage (NCBI taxonomy): Eukaryota > Metazoa > Chordata > Ceratodontiformes > Protopteridae > Protopterus > Protopterus annectens. The sequence continues at coordinate 674,916,775 of NC_056751.1, read as the reverse complement.
GTTGTGTGTTGCTGTCTGGTTCAATTCTCAGCTATAGCATCTTCAGTGTGGAGACATGCGTGAATGGGCGTACCTTCGTTGAAGGTTGTGCGTCAGGGCTGGTAACTCGGCACGTAAAAATCAACTATCGATCTTTAGCAGACTGGAGTTCCGCTGTGGCGACCCCTAACCAGGAAAAGCCAAAAGACACTAGTGACTACAACAACATTCACATCTCCTAATTGTGTATTTTCCTTTTCTACCCCACTATCAGACAGGAATTAAAATTGGTCCAAATAACAGTGTATTCTGTATTTATCCACAATTCAGTTTTATCCTGCAGCTATTTCCTTATTGTCATTCAGACACACACATTGATTACTCTCATCTGTTACCTCCATTTTCTATGTCCTGTACCAAAATTCTTCCTAGTGTAACTACATTTACGTGCCAAATACAAACATTTTGTTATAAAATAAAAGTAACTATCCCCAGAACATTGTTGTGGTCCAAATGACAAGAACCCCTTCCCTCCAAAAAGACTGTTTGTACTCTATCAGAAACGTTTGCAATATTGACCTGAAACATAAACATCACACTCAAATTGCTTAGCCAACTTTACAATTCCCACAAACAGTAGAAATCTATCCGTTAACACTGTATTAGAAAAAAATATTAATGTTTTGTGTCTGTCTCCCACTGTCTACTTTTCTTTTTCTTTGAGGTTACTTTATTTCTTCACCCCCTCCCCTTCTGTTACAGTACATTCATTTCCATCATCGTAAGTCTCATTAGCCAGGACAGAAGAAAAATCTGATGCTTACTTTTTGGCTTTGGCCACACACAAGTTAAGTAAGGACAAGTTTGCTTAAATATCCTGTTTTACACAAAGAAAGCAGCCCTTTATTTTTTAAGACACAACTACTATAATGCATGAAAAGTTTGATTATCGAGGTGTTTTAAATTTTCACTACAAACAACTCCACATTACCTTCCCAGACCCAAGTCCAAAAATATTTTCTGAAAACTGTGCACAGCTTTACAATGTAGTTGTATCAATTATGCCGAAAAACAATGCAAACCATACAACCAAAAAACACAACACTTGCAGGAAATGATACATTTTCTTTTTACTAGTTGTTTTATGCTTACAGACATACTGTGTACTATAACTAATACAATCATGCTCCCTGAATCCATCAGTCCTGTAATTCTTTCCCCTCTTCTCTCTGCCACATTGCATTTGACAAGTTTAGTAACAGCACAGTCGCAGATTCTATCATAAACAATCTTTTTCCCCAGAGACTAGAAAGCTGCAGCATGTTTATTATACTGTACATACAGTTGCTGTGTCCAGCAATCATGACCACTCCCAACATCCACCCCATACCACAAAACCTGACAGGGCAAGAAATCTGGTAAACCAGGTAAAGCCTAATAAATGAAGTGGAAAAAGCCCCAAAAGGACACATTTTAAAAACTGCTCTTATAAACTTAGAAAGTTGCAATAACAGGATTTGAGTTAGGATGCATTTTCTGAAGGATATGAACTCTGAAACTCAAGTGTATGTCACCATTTAGCTTTAGCCGGCGACTTAATCCTCATCGATTTACCAGAAAATGACAAATTTATAGAGGGGAAAAGACTAAAAATAAGACAAGCAGACATTCTACGAACATCTGAACAGATGAGAAAGGCCACCACCCTCTCCTTCTGCACCAATTGCACCCCCCCATAAGCAAAGATAAATTAACACACACATTTCCTTGAAGGCTTCCATTTTACTACACACGCTAGCTAGAAAATTAATTGTTTTGAACCTTAGCTCGAACTCTCAATATAAGGAGCACTTTTCATTTACAGACAGACTTCAAGACCAATGCAGCCTTAGAAAGTGCTATGATAACTATGCATTGCCAACTGTAGCTTCTGGGGCATTTTGAGTTCATCTTGTTCTGCAGGAGATATAAATTGAATGCAAGCATGGTTATTTTGCCATAATCTTTTACATTACAGAATATCTACAAATCCAAAGCCATGTTATTCAATCCTTATTCCATTGCTGAATATAGACCCCAGTTCCTTTCTGTTGTATCTCAAGACAACATACCAATTTCACTGTAAACCACTTTAAACACGTGTGCATGGGACTCACTCTATCCATGAGGATTATGTTTTTCTGGCTCAAAAGTTACTACCAACTAACTTTCCCTCTCACACACACACACTCACACACACACAGTCACACACACACACACACACATACACACTCACACACACACACACACACACACACACACACACACACTCACACACACACACACACACACACACACACACACACACACACACACACACACACACACACACACACACACACACTCACACACACACACTCACACACACTTACACACTCACACACTCACACACTCACACTCACACACTCACACACTCACACACACACTCACACACACATTCACACACACTCACACACACACACTCACACGCATACACTATTTCCAAACCCTTGGCCTCCAACTCAAGTCTCTTTAGCTCCAGATGGATTTTTAAGTCCTATGTGGAAAGGTTGAACTGTCCATTTTCTGAGAGTTTTACATCTCCACAGCCAGTCTGATTGTCCTCGATGTTGCTGTTCTGTGATGCAGCTGTGCCTAAAGCTGCAATCATGTCTGCTTTAGTCAGGTTAGCATACACAAGTCCTTTAGTCTGGCACATTTCAGCCAACTGGCTCCTTGTCAGCTTGCCATACTCCTCTGCTGACATGCTTGCCTGCTCTCCCTGACTAACTAAGCTAACAAAAAATAATAAATAAAACAATTGTGATATGATCTTTGAATGTTCACTGTATGGCTGGCTGAGAGTACAAGCTGTGCCACTGTTTGCCTATATGAGAAAAAAATAGTGGGTTGGCAGCCTTTTGCCCATACTTACACAGCTGCTAAATAAAGTCCAGCAAGCTCTTTTTCCAAGTTAGATTATTTTTTCTTCAACTGCTTATAATGTCTTAAAAGACTAACACTTTTAAATAAGCATGGAAAGCTTAACAAAATAATTATTTCAGTGTCTTTTTCTTTTCTACCTCCTTTATGGTAAATTTTGAGGCAAGCCACAAGATTTGTGTTGGCAGCATGACAACCTATTCTGGCTTCTATTTTGAAAATTTCCAATCAGGGAAAAGAAGGTACAAGGTCCATAATATTCAGACTGAGAAAGTTTTTAATAATTTCAGACAGCAAGTCCTGTATATCAGGGTATTGATGGGCCCAAGGATCCATCCCCAAAACATTTTTCCATTACTTTTAGACAAGACAAAGTCCAACATGTAATTCTTGAATACAGTAGTAGAAGGTACAATGCTGATCATATTTAAGTTTTGAGTAACACATTTCAAACTTAGCCATTAGTCCTACTGACTGTGTAACAGTTTTTTGGGAATATTGAAAGTAAACCTTTGGCTGTTGGGGGGGGGGGGGGCTGTTACCAGATGTCCATCAGCACAGTATATTCAATTAATTTAAGTAGATTTGTATTTCAGCATGTCAGGGTGGGAGGGAACAGTCCAGTGTCAAGTGTGTCACCAACTTAAAATTACTTTCAACAGTAGCCAGATAATATTTACAATTTAAACCACCAACTACCGCAAAAAAAAAAAAAATCATTTTTATGGCCATAAATGTCAATTGTCTAGGTCGGGAGGTGTATTTAGTTTAATCAAGACCTGCTTCCTTTCAAAGTCCCTCTAGTAATCCTTAACTAACAAGCCTAGTGAGCCTGTACCAGGAATGAAAAGTCCACTCATCAATAATTTGGCCAAACTATGGAAATAAAAGCACCACTACGCTTGTTGCAGATATCTAGAGAGGAATTCAGAAATGCTTAGTCCTTTTGTGAAACACAAATTCCTTGAGCTGTTTTTCTGTGTACTGACTTTATGGCATATAGCTAACAAAGATGTATTGTAAACCCATACATCCCTAAAAGGGATATGCATTAAACCTAGCTTGCATCTTTTAAATTTAAGCTGTCAATGAAAAACATGAAGAGAGTGGGAAAAAAGTGGGCTACATGCATGAATCACATGTCTTATTTAAATGCATCTGATATAATGATGAGAATGTAGTCACAACTCTGGTTAGCCAAAAACAGGTACAAAATATCACACAACAACAATCTTAGAGCTGTATACTTTTGTAACATCTCCTTTTACAGTAGCTTATTAAATTAGATGCCAGAGAAAGTATTTAAGTTCTCCAGAAGCATAGTTCTAAGGGAGCAAAATACTTATGTACAATCATGCTTTTTGGCATCAATAGTAAAAATCAGACCAGCTCGCTTATGCTGTTAAAAAATTAAAAACAATAGGAGTTCCACAAAATGTGAACAATGTGCAGCTAAGATAATTTTTTCTTTTTTTTTTTGTTAAAATATGACACCTATTACATCAACAAAAAATTAAAACTAATTTAAAATGGCTTCCTAGTTATGGAACACTCGTGCTCCATTTAGCAAGATATTTTTTCTGGAAAATGAACTAGATCAGCTCCACCTTTTGATTAACTTAACAGTCTTTCCCTCGCACTCCTAGAAACAAGGAAAGGAAATACTAAAACTTAAACAGAGAAGTGATAAAGGACAACTGTGTGCTGCACAGAACTGAAAATGCAAACTTCACAACCATACTGAGTATTCAAACGCAATGTCTAAAGGTGTTCTGATCAACAAATCCACATTTGTATATTTTTACACTTTTAAACAAGACCAATGGTAGCAATTTGAGAAAGTGTAGATAAAAAAGGCATTATTTTTACCCACCTCTCCTATCTGGAGACACAAAAAAAGAAACCAGTAACAACTTCAACAATTGTATTAAAAGCACCCCAGTTATCCCAACATTAAAGATTCCTTTGCCAACCAATTCTAGGTATATGGAATATTAGGAGTCCCCCAGTCATTCAGCACAGAATACTTTCTGTCAATACAAACACCACTGCATAACATAAGACTATTCTCTTATTCTTTACTAAACTGTATGAAGATATATTGGGAAAAAAAAACTTGAATAAACAAACCCAAAGTGAAAAGCAATGTACTTATCTCACTGGTGCTTACTTGTCCTGGCTGGCCATGAAATATTTGTGGTGAAACTAGAAGCTGTCAGGAGACAGAACTGTAATCCTTAAATGTATATGGGTGGATCTATTATTCTAGAGAAGCCTTTCAATATTACACAATAAAAACTCAGACAGAAAGAGCATTCAATTTAAACACTGTTCAGAGTTCAACCAAATTATAACACATTAATATTAATACATGTAACACATAAAATATACGTTTTGGAGTACTTTTCAAATGCTTTGCATTCACCAAGTCCCTATTACCATAGTAATATAAATGGGAAAAATATAGAACAGAAGCTAGGAAAATTCGTTAACAAAGCACATTTGATGGGACATTATCTCCAGATCATAATAGCAATCCTTACCCAGGGTCTTCATTTTCATTAGAGCTACATATTGTAAGTAATTGGAAACTCTGGGGGATCAAACACATTTCTGCTGTAATATCTATTTCTAGAAGCACACAGTGTTAAACCCATTCTTGTGTACTACAAGAGAACAAGGGACATGGGGAATATCCTATTACTTTTTGCACCAGTTCTAGCTGAAAGGTGCACAACATGAGTAAAATTGCCTTGAATCACAAGGGCTTTGATAAGTAAACTCAATCTTTGGAGAGTTTCATAGAGATTAGAAGTTATTTAAATATCAATACCACGACTAAGTGTCATTTATGAAAAGGTTCTGTCTAAAGTGCTGACACTGATTAAACAGGGGACTAGCCGGGCTGCATCACTGGTGCTGTTAATTTGTTTGACAATCCAGGCTAAATTACAGTTAAGATACAAACATATTTAGAATCTTCAGAGATACTATGGATAAGATGCGAAGCTGTTTGCAAGTATTACATTTACTCTGTGAATAATGTGCATGCATTTAGGCACCAGAGTGTAATCAGTGCAAACATCTTAATAAAGACAAGCAAACTATACAGCAAGCAATTTTATTAACAAGAACTACTTGGAACCAAGTAATGCTAGGTAATATGTAAAAACATAAGGAATACCAGCAATGCAAGTATATCTTACATTTGCACATCCCCTTAAAATGGAAACTAAAGAAATTATGGGGAACTGACTGACCTCTGAAACTGGAATGGACATCTGTTTTCAATATGTAGCAACTGAATAATTTTGGTCTCAAAAAAAAAAAAAACACTAATTAACTCATTCCCTCTGTCCTACATACTGGTTTTGGTTTGGTACCTTTATGTTTGTGAAGAAGTACCCTTATAACTTGCTGAATAAATAAATACATAATAAAAATGGAAAAGATCAGTTAAGAAGAAAAATGTAAATATGGGCAATATGTTAACCTTACAGTCCTATACAGGATTCATTGTTTAACTCTGGTTAACTAAGTAAACCAAGTGGTAAACAGCACTCCCTCCCGCTCAGTGATGTATACCAATTAATCAAATGGATCTGTTTCAATCATCCTTTAAGAGTGCAAAACAAAATTGTGGTTGCATGTTTCTTTTGCATTATTTCCCCATAGGCAATGCAAAACATATACAGCACAACCTCTAATTTACTACACAGGTTCATAAAGCACATGTTTTATTTTCAGACTTTATTATGGCTACATTTAAGTAATAGCAACACATAGATTCTTGGCGAGCTGAGCCTTCAGCTTGTAACTTACCTTTGTTGTAGTGTAGTCGGTGTGTACACAATGAAATAAACTAAAAAATAATAAATCCTCTCTCTACGCTACGATCTCGCTCCTTCCTGCAGCTTTTCTTTATAAAAATCGCGCGAACGGTGTTTTCGCGCATGCACATACCAGCGGAAAGACGCTGGTATGAAAAAAGCGTAAAAAAAAGAAAGTTGGCGCATGCGCAGAAGAGCAAAACTATGCGGACGTGTAAACACACGGAAAAAAAGTGAAATTAAATTTAAATTTAAGGGTCGCAGGCCGCATGGAAGAGCTCTGAGGGCCGCATGCGGCCCACGGGCCGCGGGTTGGACACTCCTGGTCTATATATATATATATATATATATATATATATATATATATATATATATATATGGGCTACAGCTAGACAAAACATGTATGACCCTGTACAGTCTGAAGGTCAACGTATGGAGAGCACTGTTATATACTTGGCGACTCCTCTCTCTGCTACTTAGAAAAACTGGTACTGCTTACAGGTTTTACTAAACACAGCTGTAGTTTACCAGGCTTAGATTCCTTAATGCCATCTGTTTAGATATATTACCTGTTGTTTACCTAATTACTGTTTTTATGATTTTAAGTCTTTGTACAAGACTATTTAGTTTGAATGTGTAGCTATTGCCTTTCATATATTGCCGACTGCTGCTAAACGGCTTTGTACTGTGTCTTCAGCCCTTGCTGCATCCACTCACTAATTGTTAGCGTTTTACACGTGGGTTTACCTGGTGACTCCTCTCTCTGCTACTTAGAAAACTGATACTGCTTACAGGTTTTACTAAACACAGCTATAGTGTACCAGGCTTAGATTCCTTACTGCCTGACTATACTATCTGTTTAGAAATATTACCTGTTGTTTTCCTATTTCTAACTGCTGCAAAACACCCACTCGCTACTTATTAGCATGCTATACTTAGGCTCTTACCTAGCGACTCCACTCTCTGCTGCCTAGATAGACTTTTACTGCATATAGACTCTATTAAACCTAGTTGTACTTTTACTAATCTTTAATCCCTAAATGCTTAACTGTCTATGTGCTTAGACGTACCTCCTGTTTTTTTTACATATTTCTATATACAGATAAACAGTTTATTATTGGGTCCGTGCCCCTGCTGTAACCACTCGCTAATTATTGGCATTCTGCATGTGGCCGTTCATCTAGCAACTCTTTCTCTGCTCGCCGCTCATCTAACGACTCTATCTCTGCTCACCTAGAACTCCTTTTACCATACTTACTTTTTTATTAGACCTACAGAACACTTCACTAGTGTTTATCGCCATATACCTGGCTGATCATAGGTTACAGTGCCTTATCTGCCTTTTATCTAATCCTAACTGCTCCTAACAGTTGTTTCCTTTGTCCCTCTCCCTTGTTGCACCTCCCACTCCTGGTTAGCGTTTTTGCACGTGGGTACTTACCTAGCAATTCTATCCCTGCTCGCCTAGGCATACTGTAATAGCCTTAGTTCATATTGCCTATATAGGTAATATTTTTAGCTTGATTATTGAACTTGAGTTCTTAAAGACTGTTGTTAATACACTTTTACTTAAATAGAACTGCTGTGGTTTACAATTGTATATAAGCTGTATATGATGCTCTTTCCATCCTAGCTACATAATTGTATTTTTTCTATATAGATAGCTTGTTGACACATTTTATTCTAATTTCCATTGCTGAATACAATTGAATAGATATTGAATGTAGCACTTCACATACTTGCTTCCTGATTGCATTTGTGTATTGTTGCTTCCTGACTGCATTTGAATATTGTCCTCTGAATCCTTAGGTACCTGCATTTTTGTACTTTCTAGATCTTACTATATACACCAAGGGTTTCTAATGATTAATATGTCTAACTCATATAACTGTGTATAATTTATGTGTCATGCTTTCCTCCTCATTACTAAGCTGCTACCTCACCACCCTTTCTTTTTCTTCATTTACCAGCCTGTGACCCAGTACATCCCTGTACTAAATCACTAGACCTCACCAACTGGAAGCCTCAACATATTTGTCCAAGCTGGAACATTATCTATCAGCTCCCTGAGAAACCAGCCCACTACAAGACAGTGAAAGCATGTGTTACAACAGATCCTAGAACTTTGAGCTTATCCTAATGTTTAATGACATTGCTAGGTTAGACAAGTTTCCCTAGCAGGACTGCCAGCAGCCAATCTACCAAACCACTTATTCTCTGGTCTCTTAAACATTTCCCTACATCCAACCTCTCTTTCCCTCTCAGGTAGCAATATACTCCCTCTCTCCATTACCAGACTCCCTGCAAGTGTATCTTTGAAGCTGTTTAGTGACTAGACACTAACTGGCGCCACTCCTCTAACTATCTGCAATTCTATTCCTACACTCGTCTGCTGTACCTTACCTCTATTTTCCACTCTCTTAGTCATTGCTTCTCCTTACTCCCTCTCATACTGTCTCCTACACTTTTGCTCTATTGCTACCCTTTCTAACCTACAGCTAGTCTTACAATCCTACTCCCACCCTTTCTCACTTGTGACTTACCTGTTGAACTCACCTACTTAACTGATTGTTCTCCTTGAAAGTCCACTCTTTTGTCTGTACCCACTCCATTCGCCCTGCGGGCTCACTCTGCTCCCCTACCCTACCCCGAATTCCACCCACCCCCCCAGTGTTCCTACATTTATCCCTCCAATAGACACACCCACACCATAAATTACTCCAATCATATTCCTCCCTTCATTTACACACCCATTCACACCTATAACTCTTCCACCAATAATTCACCTATCTCCTACCTGTCTAATTAGTCCCTCCTACAAGAACTCCTCCTAGCATAACCCTCTATACCTCCCTCCAACCTTAAACACTTACCTCTAACACTAGTTCAAATCCCACCTAATCATGCCCTACCTACTACAAATACCATTACTTATCACACTCCTAACAACTCTATCTACTACTTATCTGTTGTCTTCCTATGAAGAACCTTAGCTACACCCTCCATATCCCATCCAAACACACTTTAACACCTACTATATCAAACCAACCTAACTTTCAAACTAGTACTTCTCAACCTACCTACCTAAATGCTAAATTTCATAGACTGGTTCACATTAAATATAACAAGCTAAAAACTAAACAAACAATTCACTTTTACTGTAAACCTCTCCAACCAAAATACTTTATATTTCTACATACCTTAAAAGATGGGGACATTCATCCTAATCCCAGCCCAATATCTATCCCTGCTACTATAAATAATTCCCAAACCAAATATAACACCTTTCCTCTTATCAACCCACCCAATTCACTCTCCATCACTCATCTAAACATACGTAGCATATGCAATAAAATCCCTCATGTTCATGCCCTCCTTGATGTCCACCAATTTGATATTCTCTGCTTATCAGAATCATGGCTAAAACCCACAATAAAAGATAGCAAAATCACACCTCCAGGCTATAGTATTTTTTTGCGTTGACCACACATTGAAAAAAGGTGGAGGAATAGCAATTCTCTATAAAGCACACATACAACTTAGTACCATAAATCTTAACCTACCTCTAGACTTCAGCAGTGAAATAATTATCTCAAAACTCCAGCTCAACAAACATAAAACTATAAATATTATCTGCATCTATCTCCCCCCAGATAACAACATTAGTATACTTGAACAAATACTCAATTGGCTTTCCTCTCAACTCCCACAAGAAACCATAGTCCTAGGTGACGTTAACATTGATTGGAATTCATGTAACAATACAAACCTCTCCAACCACATTACCCTTTATGGTTTCTCACAAGCTATTAATTCACCCACCAGAATCAACAAACTAAATAAAAAAGAAAGCACCTTAGACTGGATTCTAACTAATAGCCCTCACCAAACTTATACTGCAGGAACCCTCCCAGATGACCTTAGTGACCACCTGCTAACATACATAATCAGATATAAAACCAACCCAACCTTCCCTAACACTATTAGAACAGTTCACAGCAAAAAGCATTTTAACCCTGAACAATTCCAAACAGACCTTAAACAATGTAACTGGTCTTCTCTAAGATCCCTCCCAATTAACAAAGCAGTTGAATATTTTAACTCTACATTCCTAACAATCCTGGACCACCATGCCCCTATGCGCTGTATTAGAATGAAAGCTAAACCTGCTCCTTGGCTCTCAAACAAAACTAGGCAACTAATCATCCAAAGAAACAAATCCTGGGCTAAATGGCGAACTACTAAGAACTCCACTGACCATCTAACCTTTAGACAGGAAAGAAATATTACAAAAAAAGCCATCATACTAGATAAAAAGAATTACTATCTTCACCTACAACAATCCTCCCTCAAGGAACCTCAATAGTTTTGGTCTACTATTAATAAACTTACTCATCCAGGAGAGACTATTACCCCCAACCCCTTAGGCATTAACCCTGACAATTTAACTGAAATAGCCAATGCCATTAACTCTTTCTTTACCAATACTATCCAAACTCTAGCCAGCCACCTATCCCCTGATATCACTAAACTACAAACTCCAACCTCCAAGGTCCCCCCCAGTATTCAAATTAGAACCAGTACCCACATCATACATTTGCTCCCTTCTCCATAAGCTAAAACCAACAATCCTCTCAGCTGACAAACTCCCATCAGAATTCCTGCAAATAGCATCTAAAGCCATAGCTTACCCCATCTCCATACTGATAAATAGAACCATAAATGAAGGTATAATCCCATCCATCTGGAACATTTCTCACATTATCCCATTACACAAAGGTGGAAGCTCCAATGAAATGTCCAACTTTCGTCCTATAGCGCTGCTCTCCCCAATTGCAAAAATAATGGAAAAATGTGTCCACAAACAGCTTATGAACCACCTTCTCCTTCACAACCTACTGGCAAACTGTCAACATGGATTTAGACCTTTTCACAGCACCTCTACTGCCTTGCTTTCCTTCACAAACTGTGTCAATGAAAATCGCAATAATAATATGCTCTTCTCTGCAGTCTTCATTGACTTATCAAAAGCTTTTGACATGGTTAACCACCATATCCTTATACACATCCTAAAGTCCCACTCACTAAATCCACTATCCATGAACTGGTTCACATCCTACCTAGAAAACAGACAGCAGGCTGTACTCTGGAAAAACACTCTATCTAATCATCTACCTATCTCATTAGGTGTCCCACAAGGCTCCATACTAGGCCCTCTCTTGTTTTCCATTTACATCAATGACCTCCACTGAGCCATTCCACTCTCCACATGTATTCAATACGCAGATGATTCTACTATTGTCTGCGCAGCCTCCTCTCTGGATGAACTTCACTCCCAAACACAAAAAGCTTTCAATATAGTAGAAAATTGGTTCTCCAACTGCTGCCTCTTACTAAACGCCAAAAAAACTAAACTTTTATTCTTCACACCTACCCAAAAGACTACCCCTTTACACTTTACCCTCACATCTAATAATGGCACCCTTATTTCTCCTGATCTGACCACTAAACTCTTAGGAGTCACAATTGATAATAACCTCAACTTTGATCCACACATAAATACCACAGTAAAACTAGTCAACAGAAAATTAGGATCCCTCTATAGAATAAAAACATATCTAACACCATTAGCTAAATCCACTATAGCTAGAACTCATTTACTCTCAACCCTTCTTTATGCATCTCCTATCTACACTAACCTCTCCAAAAAGAACCTCAACAAACTATCTATATCCTATAATAACATTGCCAGATTTGCTACTAGCTCCCCTTATAGAACTCATCACTGTCTTAATCTAAAACAACTAGGCTGGCTTGAACTTCCAAATCTGATACAATTTCACCAACTCTCATTAACTCACAAGGCCCTTAATCAGCCCAACAATACTCCCATACTCTCTACCTTTATTACACCATATAGTAATCTCAAAAATTTACGATCCTCAAACAAAATGCTTATGAATATCACTAAATCTAAAAACTTAGCAGGTGATTCATTGTTCTTCAACTCTGTTGGAAAAGTATGGAATCAATTACCACCTGACCTTACATCTCAGACCTCTCTCCCACTTTTTAAAAGACATCTAAAACACTACTTCAATAACCACTGGTTATGCTTCTGTTGTAATCCTGACTAACATTTTCTTGTCTCTGAACTTCTACCTTCTCCAAATACTAAACTTCTTAAATTACTTTAATATCCTTCTCTCTCATATATATTTTACAAGTGTACTAGTAAACTATGACCTACTAAGATTTGTTCCTAATAAGAGTACCTTATTAACAAAAAAAAAAAAAAAAAAAAATTATTTTATCCTTCTATATTTTATAATTTTCTTTACCAATTTCTTTAGCTAACACTCTCTGTTATAACTACAGCTGTTTAAAACTGTTTTTGATGTTATAATTATTGCTGCATAGGACTCTCTCCATGCTATTTTTTTTTTGTTACATTGTATGTTATTTCCTGGAGCTTTTCTCCCCGGGCCTCTACTGAAAATGAACATATATCCAGTTAGACTAACCCGGTCAACAAATGTAAAATAAAATAAATATGCCCTTGTAAGACATTTTATGGAGGAGGGGTATTAAATGTTTTTAACCTAGGCTATTACAACATGTGAGGGATATCAGTAATAAGAAACATTAAGGTATATGGCTGTACATTTTCATCTGTTTCACCATGGGAATAGTGGTGGGCTAGAGCTTACTGTCTTGAACACTGTTCTGTCAGTGGGATAGTGATGTTTTAAGTTAAGCATTGTTATGTAATGGATACATTTACATTGCGACAACTGATACTTTTCCCCTAGGGGATTGAGTACAAAGTGTAACTGGAGGCTGCTGAACTACATCTGTAATTAAGTGTTGATTGATTCCTATCTTCAACGCGTGTGTTTTCCACTGTTGTACTACTTGAAGGCTTTAGCCTAAACAGCAAAGTATGTTATGGTTTGCAGATTACTGCATTATAAGTTTTCTTTGAGAGTTGCATAATCAGTTATTATGCATTTCAAACACCTAAATGCTATAAGAAATGGCATAAACACCTGAAATAGTACACAAATAAACATTTATACGTATGCAAATTGTGTGTGGTGTCATGTCATTTGCATTGTGTGTGGGTATATGTTTCATGCAATAATTCTCATTTGTAGGAAAGAATCAGACACTGGCCATTTGAAAAGATGGCAACTGTAGGAATAATAGCTCTCTGATATGCTGTGCACCCTCTATATATACTCTCTTTATAAATATCTATAAGTATTTATATATTTATATGTGTGTGTGTGTGTGTGTGTGTGTGTGTGTGTGTGTGTGTGTGTATATATGTATCATTAGAATGTTTAGTGCTTCTACATTGTACATTCCCTAGTTTAGACCGACTGTTCTGCATATGTTAGAGAAATCATCCCAATATCTTACAGCTGAGATGGCTTACTGGTAACTTGTTATGCATGGTCCTGGGTTCAAGTCTTGCAAGTGCTGGTTATTTTGTTGCAAGGCAGAACAGTTCAGCTGTGGAGGAAGGGATAATGGCAATAATTACAAGAGATCCCTATTTTGGGCTCCTTCACCCACATTTACAGTGTCTTTGGTCAGATGTTTTGCAGTGAGAGGCTCAGAGTGTGGATCCGATGTCCAAATGCACTACATACACACACACACACACACACACACACACACACACACACACACACACACACACACACACACACACACACACACACACACACACACACACACACACACACACACACACACACACACACATATATATATATATATATATATATATATATATATATATATACACACACACACACACACACACACACACACACACACATATATATATATATATATATATATATATATATATACATATATATATATATATATATATACATGGATTCCATACACATGGTCGAATTACACTTGGTCGAAAATATTTCCAGGCAGTTCAATTCACTGAAAGCTCACTTGACTGAAAGCTCACTTGGTCGAAGTTCATTTGGTCAAAAATGGAATATAGCCCCTGCCCCACTGCAGTGTAACCCTGAAGTGAGAATATTAAATAAGGGAGGTGTGGGGGGCACAGCCCCCCACATTATGCTAATAGTTTTTAATAAACATATATATATCAATGCATTTCTAATGGATATACCTTCTTATAACAGTGAATACATTAAAATGATGCTGTTTGTTATGATATTGCCATTGGAAATAGAAGCTGTGACTTATCTTATGTGTGTGTGTGTGAATTAGTTCACTGGGTTGACTAGCCTTTTATTGTTCAGTATGAAGTAAGCATTTTAGATCATCCCTTCATATGCCACTGAGGAAGACCAAATCCTTTGGTTTGTTATTTTTATGCTTTCCATTGATTGCTTATTAAAGTGCTTTTGAACTGTTGGTCTTTTTCAAGTTGGATAGCAGTGTTTACTTTCAATACCATCATAAGCTCCTATTCCCCCTATAGCAAAAGCTGATGGCAGCTGTGCATGGGGGTGTGAAGGTAGTGTGACACTGCAGACAGAAAACATTTGGAAATAAGTCTGGTTTCTAGGTGGGTGATGTGTAGTTGGTGAGAAGTGGTATTTGCACATACTACTGCAGGGGTCATGTGGCAAATGTTTGATTTTAAAGCTTGTGTATACTCGGCTATACTAATGAAGAGGTGACTGGGGCTAATGCTTCATGTTGGTTGCTGTGCATACTTGGAAGGGCTGCTGAAGGGGTTGTTGATGGAAATGTTTCATTCTGGTGCTTGTGCATAGTAGGGCAGACTGTGAAAGGGGTCACTAGGGAGATGTTGCATTTTGGTGTTTGTGCATACTCAGACAACATCAGATAAAGACTTAGTTTATGGAAATTTGGCTTATTTTCCGATTTCGGTAATTAAGTTTGCAAGGTAGCATGTCAACATTTCAGGAAATGTTTACATTTCGTTGTTTTTTCCTTGCATTTTCAGTTCTCTGCTTTGCCTTATGGCTTCTCTGTTGCCCCAAAGGTATTCACCAAATGAAACAAATCTGTCCAATTGAGCACCCAAATAAGAGAAAGAACGCTGAGGAATGACTAAAAAGAAATTTATTAACGCTGTCAATACAAATCTGCGTTTTCATATATCCCACTTCATCAGATAAAATACACATAATACAAGTACTATTTAAATAGCATGATGTACATCAATCAACTGATCTCATTGGTTCTCCAACATTTAAAATTTAAAATTTTAAAATGGTAGTAACATTTAAAACATATCAAGAATATAGATATGAATTAATAAAATATACATTATAATACCCTAAATTCATCTATCAGAACAATATAAATATATATAACTCTTCCAACAATAAATGAATGAAAAATATAATATATAAAAATAAATTTTACATGTACAAATTCCTGTGAATGAAAAATCTGTATCTACATATGCCCTCTAGTGGTACTTGTTAAAATACCATGAATAATTATTACTACAATTTGGCTGATCTGACTTTTAAAACTGGCATAATGGATAACATTTCATTTAAACTGGGATTCATGTTGGCCTCAAGTGTAATTTGCCAGAACAGTTCCCTATATTCACCAAATGGCTTGCTCCACCGATTACCTTTTGCAGGAAGCGCCTCTTTGGCCTTCTTCAAAAGGAACCTTGACGATTGGATGGGAGATAGGAAATTCACCATGGGGATCACGTTAGTTGCCTGCTAGACAGGGGTCCAGGGAAGTAAATACTGTGGGAAGAAATTGCCAGGGAATTGTTATGGCTAGGCTTGTATAGGCCCTAGGGCTGATAGCCTAGTACCAGCCTATGAACCTATGAAGACAGGTGTTCAGATCTTTCCCTACCTGGACAATCTGCTCATTCAAGCTTCTTCCCCTGATGCTCTGCTTCAGGATCTCCAATTTTACTATTTCCCTGTTAGGGTCTGGATTTTACCATAAACTTCCAGAAATCTTCTCTGCCTTCTCAACATCATGTTTTTCTTGGTTGCTAGCTTCAGACCATCCCCATGTTGGCATCTGTGGCTACCACCAAGGCCCTCTCTCTCACTCCCTTTTTCCAGTCTCTTCTTCCTATGGCTTCAGTCACAGCCAGTCACATCCAGGGAATTTCTCAGGGTCCTCAGGTTCATGGCTTCAACCATTCCCATGTCCCCAGTAGTCAGATTCCACATGAGAAAGGAAAAGAGGGCTCTGTTTCTAGTTCATCATTTTTGCATCACATTTTTTGTCTGTTTTCCATAAAATTGTGGTTTGCTGGCAAATTAGTGGCAAGTCATTAGGGACTGAAGTTAGAAAATAATGGTAGACATTTGAGTTACAGATTTCATACCCTTCAGAAAATTCATACTAATGCAAGATCTACTATTATTCTATTATCGTTCTAAGTTTATAAGAGCAATATTTAAAAATTGTCCTTATTTTTGGGTCTGTGTCCTGCTTCTATGTATGGCTTTATCCAGATTTCTTGCTCTGAGGTTGAGAGGTATGAGTGTCAGAACCATCACGTCAGCCAGAGACATTTCAAATTGTGACATACTTGTTGCACCTCACTCCCCATTGTAGTGGCTCTGGATGTGTCCAAGCAAGGCAAGGAGCAGTTATGCAGTTAAGTATGCAGAGTACCCCCCCATCCAAGGTAGACAACAAGTACGACCATAGCTTTTCATCTGTCCTTGATTTTGCAGAATGTTCTGTTTTTTTGTCATATTTTAATATTGTTGATTTATGCTTCTTATTATTCAGAAAATGCATGCTGTCGCAGTGCCCTGTTGCTCTGTGTTTAAATAGCAATGTTTCAATGACTATCAGGTAAGCTTGTTGGAGATTGTAAGATGCAAATAAGCTTTAATAAGCATACTGTTAAAGAATTACCAACATTGAAAGCCTTTTCATTGTTGCCATGCAGAGAATATTTAAACAAATAGATAACGTATAAGCCTTGGGTATTGACATGCACATGACAGTATTTGTAATAAAGGACAGGATTACAGTATTTTCAGAAGCTCATTACATTTGTTGGAGACTTGCAGTCATTTTTGCAGGCTTTAACCGTAAACTAAACAGAATGCCAGTCTTTCATGTGTGGTCCATAACTTGTGCAGTAATCCTTTAAGCAATTTATCTTGAGCTTGTTTCTTGTTTGCTGTTCATTTTCACTTTGATTATGTCTTCTCCACGAAACAAGTAGATAGTTGTTGTCAGGCAGCAGGTCTTTTTTGGATAAGAAACATTTTTAGAAGTGGGAGTATCACAGAGATTGCTACTTTCAGCATGTTACTTGGTAATTATATAAAGCTGAATATAAATTATAATTAGAACTGCAGTGCAAGAAGAAGTGGCTTGAGTTGAGGGATGCTTGTTTTTTATACTTGATTTTGACTGGCATTCCAGTAATGTATTTAAAAAGTAATTTATTTTTTCATGCCTCACAACCTTTGCGTTTCCATCTAGATATTAAGTAAGTTGTCATGTAGCCAATGCACTGAAATATCTTTTCTTCTACACTTCATTTTGTCTTGTTTGGACTCTTGTAATGATGGTTTGGCACCCAGGGCAGCGTATTTAATTAAAGTTCCAGTTGTTGTGGTTTTGAGCATAGCTCCACCCCTTTGAGCATAGCTCCACCCCTTTCTAGTTGGCCATCCCCTTCCCATTGGCCCCACCCATTCAGCTGTTTCCTGCAGCCCCCCTTTAATTTGAAGTCACCAGTCGCCACTTAGTGTATATATGTATATATATATATATATATATATATATATATATATATATATATATACATATATGTAGACATGTATGTCTACATATATACATACATGTATTTCTACAGATATATGGATCTACTTCAGTAGATTGAACATATTACAAGTTCGAACCACATATGCCCAAGACCATATGTTCGAACTTGTAATAGTTCAAACACTGAAGTAAGAAAAGAAAAAAACAACAAAAAACAAAATTAAACTTCACCCCCCACACCACCCTTACTTAAATATACCAACTCTGGGAAAACTTCCCATTCCGCACTGTACGGAGATCTCCATTCAGTCCAATCAAACATTTACAAGTTCAAACATATGGTCTCGGCCATATGTGGTTCGAACTTGTAATATGTTTGCTACTGACGTAGACCTATATAAATATATATATATATATATATATATATATATATATATATATATATATACATATACATATATAAATACATTTCCCTACTGTTGAATGACTGTGCTGCATGATATGTTTGAGAAAACATCACACATATCTGCAGCTCAAATGGCTTAGTGATAACTTGGTGTGGCTATGGTGTGCAGAGTCCTGGGTTTGAGACTTGCAAGGGCTGATTATATTGCTGCTGGGCAGAACAAGGGCTGTTGTATACTGAGTAAAGCACTTTTAAGCAGTTGTAAGTGGGTTTGCATGGGTGTGCACAGTGGTAAGCAATGCTAACTTCTGGTTAAATATCCAAAGGTGGTGCAGGACCTGAGGATGAGGAGGTCCCAGGGTGGGTCCCAGATGTGCTGCGGCCCGGTGCCTTGGCCAGATGAGGTAGGAGAGGTGGATCCGCTAGGACCAGACTTCCCAAATGTGCTATGGTGTTGCAGTTTTAGAACATATGTGGGTTAGTAATAATCAACACAATCCAGGATTAGTTATAACAGCATGCATAGAAATTCCCATGAACCCAAAACACCAGATTTGGAACAGTTGCATAGCAAACAGAACACATGCATATATGGAACCACAGTGGCCATTACAGCAGCATGTAGGTTACATTGACAGCAACAGGCCACCAATGATAGTATTTCAATATGGAGCATTAATGGAAACACATTTCAATATTCGTTGAACAATAGGACATATGTCCCAACAGTCGGTTTGGTGTAAACATAACCATTGATATGTGTGTTTAGATTATTGTTGCAGATATGGTGGGGGGGAGGGGAGAGATGTCAATTAACAACTTATATATCCTTGCAGTACTCACAACTTTAATGATCAATCGTCTAATCATTAATCTACAGGTATTATTACAATACCCTATGGCTTTGGTTTAGGCAGTGGTATGTTTGTACACAGTGTATACTTTAACTGTCTTATAGCTAAATTCTACTTCTTTTACTTGGTAGACCTGTGGCGGGAATGTTTTTTAACACTACCTGATTGTTTCTACACACATTCCCAGATTCCTAGTTGTAATTATGCACATACATCTCAGTCTCTTAATGCACAACATCTGGACAAAGCTTGACAACATGGGGGTACAAATAGGGACATTTTTTGAATATTGCTCTTATAAACTTTTAGACAGTTGCTAGAGTAACAGGATTTGTTTTAATATACATTTTCTGAAGGATTTGAAGTCTGACACTCAAATGTATGTCATTATTTGATTACTACAATCCTGAGATCATCTCACTGATTTGCCAGGAAAAAAAGAGGAACAGGACAAAAATATGAGCCAAATATCTGGACATTCTGGGAAAATCTGTACAGTTGAGAGGTATGATTATGTATACAGCTTTCTACCACTCCCAGGATTCGAACTATGGCTATGTCTGCTAAAAAGACAATTTCTGTTTCATCAGAGTGAGCTATTTAGACATCAGTGCCTGTCCCTTCAGTGTTTTCTGTCTAAGTCTCTCTTGGTTGTACAATCTGACCTTGTATTTACAACAGTCTTATACAGATATTCCTAGACATCTTTTTATGTAGCACAGTGTGAGAAACAGAATGGTTGACACAACAGTACTATTCTGATATCAGATGGTAAATGCTACATCAGGCCATACAATACCAGAGTAAACACTACCAGTCCAGGATTTAAAACTTTATTGCAAGGCAGTTACAGTTTTCTTATCTGAAAGACCTGTGGGGGGAATGTTTGCTAACACTACCTGACTGTTTCTACACATATTCCTAGATTCGTAGTTAATATTATGCACATACCTCTCAAGCTCTTAATGCACACACTCTGGACAAAGCCTGACAACATCGGGGTACAAATAGGGGCATATTTTGAATATTGCTCTTATAAACTTGGAGAGTTGCTAGACTAACATGATTTGTTTTAATATACATTTTCTGAAGGTTTGAGGTCTGAAAATCAAATGTATGTCATTATTTAGTGACTACAGTTCTGAGGTCATCCCAGAAATTTGCCAGGGACACAGAGGAACAGGCCAAAATTATGAGCCAATTATCTGGACATTCTGTGAAAATCTGTACAGTTGAGATGTATGATTATGCATACAGCTTACTACCACTCCCAGGATTCAAACCATGGCTGTGTGTGCTAAAAATACAACAATTTGAGTTTCAGCAGAGTGAGCTATTTAGAACTGCTGTCTATTCCTTCAGTGTTTTCTGTCTAAGTCTCTCTTGGTTGTACAATCAGACCTTGTACTTACAACAGTCTTATACAGACATTCCTAGACATATTTTTATGTAGCACAGTATGGGTAACAGTAGATAACACAACATTACTATTCAGAGACTGCAACACTAAATGTCATACAATACCAGAGTAAACACAACCAGTCCAGGATTTAGAACTTTATTGCCAAGCAGTTACAGTTTTATTGAAATATGACCTATATGGAACTATTACTGTCATATCATCTGGTTTATTCAGTACAACCCATACACAGTTTTTATACTGCCAGGTGACTTTCTACTACTTTATATTTATTTGTTATGACTACTACAAGCAGGATTGTTACTCACCGGCCTCGCAATGCAGCCTTTGCGGCCTACTGGCATGTGATTCCTGATTCACAGCCTGCTCAGCTGCAGCTGTAAAGGTAATAGAGAAATATTTAGCCATACCTATCCATCACATACACAGGCTGGACTTTGGTAAACAGTTACTGATATGAATACTTACACACTATTGAGACATCACCCCTCTGCCTTGCTTCTTGGACCCACTCATCCCAGAGCTCCCTCTTCCTCCACTTCAAGTCAGCATAGTAGTGCCAGACCTGCTCACCAGTCCGAGGGATACCAGTGGCACTGGTGAGATCACGGGCGAGATGGTCCCAGGCTTCTGCTTTATATTGGGAGCCCTGTTACTGGCCCTACAGCAGTCTCTCATCATGGTTATTTACCATGAGTCCTACCATGACCTTGGACTCCTGTGTGCCCCACCGCTGCACCAAAAAGCACATGCCCTCGCCAACACCTGCCATACTGCCTACAATGGGAAGCTGCAACCAGTTATAAGCTGTATTCCTGCTTGCAGGGTTTAAATATGGCTGATTTTTCACCCGTTCCCATGATTGGACGGTTTTGAATATGCTGAGCTAAGCTAAGCTATGGGCAAACCTGCTTAGCTAAGGTTGGCAGTGCTTAAAGGGACAGGTTCACGAACTGCTTACCAATGGGCAAATCCACTTACCTGGGCTACACATTGCTTAGCAGTCATATTTACACAATGCTTACACCTGGTAAGCAGAGCTGTGCAATGCTTAGCATTGCTTATTTTTTATTTTATAGACTAGCTGCTGTATGGGATTGCTTCATCATCATTATATTATAAATTTGTTTACTGTCCCTGACATCCCCCAATGTGCTTTCATTACATTTATTCATGTGTGGCTATACGGTATAGGGCACTTGTATTTATATGGGGGTTTCACAACTGTATTAAACTGACACCTCACATCTGGACCTACTACAGTACTCTGGTTAACAAATATATGTTACTTAGTAGCTTATTATAAAAACAAATGTTTATGTACTGCTTTCATATGTAAAATGCAAATTGGCAACAATTGAGATCGAACGGGAATGGCTGCTTGCAAAGTATACACGCCAACCACTACACTATTGCAGTATTGCTTATATTGGATGTCTCTTGCTATTTAACTTCTTGTGCTGTTTAAGTTGGAATAAGCGTAGCTAAGCAATGGGCACACCCACGCAGCTATGCTTAAACTTTATTGCATGTTTAAAAAAAAAAATATCTGTTGTGTTTTTTTTATTTGTATCCATCAGAATATCCCTGCTAATGTTGAACCTGTTATTCTATCAACTTTCTGCTTTGTGGGATGATTGTCCCTTTTGGCTTTGTCCACATTCCTTACTCTGACAGGTTGGGAGTGTGTGCTATGTGCTTATGCTAAGTGTGTTATTTTATCAACTTTTGCTTGGTAGGGACGATTGTCCCTTATGGCTTGACCAGATTTCTTATCCTGATGGGTTGGGGTGTTACAAGCATTCCCGCTCATTATATATTGCCAAAAGGCAATTCTGGAGTGCAAGAGGCATATGTATTGTGAGAGCTCTGTTCTAAGACACACCACCTGTGCTTGTACATGGAACTGTGTCTGTTTTAGAGCATGGCAGCGTGCCATCATACATATGGACGGTACACTGCCGTGCTTAACAGGAATGGTCCCTTATTCCTGAACGACTGCTTGCTAAATCCGGGATATATATATATATATATATATATATATGGGTCTACTTCATAACATAACATTGAATTTCCTAACATTGAGAACAAAGCATCTAAATCTCAAAACACTGAAAACCCAAGACATTGAAAATTCAGAATATTGAAAGTGTGTTTATAACATTGAAAACTACAATGCATATGTAAATAACACCCCCTCCACCTACAACAACACCTAACTAACAAACAGACTTTTTACTATATTTCTGCAGGGGGGCAAGCCCTCCTGCACCCCCCCCATACCCACTGTAAATTAAATATACCAACTCCAAGATCGCACTACAGGTTAGGAAATTAACTTTATTCCAAGCTACAAACCCCAGAATAAACTCATTAGAAACACTAACCATCCAACCTAATACCATATTCATAGGTGACTTTAATTACCCACTATTAACTGGGAGTCCTATATGACACCAAACGTACATGCATAGAGATTCCTGGAATTTTTAATCGCAAACTCCCTCGACCAGATAGTCAGTACACCAACCAGGGGTGCAACCATACTGGATCTGTTCCTCGCTAATGTGGGGGACTGCTGCACACCCACTACTGTAATGCCTTCCCTGGTAAGGTCAGACCACAAAATGGTGTCCTTTGAAGTAAAAATAAAATCTGGACCCCCAGCTAAAACTGGAATATTCAGGAACTATTCGAAGGCTAACCTCTTGCTATTAAGTGAGAACCTTCCAAAATTACAAGCCCCCATAAATCCTGAGAACACTTCTGCCTATGCAGAACTGTTCACAGAAACCCTGTACAAGCATGTTAATAGCTGCATAGAGGCAGCTGTACCCACCAGGAAGAAGTACAGAACTAACTCAAAAAACAAGCCACCCTGGTGTGAATCACAAAATCAATGGGCTGTATATAACAGGAGGAAGAAAATCATGGCAAAAAATTAGGAGGTGCAGCACCCAGCAGGATAAAAGCACTCTCATCAGACTAAACAAACAACTCAGAGGGCAAATAAAGTCTACCAAATCCAAATGTGAGGTAAGTTTGGCCTCCCAGGCCAAGGACAACCACAAAGCATTCTTTAGCTATGTCCACAACCTCAAAGGCAATACACAATTGTGTCTAGAGCTCATTGTACATGGAGTCACCTATACAGAGCCAGAAGATATAGCAAACCTCCTGGCTGATAAATTCAGCTCCAACTTTACCCCTCTCTCCCCATCTACCTTCCCTCAGGAAATATCATCAAATATAACTCACCCTACTATCACTAGGGAACAGATCCCTAATGCTCTCTCTCTAAGACCAAGAGCACTGCATCAATGGCCCCAGACAATATTTCAGAATGCCTTCTAAGTAGCATGAAACATGACCTATCAGGGCCTCTGGAATTACTGTTTAACTGTAGCCTCCAAACATGCTCTGTGCCTCATGAATGGAGAAAGGCAACAATCATCCCTCTGCACAAAGGTGGGCCATCTACAGACCCTGGAAACTACAGGCCCATAAGTCTCACTGGTCCTATATGTAAAGTCACAGAAAGAATTATCATGGAGATGATCAGAAGAGATATAGTAAACCTGTAGGCACTGGACCCAACCCAGTTTGGTTTTGTCATGGGCTGATCATGCCTACTCAACCAGGTGGGCTTCTTTGAGGAGGTCAGGAAAGCAATGGATGAGGGCAAAGTCATTCACACTGCTTACCTTGAGCTTCCAAAGGCATTTGACACAATATGCCACTCAGGGTATTGTTGACAAACTTAAGAGGTTAGTTACAAACCCGTATGTCACCCAGTGGATAGCCAATTGGCTCACAGACAGGACCCAGGAAGTTAGAATTGGGGAGTCCACCTCTACAAAGAGGCTAGTCACAAGTGGAGTCCTTCAGGGATCAGTCCGTGGACTGCTCCTTTTTGGCATTTATTTCTCAGAATTCAAGGCCAATGTCAATTGTCTCTGGCCGACTAAATTTGCAGATGATTTTAAATTAGGAGCTAGGCCACTGTGGTGCAGCGGTTAGTGTTGTCGCCTCACAACAAGAGGTTCTCCAGTTCGATTCTCAGCTGGAGCACCTTCTGTGTGGAGTCTGCATGTCCTCCCCATGGTCGAGTGACATTTAAAGACATGCAGGTAGGTGTGTGCATGAGTGGATGTGCCTTCTTTGAAGGTTGAGTGTCAGGCTGGCACCTTGGCACTGTAAAAATACACTGCCAATCATTAGCAGACTGTAGTATCGCTGTGGCGACCCCTAACCAGGAAAAGCCGAAAGACATTAATTTTAGTATTTTAAATTAGGAGCTGTCATTGAATCTCACACTGATAAAAATGCTCTCCAGGAGGGCCTGACAGAGACAAACAACCAGTGTTAGAGTCATGGACTAAAACTAAATGGCAAGAAATGCATAATAGTATCCTTTGGGAAGTCATCCATCCCTGGTAACTATCATATTGACAACACACCTCCTTAGAGTTGACCCAGTAGTCAGGGACTTAGGGACACACACAGATAGTAATCTAGATTTTGATCATCATATGTCTGCAGTGGTGAGGAAATTATTCTATGTTGCGCAACTTATAAACAAAGGTATGACATTTAAGTCCAAGGAAGTCATTGTTCCACTGTATTCGGCTTTCATCAGACCTATCATTGAGTACACTGCCCCCTTTTGTATGTACCTTACCAGGCATATCCAACAATTGGAATGTCCACAGAGGTTCCTCACTAAAATAATACAGGGGGTAAGTTATATGTCCTATGCAGACCGCCTAAAGGCCCTATCCCTGTATTCTGTCTCCTACAGGCTTTTGAGGGGAGATCTATGCCTGGCATACAAAGCATTGTCAGACTGCACTCTGATGGACCTCCTGCATATCGACAAAAGAAACAGCACCAGAATTACCCATTCTAAAGACTTAAACCTTGCCTGCCATATAAATAGGACTTGCTGCAGAGATAGATATGTATCCCAGAGACGGTTCCCTATTATACGATCGAAGACACATTCTTTCGAATGCATCTTGATTGAACTTGAAAGCGCAAAATGGCAAAATACCGAAACAACATATAAGCAAATTCTTTCCATGGGAAAGAAATCACTTGACCGCCTTCATTATTTTGCCATTTTCGTCACTGTGGTGCGATCTCGAAGTTGGTATATTTAAGTATGGGGGGTGTGGGGGGCAAAGCCCCCCACTTTATCTAATGTTTTAAAGTTTTTTTTTTTTTTTTTCTTTTTTGGAACAGCGATTTTTTTTTTTCCCTTTGAAAAAAAATAGTTGTTCTAAGTTTTCGGGATTGTAAGCTTTCGCTTACATGGGGTTGATAAATCAGCATTCACTATTTTAAGCATTCACTGATTTAATATCGACCCCCAGAGACTACCTTGTCTATGGGACAGGCTCCCCATCCATTTGAAGCAGAGTTCCTCACTAACCCAATTCAAGTGCATCTTGGACAACTGGATGGGAGACTGGAAATTCATCCCCGGTTTGGCACCTCTGTCTCTTATGGACAGAGGTAACCTGCAAATCATTCATCTCGCAAACCCCTGCTTACACTTATCAAGGATATCAGAATTTGTCAGAGATTTGGGATGTATGGCTAGGTTTAAAAAAGCCCTTGTGGTCATTAGCCTAGTAAACACCTATGAACAAATGAAACACTTTATTATTTACAAACAAAAACAAGTTGGTTAAGCTCTTTTGTCTATTAACAAGACATCTTCAGAACCAAAGTGCCCTAAAAAAAAAACAAATTTAAAAGTGTCAGTGAATCAGCTGTTACTAAACACACCTCCGTTAGAGACGACTCACAACTGCACACATAAAAATCATCATTAACTCATCCACTAACTACAGAAATACTTACTCAGTAAATGTTAACACGTTTAAAATAGTGAGTAAACAAAATATTAATATTATATACAAGAAGCCCTTCTTTTCAATTCACTATAAATAGAAATGCAATCATAACCCAGTGTGGTTGACCGCATTCAATTTCAACTGCCAAAACATCTCTCTTTGGAAAAGATGATTTTGCCAGTCCCTGTGAATGCATGTGCCTGTACCTGTTCTAGAATAAAAAAAGAAAATTTAAAACCCAAACCAAAGAGGGGTTTGCCAGCACATTTTTTGAGTCACGTTTGAATGTTATACATACGTTGGTAAATTCTCTTCTTAAGGGAATTCTTAGCCTTTCCAACATAGTATGCTTCTCAGGTCTCACAAGTAGCAAGATACACCACTCTCGCTGACTGACAATTGAATCTCCCCCTGTTCGCACCCAATAAAAACTTAGATGATCATACATGAGACACACCAGTACTGATGTAGGGATAATATTTACAGTGTCCACATTTCACCATGGTGGTAATAGTACCATCACCTCCCCGTGACCATTTTAATATACTTTCCAAAGTTGGTTTATTTTTAAAAATAAAAGTAGGTCTCTCAGAAGAGCTATCCTTAAGATTTTCATCACATAAAAACAGAGACCACTTCTTCCGGAGAACTTGCTGAATGTCCCTTGCATTCAAGCAGTAGTGTAAAATCATGCTAATTGGATTGAAACCACGTGTATTTTCTTTAGTCATCACTGTCTAGTCCTTCCTAATAATGGGTGCATATTTGTCTCTGTGACACGGTGTGTTCCCCTTCCACCTGTGACTTGCTTGTGATAAAAAACATTACTGTAACAAAGTGCCAACTGTCAGAATACTGATAGTAGTGTAGAAAGTAGTGTTGTAGTGGATATGTCTATTTGCATTTTTATGGGAAGCATCTAAAGGAATATGGTGGATGTTTCGTGCACTCCTGGTAGTAGTGGCAGTGTATACAGTACTGTAAGGTAAGTAAAAGGTATATGCCCTTTTCCACACTGTAGTGCGATCCTGGAATTTGTATATATTGTTGGGGGGTGTGGGGTTGCAGACCCCACATTGGAGGGTTGTGGGGGGGCTTAGTTTCCATCTAGTTTTGTTTTATATCATCTAGTTTCTGTTAAGAGGGTAAGTAAGTAGTTTTTAAGTTTTGGAAAGAGCTAGTCGTTGTAAGTCTGCATGTCTATGGCTTAAAATTCAGTATTTTGAAATTCAACATTCTAAAATTTCAGTATAATGAGACTCAGTCAAATGAGTTTTCAGTATTTTGAAAATTAGGTATTTTGGTCTCAGTTAAATGAAATTCAGTATTTTGAGTTTTCAGTCATGTGAAGTATATATATATATATATATATATATATATATATATATATATATATATATATATATATATAGATACTCGTTGTGCCTGTGTGTGTATCTGTCTCTGTATGTATAGCTCCATGATAGCTTGTCAAAACAGTTTTAGTTGAATGAAATTGGACTGAGATGTTAAAAGTCAAAGTTTGTTTCATCAGCTGTGGTGATATATTCAATTTTCTTTAGTGTTTGCTTTCGAAACAGGGGTTAATGTTTGGGAGTGGTTTGAGGTTCATAAGTGTGTACTAGGCTAATGGCCCTGGAGCCTTTACAAGCCTAACCTATAGAAGTGCCCTAGCATCGTGCTGCCCAACATTAGTTCCTAGTGCCTCTATCAAGTAGAGCCACAGGAGTGATCCTCAGGGTGAACTTTCTATTACCCATCTACTCATCGAGATTTCTCTTGAAGAGGGACAGAGAGGTGCTCTGCTTGACATGTATGGGAAGTCTATTCCAGAGCATGGACAGTCTCTGGGTGAGGAACCTGTCCCTCCAGCATGTTCTGTTGATTGTGGTAATGAGGTTGAGGTCTCTGGAGTGTGTGGTGTGGAGGGATTGGGATTTTTTTAGATGTAGCATTTCTAACAGAGCTGGGTCAGACATGGCTTTGTAAGTCAAGTAGAGATCGCCTCTAAGTAGGAGATATGAGACAGAGAATAGCTGGAGTCTTTTGAGTCTGTCCATGTAGGACATGTGTTTAATGCCTAGGATCCTCTTCGTGAGTTACTTCTATGGCCTCTCCAGCTGTTGCAGGAGTCTAGGGAGGTACATGCCAAATGGGGCACTATACTTAATGGCTGGTGTAATGAGGGAAGAGTAGAGAAAGAGAGAGAGATGATGACTGCTTTCTTCCTGGATGCAAAACCCTTGGTAATGAGATGTGCCACATAGAAGGACTTTCTGACCACAGTGGCAATGTGGTGGTCGAATGAGAGGTTGCTGTCAACCTGCATCCCCAGATCTCTTATAATGCCTTCAGTGTTCAGTGGGCTCCCATCAATGTGGTAATTAGTGGGAACTGAGTTTTTAACAAAGGGGATGACAATGCATTTTTTGGCATTAAGGTTAAGGCCATGGTTTCGACACCAGTCATTGGTCTCAGTGAGGCCTTTCTGTAGGATGTCTGTATCACTTGGGGAGTTAATAATGGCTCTCAGCTTGCAGTCATCTGCAAACTTTGTCAGTCAGAGTCCCTTTCTGTTGGCCTGGACTTCTGAGAAGTAGATGCCGAACAGGAGAGGACCCAGGGTTGATCCCTGTGGGATTCCACTTATGATTGGTCGGCAGTTTGACTTGGAGTTCACTACTTTCACACTGTGCATTCTATCTGTGAACCAGTTTGCAACCCACCTAGTGATACAGAGGTTGATGCTTAGTTTGGTGAGTTTATCAATAATTCATGAGTGAGGAATGGTATCAAAGGCCTTGGCCAGATCAAGGTAGGCTGTATGCACTGCCTTACCTTCATCCACAGCCCTGGTGACTGACTCAAAGAAGTCAACCAGTATGAGCAGGCATGACCTCCCTTTCACAAAGCCAAACTCCATGGGGTCCAGAGTTTGGAGATTTCCTATATCTTTGTTAATCAGGTCCATGATGATGCGGTCCATAGCTTTACATATCAGACTCATCAGGCTAATGGGGTGATAATCTCCAGGGTCTGTAGTCATTCCCCCTTTATGGAGAGGGATGACTGTAGCAGTGCGCCATTCAGCAGGGACAAAGCCTGAGGTGAGGCTGTGACTGAACAGGTTGTGGGAGTATTTCTTTGGCAGAGTTGTGTTGTGCGAGTATTTGAGGGTGTTTTTTATATTCCCCTCCCTCGGTATGTGTGATTGCAGAACACTGAAGTTTAGTGAGATTTTCCCTTTCTACACTGTTGTGTGATCTCAGACTTGGTATATGCAATTAGCAGGAGGTGTGGGAGGCCAGGGGTTCTTGCTCCCTGCAAAAACTTTTTTTTTGATAGATTGAGGTCACTTTTTTATTATGTCTAGATATATACGTAGACAGATAGACAGACAGATAGATAGATAGATAGATAGATAGATAGATAGATAGATAGATAGATAGATAGATAGATAGATAGATAGATAGACAGATATATATAAATATATATGTATGTATATAGATAGATATAGACAGATATGTGTGTGTATACACTGGTATAATGGTTAAAATCTTTGCCTCACAGACACATAGTGTAGGGTTTGATTTTCACATGGGTTAAATGGAGAGGCTTAAAATGGCCCACAAGGGCAATTAGTCTAGTAATAATCTATGAATCTATGAACCTATATGTGTGCATGTATGGGAGTGCTTAAAATGACAACACACTTTGGTCAACATAACAGATGGTTGACAAGAGTGTAAGACTACAATTCAGAATGTTGCTGGATATTCCCTTTCCCCAGGGATTGTGTGATCTCATAATTGAAATAAATAATTAGTGAGATTATGGGGGTGAAGGAAGGAAGACTTCTCCCCAATGCAAAAACAATGTTTTAAAATTTTCATGCTACAAAGAATATCACTGGAGCATGTGCATAAGCGTGTCATCTTTTGTTTGTTGACATTTTTGTGTTGACTTTAGTGATGTTGATGTTTCATTGATTCAATGAATTCAAGTACATACATATATGGATGTATATATTAAAAAAACAAACTTAGCAACTAACTGAGCACAAATGAATGATCACCAGCTGATCCAAAAACACAAAGAAAAAGTGAAACTTTTTTATTGTCTTGCAGGTAGGTCAGCACACCCCTTCTTGTACTGCCCACAGCCCTTCTAAATATATATATATATATATATATATATATATATATATATATATATATATATATATATATATATATATATACTACTATCCCACACTATAGCCAAACTATGGAACAATCTCCCCACACCACTACGTAATATACCTAACCACAACAATTTCAAATCCATGCTTCTCTCCCATCTCTCCTCCAAGTGGGAATGTCCTTCACATGCTCCCACCTAAAACCCCCACACTACTAACTCCACACCTAAATCATCATTTCTTTACCTACTTTAACTTAATTCACAGATCTTGCTCAGAACACCTTTTCATAAATCTTTTGCATGCATGCCTCTGGCCTACCTTACTCATATTCTCAAACTTTCATTGTTTGTTTTTCTTATCCATTGTACCCATAATATTGTTTTCCTCTGTAATATTGTTAATTTGTCTCTATTCGTATGTATTTGTATGTCTGTTTGGGGCTTTTCCCCTCGGGTCTCCACTGAAAAAGGGTAATTCTTACCCAGCTGGACCAACCCGGTTAACAAATGCAAATAAATATATATATATATATATATATATATATATATATATATATATATATATATATATGTGTGTGTGTGTGTGTGTGTGTGTATATATACACACATATATACATATATGTGTGTGTGTGCGTGTGTGTATGTGTGTGTATATACACACATATATACATAAATGTGTGTGTGCGTGTGTGTATGTGTGTGTGTGTGCATTCAACTAAAGGAGTGTGTATATATATATATATATATATATATATATATATATATATATATATATATATATATATATTATCTATCTAGCTATATATATATATATATATATATATATATATATATATATATATATATATTTTGGTTACACTCTTTAGTTGAATGCACACACACACACACACACACACACACACACACACACACACACACACATATATATATATATATATATATATATATATATATGCGGTGGTGCAGCGGTAGCATTGTCACCTCACAATAAGAGGTTCTCCCGTTCGATTCTCGGCTGGAGCGCCTTCTGTGTGGAGTCTGCATGTCCTCCCCGCACCGAGTGGTGTTCGAAAGACATGCGTGAATGGGTGTGCCTTCATTGAAGGTTGGGAGTCCAGCTGGCACCTCGGCACCGTAAAAATCTACTGCCAGTCATTAGCGGGCCAGAGTTCCGCTGTGGCAACCCCTAACTGGGAACAGCCAAAAGAAGAACAAAACATGTATATATGTATATATATATATATATATATATATATATATATATATATTCAAAATCCCACAACTCCGACATTTAAAACACCGGCACTACACAAAACCGACACCTCATATACCTGACACACACAAGCCCGACACTACAAAATCCTGAAAAAGCTCCCTACAACGTACAAACAACAACACACACAAACAACATATTACCCTGCCCACCATCTAAGCCCTTACCATTAATACATAAAATACACTATAAGTAAAAAACCTTACGTACAAACCTATACATTTCCCGTTTTTGCAAAGGGACTACACCAGCCTGCAACTACCATGAGGAGAGCTGTGCCCCCCTCCAAAAAAAACTGCTACTTATAGATACCAACTCCGAGATCGCATTACAATGTCCTCAAGAGTGGATTTCCTGTTCTGCTCAACTTGGACTGTCGAGCATTCAGAAGTCAGCATTCTGCAGTTTCACTCATGTGAAATGCCAAGTATATATATATTATATATATATATATATATATATATATATATATATATATATATATATATGTGTGTGTGTGTGTGTGGGGGTATGTATAAATATGTGTGTGTATTTGTCGGCTGTGTCTAAATGGGTTTTAGCAGGTTCAGAAACATATCACAACTTAGACGTATATCAATAAGTAAATTAACAATGCTTTAACTTGGCCAAAAATATATAAGAGATGTGCATCTGAGCATACTTGTGTATGCAAAGCCTACAATGAAGTAGTGTATGAATAAAAAGCAAGTTCCATCCCAACAAGGCAGAAAATGAAAACACAAATTTAAAACAAAATTTAATAACACAAGGTAAGCGCTTTCACGCTTGATAACCACTTCATCAGACAACAGCATAATGACACAATACAGTTTAAAAAGTAAAAATGACCAATGAAAATACAGCTTAATTAATGAGAACAATTATAACATTTTAAAGTGCTAATGTGCTATTAATGTTTTAAAGGTCTCTGTTTCAGAAAAGGTTTCAAGGAAACCATATAATTGATTCCAGGGTAAGTGTCAGCCTTAAAGAACAAAATCCATTTTTGTTCACAGGCTTCTGTCTTACATTTCAAATCACCACCCCTACTCCCTTCCAATACTATTTCCAAGACAAAAAACTTGAAGTAGTGGCATTGTCCTGATTCAACGACATGTTTAGCCAAAGCACTAGTACTCTTACAATTCCTAATATCATGTAGATGTTCTAAAATTCTGTCTCTAAAAGTGCGGTTCGTTTTCCCAATATAGCAGACATCACATGCAACACACTTAGAATAGTATACAATGTTTCTAGTACTACAGTCTGCATAAAAAGGAAACTCAATAGAACAGTGAAGAGTAGGATGTAAATAACTAGGTGTACTATATATATTCATGCAAGCCTCACAATGTCTGCATGGAAAACTACCAAACCTCACGGATTCTAATGGCAAACTACCCTCTTTCCTCTAACAAAGTTGCTGTTTATCTGTTCTATTATTCTTAAATGAGAAGTTAGGTTTATCACCAACAGTATCTCTCAAATCATGGTTAGCATACAGAATATTCCAATTCTTCTTTATAATTTTACAATGTGTTGACATCACTAGAGAAAGTTAGTAGAAACCTAACCTTTCTACAATTAATCTCTCCCTGTGACACAGAGGATGTTGGTGGTACCTCAGAGAAATAAGATTTACCTCTAGTACCTCTGTCAAGAGATACCAGCCTGATGCATTCATCTACCTCTCTCTCACTATACCCCTCTTGTTGACAATCACATCAAGAAATGAAATGCTAGAATGTGGATATGCTACTGTGAATCTTAAAAAAGTCGTGGTGGTATGTAAATAATCTACAAAGGATAGAAGGCTCTGCGTATTGCCTTGCCACAACAGAAAAACATCGTCAACAAAAGTTCTATACCACAAAAGTGATGGATTCTTGTCAAGAAGCATATTGACCCCCATCTGGCTAGCACAAGGTTGGCATAGCTATTAGCACATGCCATGCCCATAGCCACGCCAACCTTCTGTAGATAGTAGTCTTTACCAAACACAAACACATTGTTCTCTAGAACAATCTCAGTAAGTTCACATATCAACCTCACTTTAACGTTAGTATAGTATTTGCCTTCAGTCAATAACCCCCTGATATTCTCAATACCCCAGTCATTTGGTATCACTGTAAACAGAAACCCTACATCAAGGGTAACAAGTAGTAACTCTACTCCTATCAATGTCACGAGTCCACTGATACAAATCTTGTAGAAAATGTTTTGTGTCCCTCAAAATAGTAGGTGTTCTATCCACAATAGGCTGTAAGGACTTCTCTATTTAAATGGATAAAAGTTCTGTAACCCACCCTCTGCCAGACACAATAGGGTGCATGGGTGGGTTAACAATGTCCTTATGTATCTTTGGTAGACCATCGACTGTTGGTACCACTGGATTATCAACACAGAAATACTTAAAATCATCTTCAGCAATCATACAAGTAATCAAAAAATCAAATATCAAGAAAGCCACTTTGTCCACCAAAGCTTTAACAATGCTAGCATTAACAACTGAAAAAGTGGTCTGGTCAACAAGTAATTCAAGCATAGCCTGCACATATTTATCCCTGTCCAGTATAACAATACCCCATCCCTTATCAGCAGGGTGAAACTCAACAGTATGCATTCTTTTCAACTCAAATAGAGATTCCTTCTCGTCTCTAGTCATATTAAAAATTTCACATTTACGTTCCTCATTCAGGGAATCTCTAATCTCAGTTTCACATAAATTGTTAAACACTTCAACAGTAGGGTGAATTTTGTGTGTATATGTATTAGGTTTCCTAAATACAGGACATCTTGTGTTACTTTCAAACTGAGAAAACTCAAGACACAAAGTTAAATCTCTTGCAAACAACTTTAAATTAAGTCAAACATCAGTCAAATCTGATTGTTGAGATGGTACAAATGAAAGACCTTTATTTAGTACAGAACTGTGTGCTTCATTCAGCCTAATGCTGGATAAATTCACAATTAAGTCACCTTCACTGCACTGTGAGTGTTCATATACACCACATGGTCTCCTGTCTGCAACTGGCATACTCTCCCCCTCCTCCCTCTGCTTTGGGACCGAGGCAACCATTGCTTCTTCGTTATCGGCAGTGGTTGAGAGAGTGAAAAAGGAAAATTCATCCTTAGTGGCTCCTTATTCAAGGCACCAGATTAATTTATAATCAAAACATCACAATTAGCTGTATTTAAAGTTCATACTTCAGTATCATCAAAAATTCCGACAGCTACCGCACTCGAGGGCTGCCCTCCAGCCGTTGAAGCCTCCACTACTTTCTCCTTAGGTCTGTTGTCATGCTGATAATGTTGAGAATTGCCCATCGTCTCTGTAGGGGCTTCCCTCTGAGCGGAGCCTGTAGAAATAACCTCACTGTCCATTACGTTGTCTGTTGATTCTCTGTTGTTGGAACCAGCATTAATTAGTAGAGAATCTAGACCAAGAAAACACAGTCCCTAACCTAAAATCATTGATAACTCTGTAGGGAACATTTTTGAGGTTGATGAGGTTGCACAATGATGATGCTGAGTTAAATGCAGCATTTGCTAAATTGAAACAGGATTTCTTAGAGAGAAGGTATAGTGAGAGAGAGGTAGATGAATGCATCAGGCTGGTATCTCTTGACAGAGGTACTAGAGGTAAACCTTATTTCTCTGAGGTAAGTTGAAAACATGCAGTAGGGGATATTACTAGAAGAGGTAAGAAATTAATTCTAAAAACGTAAGACAGTGCAGGGGTTGTATGACAATATAATCAAAACAGTTAAAGCATACATGGAATGCAATCTTGTTTATTACAATTCAACTACTCCAGCTAGTGAGATACAAATTAGTTAATGCACTGTAACATTTGAAAGAGAAGGAGCTAACAAAAAACATAGAAACACAGTATCACGTTTAAGTGATGCAGTTCACAGTGAAACCATTATCAGTGCAAGTGACTCGCTGACAGCATGTACCACAGAGGTAAACGTTTGCATACAGGGAGCAAGATACAAAAAAAATACAGTAGGTCTATGTAGTAACTAGACAAGAATATCAGTAGCATACGTACAAAAGTATTAGGAGGTCACAGTAGCAAACACAAATATCAGCAGACTGTTGTAATGCAGCTGGGATTAACATAGGGTCTATCAAGCCAAAATATAACAATAATCTTATCAGAAGATGTATAAAATATGGCACATAACCATAGGATGTAGCCTAGACTAAATCACAACACCTTACCAGCGGGCACACAAGCAGTTGGCGGCAGTTACATCCAAGAGCAGGGGAAATTTAAAAATGGCGCCACAGTTAGCACCGAGAGTTATAGAGTAGGGAAAGGAAGTAGGAGAAGTGGGGGGGTTGTGAGGTAAGAGTGGAGGTGGAGGTAAAGATAGATTGATGCAGAGAAGGAGGAAAGAGCGAGAAAAGAATCAAAAAACTATCAGTGAACCTACCAAAAACCTACCAAGTAGTGAAAGCTGCTGGCAAGCCCAAGATGAGTCCACCACAGGGTCAAGGCAGGGATTGAGTTTAAGAAGCTGTGGCTAGAAAAGAAAGGGCAGCTTCAGGTAGGGAGAATAAATTAACTAAGGGAAATAAACTTGCAGAGAGCAACAGGGAGCTGAACAAAAAGTGTAACATATGTTGCTAAGGATTTAGAGTGGGTTGTGCTGCCATCTAGTGGCATAGCTAGGGGAGGGTTATGTTGAGAAACATACAGAACAAGGGAAGAAAAGATGCTACAAAAGGGGAGGAGTAGGGAGTAATAGACTGCTTTAAACTGCCAGTGTGCATGCTGCGCAAAGTTAGGCAAACACAATGATATGGTGAAATGAGGATATCAAGTACTTAACTTACACTTTAATGGTCAGTAGAGAGAAGGGAAGACTGAGGCAAAGGTGTTTTGATGGATCTATATCATGTTGTCGACAATTCAAAATGCTGAACGTAAAAATAGCGAACGTGCCGAAAACTCGAAGTTCCGTTTTTGAGATTGCAGTACAGTGAAGACTGGGATATTTGCCTTTTCCTCACTGTAGTGCAATCTTGGAGTTGGAATATATATTTAGCAGGGGGAGTGGGGACAACAGAATACAAAGTTCGAGTTTCGGAATTTTCCGATCTGTTGATCGTTTGACATTTTGCATCTTCGATAATATGATATAGACCAGTTTTGATAGTATCTGGTGCATGTCCTTTAAGGAGGAAAACACAGTCTGGCCACTGTATTATAGAATGAGGGGGAGCACCTGCTGTTAACAAACACGAGCGAGCTGAAATGAGAGAAATAATGTGTTAAACACTGTAGGGTATAAAGCAGTGAAGTAAATCATTTTAAAAAAAGAACTATATTGTAGGGTAGAGAGCAGCTGAGAGGGGAAAGGATAGGACAGGCTAGGGAAGTTGAAAAACATGCAGTAGGGGATATTAATAGAAAAGGTAAGAAATTAATTCTAAAAAGTTAAGACACAGTCAGTGCAGGAGCTGATTGACAATATAATCAAAAGAGTTAAAGCACAGATGGAATGCAGACTCATTTACTACAATTCAACTACTCCAGCTAGTGAGGTACAAATTGGTTAATGCACTGCAACTTTTGAAAGAGCGGGAGCTAATAAAAACCACAGAAACACAATATCACATTTAAGTGATGCAGTTCACAGTGAAACAAGCATACGCATTTCAAATCTATACATTTCTCCACAGCTTGGCCACTAATGGGTGGCAAAAGTTAGCAAGTAGTGCCTGTGCAGTAAAGAGACGCTGTTAGCATTGCCACGTGGGTTTGGAACACTTCAAGGACTATGAGACTTGCTATCTCTTCTATTGTAAAAGTTATTACTTTATTAATAGATCAGTCATATGTCGCAAAATGGAAAGATTATTGGGAGCTAATTAGTATGCACTTCATGAAAATCTCCTTAACACATAAAAATATGATTGTAAATAACTCCATGTTATGGTTACTAAAGGAATTTTGTACTTCACCTATTACACCTAAACATATGGTTTGTTACCCATTAAATATTATTATTAGCTATCATAACTTTATATTCATGCACCCTAAGTATAGGGAATGGAATTTTATTATATTCCCTATAATGTATACTCAGGGTATGCTTTTGTCATCTACTTCTGAAGGAACTCATTTAGCTATAGATAATGATCTAAAGGACTGGTATCAGTTGATATCTGATAATAAAGTTAAAAATCTAGATTTCTTAAAACAAGAATTTGATCTAAGAGAAACTTGCTGGTTAGAGGTTCAGACCTTTAGACAACATCTCATTAATAAAATAGATCTAATGTCTATAACAGTTAAAGAATCTATTCCAACACTGATTGATTACTTGATATTAAATTTACAACATAAAGTTTCTGATAAAGGTAAACTTTCATACATACATAAAATTATCAGACAAGAAACTTTTACAGTGTAGATTCATACTGGAATTATTTCACTTCTATTAATGGGGACCCACCAAATCAACAAGATAAACAATATATATTGGAATCTGCCTATAGAACTATGTCTTCCATTGTCTGGAGACTTTATACATGGAAATTTTTACATAGATCTTTTTATACACCTTTGATGATGAATAAAATAAATAATAAAGATAATCTATGTAAGAGATGTAATGTAGAAATTAATGCTGACTGGGCTCATATGTTTTATGACTGTATAAAATTGAAAGAATACTGGAAGTCAATTAATTAATTTGCAGGCTCTTTTTACAGATAATTTCATTATTTCTAAATCTCTTATATTATTCAACACACCTGTACCTCAAAGTGTTAAAAAGGTTAAGCTTCCCTTGTTATGGTCTATTCTAGCAGTGGCTAGGAAAATAATAACCAGAAATTGGATTTCAGATACACCTCCTTCGTTCAATGAATTTAAAAATGTTATGAATATAGTGTGCCATATGGAAATAAACACAATTAGGTCAAGAACAACTAGAAAAACATCTTATTATATTGTATGGGATAATTTACAAAATTTGTTAAAAAAATCCTAATTTCAATAGCATGGTATTTTAGTTTAATTAATTGATCTGATTGTAGTGGATGTCTTTGTAAATACTTTAGTTGTTTTGTTGAATGTTATAATCATATCTATTTTTAATTACTTGTATAAAATTGTTATGATATTTCTCTTGTATGTTAAAACAATAAACCTGTTTTGAAAAAAAAAGGACTATGAGACTTGCTATGAGCACTAATATATCTATGGTGAAATCAGGATATAAAATACTTAACATACACTTTAATGGTCAGTAGAGGGAAGGGAAGATTGAGTCAAAGGTGGTACATGCATATAAATATGCTAAAACTTTATGCCAGTACTTCTAATTATGCCCACTAACACAACAGACTCTTTGAAATAACTGCGCTTTGCCAAATACATCTCTGTAGCACAAGATCACTTTAAAATCACTGTACTTTATGAAACCACTCCTTATCAGTGTCAGAAATACTTCAAAATGACTGTACTTTGTGAATAAACTGTACACAGCAGAAAAAAGCTTAGGGTAAGAAACACTTTGAGATGAATGCACTTTGCAAATAAACTGTACACAGCACAGAAACTTTTCAAAATGACTGTACTTTGTGAAATAACTCTGTACAGTGTAAGAAACACTTTGAAATGGTGGCACTCTGCAAATAAATGTAAACAGTGCTAGAAACCTTCCTGAAATGGCTGTACTTTGACTGCACTTTGCAATATAATTATATAACTGTACACAGCAAACTCTTTGAAATAATTGCGCCATAATAAAGCACACACTCTACAAAACACTTTGCACACTCTGAGATACTTCAAGTTCAAACAACTCTGCTTTGAATGGCTTCGGCCAATACAAAATAATAGTTTATGCCCAAAACACAGTCTTTTACTAAACAGCATGCAGTCACCCTGTTTTTTAAGCTTATTTTGCCCTTTTATTGTGCTCTTTATGACCTTTTAACCTCTTATCCTGCTCATTATACTTTTCTTGTGCTCGTTTTACTTTAAGCATGCTCGTTATGCAAACTGGAGGTAATTCTGAGCCCCTTATGAACACCTCTGCTAGTTTTATCAAAAATTGCAGTTTTGAACATTTCATTTAATTAATAATGCATTTTTGCCTTACAATTGCTCTGTTTCATTTCCTTTGCAAAACAAATCATTTGTACAAGTTCTGGTTACCTTAAGTTTGTTTCTATCCCTTTTTGATTGTTTGAGCTCTGTTTCACTCAACCACCTCAATCTGCCTTCACCTTCAACTCTGCATCTCATGGCTTGAAGAAGTTGCACTATCAATCCTGGTTCCGATACAATGTCAGTCATCCGGCCAGTATAAAACAGACAAGTGGTTGTGGGATCAGTTCAAGCAGCTTTATTACACACAATCACATCAGGAATTAGGCTTTGTAACTTAAACTTAAATAAATTTATAAACAGACTGACTACCACACTCATACATGCTAACACTCTGGCTGTTATCTCAAAATGGCTCTGCTGCCTGCACGTGCTCACTATTTACATGCATGTGCCTACATCTGGAAATGCTTATTAAAGGTACATACACACACTCTGTTCTATATATACTTTCCATAGCCTTAAATATAAGACTAGTCAAGCTTATGGGTTGGTAGTTTCCTGGGTCCATGGATGGCCCACTCTTGTGCTAAGGGATAACAATTTCTGTCCTCCATTCACTTGGCATGAAACCTGTTTAGAGGCTATTACTGAATTATTGCTTCTGGTGGGCCCAATAATTCATGTTTCTGGATATTAAGGAGGCATCCTGTAATATTATCAGGTCCCATCAATGCAGTGTTTTTGCCTCATAGAGTGCATTGAGGGCCTGCTCTCTGGATAACAGTTGAGAAAGCTATTGTTGGTGTTGTTTCTTGAGGGGGTGTTGGGGGAGAAAGTGAAGTAGAGATGGAGCTGAATTATCAGCCAGTATATTTGCTATATTGTCCAGCTCAGTGTTAAATTGAAATTAACAGTATGTCAACATAGACAAACTGTACAACTGTATATTTGTAATTGCTGACAGATTTATTGAAACAAGTCAACCAAACACTACTGTGAGATGATGAACATTTTCTTTATAAAACAGATAAATTACTGTCAGATACACTGCACTTGCTCAGCTGACTCAGATTACAAAAATGTCCACCAAAAAAGTTTTTACAACCACTTTTATATAGTTTCAAAACTTTATTTTCCTGTACTGAAGCTTTCTTTGTTTGCACCCTTATCTCAATTCAGAGAAAACCATTTATCAGCATGCTGAAATGTTCTTTCAGAAATGTTCTTTCATTGACAGGATAGTCTGTAACTTTTTCTGCTGCGTTAGCCATGCGCATCCACAGAAAACCAGTTCTGAGCATGCCAAAATGTTCTTTCATTGATAAGATAGTTCTAACTTTTTTGTTGTGTTAGCCATTTCCCTTTTCACTTGAATATCTGTGTGCATTCAACTGTTAGGATAGTTCATCAAGCCTCTATTGTTAATGCCATTTGTTACAAAAACATTCAGAAGTATAATACTTTTTGCTCCACACAAGCACATTCTGTCATATGCTATTTCTAAAAAATATCACACTGTTAGCTTAGTATAGGTGGTTTCATTTACAATTAGTTCAGTACATTGTTCTGCATTGCCATTGAAGTTTCTACATATCTGAAGAATGCCTTGTGGTTGTCTTTAGCCTGGGAGGCTACTTTTAACTCACATTTATTTTTTGTAGACTTACTTGAGCCAATAACTTGCTTATTTAGTTTGATGAGGAAGTTCTTACCTTGTTGGGCAGTGTACTTCCTATTATATTGTATTTCTAAAACAGGGTACGCTTTGTTAACAAAATCATGTAATGGCACTCTGCTTCAGAATGCATTTACTGATTACAGGAATAAAGACATACACACACCCCTGACTGTTCTATATCACATGTGTCTGTTACACATATTCCTTGACCATTTCAATTCTAGTTTAACATTTTATAATAGATCACACCCAAAGTAAGTAAATAAGTTTATTTTATTAAACAGTGGTCTAAGTGCCATAGAATGCAGTTAAAAAGTTATGTATGCACTCATGTCATTGAAACACAGGTACCCGTATTACTCAGTCATAGTCTGTGTGAATGTAAATAACCTGAGATGCACCTCCCTAAACTATATGAAGAGAGTGATGGAGCTCTCAGACCGTGTATCATAAGCTGGTATGAGTCTTGCATTGAGCAGCATTCTACCTTCACCAAGGATGATGCCACAATATGAACAAAAGATGATTGACTTTAACAATTAGCTTAGTTTGTGGTATCATTCTAACAGTATACAATATTTATCAGTGTGGGAGGACACAGTCAACAGACAGCATTGTTTTGCCAAGGATGGTCTGCACCTGTCCCCTCTAGGTTTCTGAATATTGGATAAAACATTGTAACAAACTTTACAAAAAACAACCTTAAGCCAAGTTTGTTTTTGGGTCATTTGTTTCATTCTTGGCAGATACACCTGTGGTTATAGGATAAAACACTGCCCTTCCCCACTGAGCCTTTTTTAGGCAATGCCAAATTGACAAACCTTCCAACATACAAACATCATTCCAAGGAAATCTAAAGATGTTACTGCTCAATGGCATAAATATAAACAAGAAGATCCACTCCCTCCAAGCTTTCCTTGCCTTGGAGAATGCTGACATCTGTGCAGTTCCTGAGAGATGCTTTAAAGCCACAGAGAATACCCAATGGTGCAAGGCTTCAGTGCCTTCCATACATTTAGAGCAGCTACTACATATAGGCAAGGACTAAAGTTGGAGGTGTCTAGAGGTTGGTTAAACAGGAAGACATGATAAAGTTTCTCCACATCCAAATTATCATAGAAAAAGTACCATATCATATTCTAGCAAGTGATAGGTCACACTCTATGATCCGCAAACCCATAGCTCATACTTAAAACTATTGGGGACATTTACCATTCAACTTAATACTATATTCATGGGGAGCTTTAATTACCCCAGTATAAATTGGAATCCTATACAACCCCAGATTTGCAGACCCAGAGATTCCTGGATTTTGCAAACACA
Source organism: Protopterus annectens (assembly GCF_019279795.1). Taxonomy (NCBI): domain Eukaryota; kingdom Metazoa; phylum Chordata; order Ceratodontiformes; family Protopteridae; genus Protopterus; species Protopterus annectens. The sequence goes on along the minus strand of NC_056751.1, from coordinate 674,873,177 downwards.
AACACCCTGGACCAGTAATATACCTAGTAGGTGTACAGACATACTGGATCTGGTACTTAAAAATATGTGGGAATGCTGCAGTTTCCAAAATCTAGAAGCAAAGTTGCATATTACATCTTCATAAAGGTGGCAAATCTATTTATTTCTGTAATTTCATGCCAGTTGACAAAATACCTGCACTATCAAAGATATTGGAAAGGTTTGTTTACTCACAATTACAAAACAGCTTCAAGAACTATCTCCTCCACACTCATCTCCTTAACCCTAAAGCCTGCTCCTGTGCTTTCTCTCCTGATTAATCAGTTGTTCCCAGCATGCACTACTTCCTTCTCTCAAGCCACAGTTTCTCCTCTCATCAGTAACTATATAGTGTTTTGCTCTTTTTATAACTCTTATTGTGAATCCTTAACGTTTTTTCTTTTCTGTAACCTTAATCATACAGATTAATAATGCAATCCTCATTTCCCCCCTTTTAAACTCAGTCTTCTAGATTTTTTACATATTTTAATATGGATCTCTGTCATCATTAGGTCTTGATTTATTTCACTTCTTGTACTCCACTTGTACTCTTTTACTCCTGCAAACCCTAACTATTTCCTTGACTGCAATCCCTCTTTTTATTGCTTTTCCTTCTTTGGCAACTGCTATTTTGTCATATTTCATCTAAACACCTAGTCTGTGTTGAATCTCTAATCACTGTTCTTCAAATATTGTTTGTAGTCACAAAAGGTCTGCTATAATCTTTTTATGTTTTTTCTCACTAAATATGTTTTGGACCTTCTCTCTCCTGGCCTCCACTAAAAAGGGGTCTTGTATCACCTGGTCAGAACTTCCTGGTAATCAAAGGGAAATAAATAAATAAATATTGTATTTAACATTAGAACATTCCCAGAGGCTCATGGGTAACAATGCAAAGATGCAGCACCCATGTTAGTGCAGAATGAGATGAAATACCTCTTTGCCATGCCACACTGGAAAAATATAATCTGTTATTTAGTCTTATTCCATCTTTCTGCAGGTATCTGGCTATTACAGAGAGTCTTATGGTATAGAAGTTATACAATATCTAATAAAAAGTATTTTGAGATAGTATTATCAAAGACATCTACATCTCTGTGTTGGAATACACTGATAATATGCCACATGAATATCTGTACCATTTCATCAAAAGTAGGATTTGAAAATTTTAGATTATTCACTTTTTGTTCCTAGAATGCTAGATCAGTAGCATATCCTCTTTGTCAAGGTCGCTTGCCTATGTAGAGATTCACATTTAGTTTTGGGAATGATGTACTCAAAATATATAAATGAAACTCTAATCAGAAGGTTAATTACCAGAAACAGAAGCAGACCTATGAAAATTCCAGGCTTGGCACACCTTAAATTACCTGTCTCTGGTTTTAATGACATTATTTTGAAATATACAGAAATAAGTAAGTATTTCTCAGTTTCCCTGTTGAACAAAGACCCAATCTTTACATTTATTCCAAAACATTTAAAACCTTTCATATATGATAGTAAATCTTCCATACAGACTGAACAGACCTTAATTTATTTTTTCAAAAGTTGCAACTTTTAAATACTGTGATCATCTACAACTAAAATCAACTTAGCTTAGTGAATATGCTTGTTTATACACACCGCTGCTTTAGTTAAATTATAATCATAATATCTGTGATTTTTGTGCAGCAGTCTATTTAGACTATCTTTGACAGCAAAGATTTTGACCATGAATAAGTCTCACTAATATCAGCCAAAACAATATCATAAGAATGACAGGGTGGTATTCAGTAAAGTTAGTTCTGTAGCAATAATACCCCTGCTCTGCTGTGATCTTGCTGTATTATAGAGCTAAATAGTGATTCAGACATGTAACAGCTGCTTGGCGCAAATGCTCATTAGCATCACCTTTGCATGTGTCTGAATCGAGCACCTATTGCAGTTGTAACAACTGCATTAGCATTCCTTCTATCAACTCATATGACACTGTTGCACAGGTGCCTACAGCTACACAGAGACACACAGACCAACTCATATACTTAGTCAAATACTGGAATAGTCTCACATGTACGCAGACATGCAGACATATGCATACACATGCATACTTGCTGATATGCCTTACCTGCTATGGCACTAACTGCCTCTCTGCTCACATAGACAGAAGAGTGTGAAAGTCAAGAAATAGCATATTCAACACCCAATGCTCTACTGTGAAATAAGGTGGCAGAGTTTGTTTCCGACTCGCTCTACCATTTCAATCCAGGCTCTGGGACAGATCACGCAGCTAATTCACATTAGCTACTCACCTAGACTGCCATATTATCATACAGCATTATATAGCAGATTACTGTAGCATTACTAGCCTTAGTCTTCACAGTTTTACAGTAGTCTTTGAATTGTATAATCGTAGCACAAAACTGCCCTGCTAGAAAAAAAACATTTGTATAGTGCACTATGTGCTTCTGAACACCACAAAAGACTTGTTTAACTCATTACAGCCGAGTGACACTTCCAGGTGCTTCTGCAGTTACATCCTACTGGAGCCTATAGGCATCAAATATTGCTAATATTTTCATTGAGAATTTCAAAACCATGTTACATACAAAGTATTAAAATATTTTATCTTAAAGCTTACACAATGGCAAACACAACTATACTGATATTTGTTCTCTGTATAGTGCAGGTAAAGAGATATCAGTTGTTGTTGTTCATATAATATTTATTTATATTGTCATGAATTTTATGTTTTCTGTATCTCAACAACCAGGTAGCACAGATAGACCGTCATAGCCTCATATGAAAGCTCTTAGCTGGATGAACAAAATGCAGCTGACGGTATATGTGCAACTTCAGTGGTTGCTGAGATATTGTAATTGGTTTGCAAAATATTACAGACTTAATAGTTACTCCTTGGGATTCATTAACGCCTACACTAAGCGTACACTGTTCTGAGTAAACAGACAAAACACACATAACTTGCACCTTCTTCCTCTTAATTTTAGTTTTCCTAGTAATATTCTTGCAGCCTTACATATAACGCAGGATTCATAAAGGTTACCACAAACTGCAGACTACGTACATGTACACTAGTAATCTTTCTGAGTGACTAGAAAGCACAGAAAATATGGTAGAGATGTTCTTGAATACAGATCGTGTACACTTAGTGTACATTTCGTATAGACATTCATGAATCTAGCCCAGTGTTTACTGTGATTTATAAAATCCAGTTTTACATCTAGAATCTAAAGAATGCTATCACTAAAAAATAATTTGTTTTGAAGAGTTTGCCATTACATTTCTTTAGTAACCCCTATGGTCCCAGAGACACGAACATTTGTTTGAAATGACAGGACATAATTTGTTTCTATCAAAAAGATTAGGTTCTGCCCATTGTAAATTGCAGTGCAAACTTCCAAAGCTTCACTGAAGGGAATGGCTTAATAATGCTGGAACAGGTAGTGTTTCTACAGACTTGTTTTAATGTCAGCATTTGCCAAACTTTTACAGCATGCTCCTTTGCAGACTGCTTGCTGTGTTTTTAACAGAGTGGTAGATTAGTAGATATGTGGCATGTTTGTAGAACCCATACACCAAATGCCATTAATGAAATCAGAAAATATAATGCCATAGAACCAATTTTTAAAGTGCAATTTATTCTTTTTTTCAGATGTTGATGCTAATGATTCTAATGATTCTTGTATAGTTTATCTTCGAAAGAAAATAAATCAGTTACCACTTAAATGTCCAGACTTTAGCAGAATGTCCAGGTTTGAACATTTATTTTTTTTAACTCTGTTGCTAAATGCCTTTTAAATAAAGTATTTTTATTATTTAGTTACAAAGGATTGTAGCTGGGGGTTCATTTATTAGTACATATTTTTCAGTGAAAGCAACAACACAAAGCTTTGCACAGAGAATTTAATACTGCAACTGTTTAAAATTATATTAATAAATCAGTGGACACTTTTGCAAATGTAAAAAAAAAAAAAGTAATAAAAAGTTACACTGTAAAAAAAAAGTAAAAAAAAGTTACACTGTATATATATATATATATATATATATATATATATATATATATGTGTGTGTGTGTGTGTGTGTGTGTGTGTGCATATATGTCTATATATATTATATATATATATATATATATATATATATATATATATATATATATATATATATATATATATATATATATATATATATATATATATATATATATATATATATATATATATTGGGGCAGAGAAGTGACAGCAAGAGGTTCTCCAGTTCGATTCTTGGCTGGGGTGCTTTCTGTGCAGAGTCTGCATGTCCACTCTGTGTTCATGTGGGCTTCTCCAGGTACTCCAGTTTCCTCCCACATTCCAAAGACATGTCTGGTGCATTTCTCCCCAGGCCTCTGCTGAAAGTAGGCTCTGTCCTACTCAGACTTTCCCGATCAACAAATGTTAAATAAGTAAATAAATACTAGTAAACCATGGAATATTAGATAACAGCCTTGAGAATATCTGTCACTTTACATACAACACATGTAATGGATCCTGCTATACCTCTGACACTATACCCAATATCTTAAGCTTAAAACTTCTATTTAGGCTTACCTATCTAAGTTGGACACAATGCATGCCAGTATTTGTAAGATACTATTAGAAGAAAAAATATATTTAAGTTTATTGGTCAGTTTAAAAAAAATAATCAGGCTCTCATGTCATGCAACCATGATAAAACTGGCACTTAACATGAACATTTGTATGCTTTCATAGTTTTGACAAGCTCTTAAATGACATTTACTTGTCAAACCACATTATATATTTAAATATTTGTGGAAAGGTTGTGTTACATCAGAAGCTTTATTAATACAACAGTCAGTTTAAAGTATTGCAAAGTACAATGCTTATTCCTTTTCCACAAACTATATTTCATTTAAAAACAGAAGGATAGTTGCTTATAGTATCACATACAGTCTTTTCACAACATGGACATTTTGTGGAAATTTCCTGATCGTCACACATTTTTTCCTTGAAGTTATCACTTGTTCCTAATATATTGCTTTGGACTAGAGAAAAATATATTTAGAATTTGATTAGCAGTCTTCTTGGATATCTGAAATGAAAATCATACTTATATAACTATTTTGACACATTATAAATAATTTATAACAGTAGATGCTAGGATATTTTATGAGTCTCTCAAGAAACCCTGATTTTGTTTTATTAGAATATAATAGTGCAAGTATAGAGATTTGTGTTTAGTTAATATAGCGATTACAGGATTATTGCTGGTAACAGTTTTAATCACAGAAAATTGGCTTTAATACTTGGTTAAGTAGCTGGTGTCATTTAAATGGAGTCCAGTAGGTATCAGCTTGGAATGAGATAACTGCCAGGCTTACTTGGTTCACAAGTGATTTCCTGCACCTGCCATAACCAAGTTCCTGTCCAACTAAGCATAATCCCCAGCTGTGCCCTATCTATTTTATCTAGATCCTTGGTTAAATCTGATCTCAAAGTAGAGATCTTTAAGGAATTTACAAAAGCAATCCTCTTAAAACTCTATGATGAGATTTTAAAATTCTATTGTAATGCATTCACACCCCCTGGTGCCATAGCTACCAGCCAGACCTCATGTTTATTAAGATGAACAGAGCAATGAGTCCCAAACAGAGCCAAACATTAAGGTAAATAAATACACCACCTTAGTGGTCTAGTCACATAAATGAACAGTAAAATAAAAGAAGAATACTAAATGCCTACAGCAAACTGTAATCTGCCCACCTGAAGGGCTCCCTCAAAAAATCAGTAAATGAAAATCACCATTAAGAATATCAAAGCCAAACATGAACTTAGAATAGCAGCAGTAGCCAAAGATAATTACAAAATATTCTTTAATTTTGTAAGGAAACCAACAATATCCAACCATGTTCTGAGCTAATCCATAATGACAATATCTGTTCTGCTCCAAACAATCTTTCCAACATTAAAGTAAATAAAATTAATGCCAATTTCACACTAGCTACAGTCATGGAAATTCCAGAAATCCCTGACTCCAAACTCTCTCAAAGGATTACCATGGATCACATGCTAACCACTTTCTCCAAAGCCAAAAATTGCCCACACATGGTCCCAAACAATGTTCAGATGGTTAATCACTTGACCTTTAGCTACTAAAACAGACTCAAAACTCTACCTCAATACTTTGTATTTTACAGACTCCTCCATGGTGACTTATGTTCAGCATTTAGAACCACAAAAATCCCAATTTTTCTTAATATCCTACATTCTCCTAAAATAACAGGGTCTATATTAGATCACCGAATGCTTAAAAAAAGCGAACGGTGATTAATCGACCCTATGTAAGCGAAAGCTTACAATGTCAAACTGTCAGAACAGTGATTTTTTTCGCTGTTCCAACAAAAAAACAAAAAAAGATAAAAAATAAACACTTTAAACATTGCATTAAGTGGGGGCTGTGCCCCCCACACCCCCCCATACTTAAATATACCAACTCTTAGACCGCACTACAGTGCCGAAAATGGCAAAGTGACAAAGTGGCCAAGCAAATTCTTTCCCAGAGAAAGAATTCTCTTAAAAGCCATTTCGATATTTTGCCGTTTCAATTTTTTAGGTCCGACCAAGACGCATTCGAAAGAATGCATCTTCAGTCTTCTAATCGGAACTCAAAATAACAGCATCACAAATGCATCCACTAAGCATTTAAATATTCTCCAACAAATAAACAAGACTTGCTGACATGACAGACTTATCTCCCAAAGCACATCTATCTGTGGAATAAACTATTGATACTATGCAGGATGAAACCTTTGTCACCTTTAAGGTGAACCTTGATACCTGGATGGGCAGCTTGAAATTCCCCATATGCCTTTTCTGTGCTGCTCTGCTAGAAGCAGGAGGTATGATATGAGAGTGAGAGTTGGCAAGGCTCTAATGTCCCCTGGACTGATATGCCTTGTGGACCTCATGATCTACACCCTAGTTATGCTAAGTTTGAGGTCCCATAGGCTAACAGAAAAGTGAACCAGCTTGGCAAATATACTATACCTCCCTATTTCTCTGTTGATGTTCACTTTGGTTGATGTCTATCTTTTCTTAGAAGTCTTGACTCAAACTATTTAATTTCAATAGAGTAGGAGTTCTATAAATGATTATTAATCCATCTAAATTGTAAAAATGAATTGCAGAATAGCAGAAGTAGTATCAAACCTTCTAAAAGAGAATTTCTAGGGCCACCCTATTTCCCATATGACTGCATTACTCAGTAGGTCCAAACCAAACTTTCTGTTTACGCATGCAAGAAAAATCTGGCCCAGGAGCTTTATTTGGACTGGGGGTTTTTGACAACATTTAAATCTGCTCATTCAAGGGCTCCATGAGGGCTTTTGTGTTTCTTGAACCAAGAGTTGTTGAGTTCGACCTTACACTCAATTAATCCAGTGTCTAAAGCTTCATCCTTTTCAACTGTCTTGACTTTTATAAGTCTTCAAACAAATTTTGGCAAAGTTCCAGACAGTGCCTCCATACTTTTAAGCTAAGGTTTCATTCTCAAGTATTCAGAGTTTCTCATAAAATTCAGCTAATGATCTCACATTGCTATGCATTTCCATATGGTCCAGCTATCTAGTTGCTCTGACAATACTGACATTATTTTCTTTAATGGCCTGACGTAACCTCTCAAACATCTGTGACATTTCAGCACAAAGGCTCTGTCTTTTCCTTTTTTTAGACAACACATGTAAGTTGTCCATTTGTTATCTGAGGTACTCCCTCCCTTTGCCAACAATTGTACCTTGATGGAGGACTGTCTCCAATATACATCTACGACATATATCAATTCAGAAATAGTGCAATGTGTTCCAAGATTACCCTGTAATATATGAGAACATTACTGTCTTACTGGTGAAGATTCTCAAAAATCAGAAGAAAGATGCAGTCTATATCTTTATTTATTTGGCATTTGTTGATTGTGAGTGTCTGACTAAGTGAAAGCCCGTTTTCAGCAGAGGCCTGGGGAGAAAAGCTCCACAAAAACACAAGAGTAAATAACAGACAAAGAGTCACCACACTAACATAGAGTACATATGTGTCATTACAGTACAGTATGTCAAACATTTCATATTCCTTTGAAGCATATAATAATCTAAGTACATTTACTAACAAAAGTATGACATTAGCTAAGTCTAGTAACTCCTACTAGAGAGCATTGGATTCGTAAAATACAGGTTCAAATAATATGAACTGCCTTCTTGAGACAGAGGATCAGCAATAGGCAAGAAACAGTACAGTGCGTAATGGTTGGGTACTAGTGGGATGGTAGGCAGTTGCCAAAAAGTTAAACTGAGTTTGAGCAGAGTAGAGTCAGTATAAGAGAGTCATAGAAAAGTGTTAGTAAGTGGGGTCTAAACAGAGAGGAGTGCAGTGACAGAGAGAGAGTTAAATGGTACAGTTACAGGTAGGGTTGTTGAGTAGGTATTGTTTGAGTGCTGACTTAAATTTATGTGTAGTTGTTATTTTTCTGATGTTAAGGTGAAACTTGTTCCAGTTTAGGGGTGGGTAGTAGCTGTATAAATTATGACTAATGTTTTTTTTTTTGGGGGGGGGGGGGCTTAGAGATTTTCAGGTGTTGTTGGTTAGAGCTCATGAGGTTTCTTGTAGAGGCATAGGGAGTGACCATAGTGGAGATGTTAGGGCAAGCCGAGGGTTTTTACAGTCTGGAGTAAATTGCAATTAATTGAGTGAGAAGGAGTTGGTGGGGGAACTTAAGCCAGTTTAATGTAGAGAGATAGTGACAGTGATGAGAGTTAGGGGATAGACTGGAAGCAAACCAGACGATTTTGTTGTATGTGCTTTCCAGTTTAGTTTGTAGGGAGGTTTGTAAGTTAGTTAGAATATGTGATCCGGAGACTAGAGAGTAGAAAAGCCTGAGCTAGAGACTCTCGAGAGTTGCTAGTAAGGAGCTTTTTATTTCTGTATAGAAGTCCAAGTTTTTGGTGGATTTTTCTGATGCAATGGTTGACATGTAGGTCAAATTTAAGTTGGTCATCTATGATGACCCTGAGGAATTTAGTTTGGGTTTCAGCATAAGTAGTGGTATTGTTAAAGGAAGTGATAGAAAAGGTTGGTTTAAGTGGTGAGACAGATTTAGGAAGCAATAGAAGAAGTTTGGTCTTTTTGGGATTAAGGATGTGTTGGTTGTCAGTGAGCCATTTTTCAAAGGAGTTAAAGGAATTTTGCGTGGGTGTGAGAAGGTCAGAGAAAGTATCAGCAATGGTGATTATGGTAGAGTCATCTGTGTATTGAATTAGGGTGGAGAGTGGACAGGATGTGTAGAGTTGGTTAGTGAAGATACTGAAAAGTAGGGGGCTGAGGACTGATCCTTGAGGGACTGCCATTCGGATGAGTAGGAAGAGAGATGGAGTGGATTGCCATTTCACTGATTGTTGATGGTTGGAGAGGTAGCAGGAGAACCTAGAAATTGCTGAGGGAGAGAGGTTGAGGTTGCTTAGTTTGGAGAGGAAGATGGCTACATTTCTCTGGATAGTGTGATGGTCTACATGGACTATATTAATTCAAGGTAGCACAAAATTTAGCACGAGCTTTCATTTCCTTCATGTATGTCACCTGATTTTTTTAGAGATTATGTATGGTAATGGGTCCTACCCAAATGGTGGCTGGTGTCTACATTAAATGCCCTGCTCTAGGGAACTCCCTAACAGGGAGGTTTAGCCCACCCTGAATAGCCTCCTGGCTTGTGTCATACATATTATTCATCCCACACCTGTAATCTGTAGTGCCACACTTTGTGTCCTTCCACCAAGGATGGAGAAACCAGCACTGGACAATTACTCCCTTCTTCCCCAGCCTTCCAGCATCCAAGGTATTAAATGAACCACAGTCTTCTGGGTCATAGTCTGGACTTAATCCTTCCACCCCACAGGTTCATGACTCTATGCCACATGTAGTCTGAGAGGTGGAAGATACGTCTTCACTAAGTTTGTATTAGGAAATTTATAGAAGCAAAGTTTTTCTCCTAACATGATCGACATATATAAGCTTGTAAAAGATTTCACCCCAATGACGGATATATCCATGAGACTGTGGCACACAGTTTTATTTGAATTTTTTATTATAAGTTTTATATATTATATCATAAGAGTTTCATATTAGTATATTTTCTGTTTTGTGCACATAGATGGTTTTCTTGTATGTATTAAGGGTTTTAATATGTTCATATATTCAGTAATTCATAGGTGTTTACTAGGCTAATGACCATAAGGGCTTTTTTAAGCTTAGTCATGCACCCCAAATCTCTGACAAGTTCTGGTACCCTTAATAAATGTAGGGGCTTGGAAAATGAAACATTTATAAACACAAGCCTGGAAAATTAGCCATTTATAGGCCATCTGTGCCTATTAGAGACATTGGTGCCAAACCAACGATGAATTTCCTGTTCCTCATCCAGTTGTCCAAGTTACACTTGAATTGGTTTAGGGAGGAACTCTGCTTCACATGGATGAAAAACCTGTTCCAGAGTAGTCTCTGGGATACATACCTGTCTCTCCAACATGTTCTATTAATATGACAGGCAAGATTTAAGTCCTTTGATTGGGTAATTCTTCCATGCTGACAAATAATGCACTTTCCTTAGAATGACACTAGAAACTAACCCAATTATTAAAGGCAGTAATTTTTTTGTTCGTATTGTGGTATCATCTTTCAAAAAGGTAAAATAGTGCTCATACCAGCGTGGGACACATTCCAAGAGTGACATGATGTCTGTCTTCTTATAGTCTAGGGAGGTATGTCTCAGATCATTTACACCCAAATGTTCTAGGACAGAATTATATTGGTACTTGTGGTCCAATGACCTGAGTACATGTATAATGTGGCAGGTCCTTGCCCCTGATAAGCAACTGACAGTGACTTAATGTTTAATCAGCCTGGTGAAAAAGACAGTGTGTCTCACAATGTAGTCTCCAGTTACCAGAATGTTGGATTGTGTGGTGTCTTGCCTTATAGGTTTACAAGTAGAGACAGCTTTCAATTTGTGCTTATATTTTGCTCATAGTGAGAGAAGGAGCAAAGTACACTGACTGTTTTTGGTTGGGCAGTGAGTATTTGGCCTTCCTAATTGATCTAATTGCTATTCAAGACATCTACCAGGAAAAGGTTACAGCAAGCCTATAGACCCTTGCATCATCTGAGACAAGGCTGTGGATCACCATACCACCTGTGGCCTGCTTCTCATCTTGGGATTGGTGGTACTGTTTTGTTTCTGGTGAGAGAAGCAAAGGAGCAGTGTATCCCAGCAGCATGAAGTGGTGTTGAGACCAGCACTAATTGTAGCCAGGCAGTAGCCATTCAGGTGACTCCTCTCTTTTCATCATTCTTGACAAACTAGTTCTTTCTTTTCAGTAAGTACTGCTTGATTTACCTCTAACTTCAGAATAGCTACATAAATATTTCATCCATAAATCATCATTGTCTACTTATTAGTTTCCCCTCAACTATTTGTCAATGTCCTGCAGAGATACAGACATCTTGAGTTGACACTTTTCTTGGAAAAGCACCCTTGAAATTTCACCAATACCTTGTTGCACACAGGACAACTAGTTTGCAGTGATAAGCAAGAGTTGCAAAAAATATACTCCTGACATTACTTTATATTCTCACCCCAACTGTTTAATCAATAAAATGGGTCTGTTGCCATGGATATTTACTTTCCTACTGTCAGTAAGGTTGTCAGTAGTTCACACATTGTACCCATCACACACAATTCAAACCAGACATATAGAACCACATATGCTGAGGCACTTAAATGTAACCTTCCTAAACCCCAAAGACCTCCTAGATGAAGTACACCTAACAAACATCCTCAGCAGCCCCAAATGCACTCTTTCAAAGTAACAGCCACATCAACACATACAGCCACATCTCATGGAGCCGGCTCTTGAATAATTGATGGTCTTGGAGTAAATGTTGCAGATTTTAAGGGTAAGGTGGCAAAATGGGTTAATATCCTAAGAGCTGCAGTGTGCACTAAGCAGTTCAGTATGAAAGAGGGGGCAACTCAAGCTTAGACTATCTAATTTTAAAAGAGCAAGATAGATTGAAAGCAGGTGAGCACGTTGTATTCTGGTTCTATGGAAAACACTGGAATGGACAATAAATTTAAATAGTTAAAAGGGAGTGATTTCACAAAATGATAATGTTCTGCTTACTCACAGCAGTCAACAGCCAATGAAAGAGGAGAGGGAAGGAGATATGTGGTCAAATTAACATAAGGGGAAGGCCACTAGAAAGGCAGTTGAGTTTAAAAACACACCACCACCTTGGTAGAAGGGTGGGGAAAAAGTTAATTTCTGTGTGACTCACAAGAGACATAGCTCTGGTCTCTTTCCTATTTTAAATATGCAATTAAAAGCAGAATACGAGTGAAATATAGTGAAAAGAAAATAAATCACAATATACAAAACAGTAAAAGGCAATGAAGCAATTCAAAATGCAATAAAGCAAAAACAAACTAACCTTTCATTTACAGCAAGTTGTGTCAGACTCTGGGTGAGCTTTACCAGTAATTGTTTTATATGATAGTTCCATGTGAGAATCTTTCCATATGTATATATGAGAGAGAGAGGGTGCATGTGTGTGTGAGTGTGAGACAAAATTGTGTCTGTGCTCAAGCATGTCTGTATGCTTAATTTATGTTTCTTTCATTGTTTTTAAAGTATTGGAGTGTGTTACACAACATTTCAGTCTGGTAGATTATAACAAACAGAATTTGATATTGTATATATTTGAAGCTGCTGCATATGGATTACAGGGAAATGATTTCAGAAACGAAATGCAGCACAACTGTTTTTTTTTTCTTTTTTTTTTTAATTTGAACAAGGGACAGAGTGTGACATTTTCTGATGTACTGCTGCCATCTGGTGGAAATCTGTATCATAACATAGAAGATAGGGAGAGGAGAACAGAATGTATACCTTCTCAAACGCAAATATTTTTTTTATCCACATTGCTCTCAGTAACCAAAGACTCTTCTTCTGTTAGTCAAATAAGTGAATACTTCCATGTTTTTAGGTTACAAATAATTACTTTGTAGCAGAATGGGCAATGATGGCAGTGAGCTAGTAAACAAAATGGTAATTTAACATTTTTCTTAATTCAGGACTGTGTAATCAACCCAATAGGAAAATTCTGGAAAAGTACAATTACAACAAAAGTAGGATTAAAAAAATTCTGCATTTAGTTGCATGGGATAGTTGTGGATAAGATCATTCAGAAATGGCCAGTTGTTTGAACATTCTAGTCATTACTGTTATAAATCACTCACATAAGAAAAAAAACTGAAATGAAAAGATAGCAGCTTGTATCTCAGTGTAAGTTGTTTATGATTATTTCTTTGCAGTCTAGATAACTGATTTTTTTATCTTGCTCAGTACTGAGGTATTGGCTTGGCTGCACTGCAGGCTGGGATTTCACTGCTGATGCATCACAAGATATTTTATGTAAAAAGCGTGTGGAAAACTGATTAGATTTGTGGCTGCAGCTGATGTTAAATATCAATAGCTTTGCCTTAGAAAAAGACTTACTGAATGAGGTTCAACTGGACTAAACCACTTTGCATTTTAGTTCAGCTTTCCTAAATGTCATTATTCACATCAATACATTACAATGCCACACGCTGAAATTAAACAAAGGATGGACAACACAGGGAAGGATAACAAAAAGCTACTGCGCAGGGAGGTGTACTTTATTTTATTTATTTTTTTATTTATTTTACATCTGTTGACCGGGCTGGTCCAACTGGATACATGTGCATTTTCAGCAGTGGCCCGGGGAGAAAAGCTCCAACAAACACAAATATTAGTTATTTTACATGACTGATTCTGAAAATACAGGTACATGTTTTAGTAATTCTTTACATTTCTTTACATTGCTGGTTTAAGATTCTTTATACATGAAATGATTTAGGGAATAATACAGGAAGATGTTAGAAATGACACAAGGTTAATATATGAAAACACACTCTCTTTAAAGGTTAACAGAGGAGCACCTACTTGGTACAGAAAGAGTACTATGTGCCCAGTGGTAAGTGAGGACGTTAGTCAGGGTTAGCACAAGGGCATAACCATAACCATAACAATATGCACACACTTATTTATAGACACATATACACAAACGCTTACAATTTTTTCTGTGTCTTTTTAGAAAGTTTGACAGGTGGGTGCTTTATCTGTCAACCATCTGGGTTTCAAGCTGTCTCAGCAAGTTAGGATGCAGGCAGTTTGCTATTGGTCCATACTATGTATCACCAACAATATGTGTATAAAAACTTCCCTTTCAAAAATATTTAATGTCTAGTACCTGATGGTCATTAGCATATAACTGCTGGTATTCAATGCAAGACCTCTGAGTGGAATTGAAATGCTTATGGCCAAGTAGTTATATTTGCAGATGACATTGTGATCTGTAGTGAGAGAAGGGAACAGGTGGAGGAGACCCTGGAGAGATGGAGATATGCTCTAGAGAGAAGAGGAATGAAGGTCAGCAGGGCTAAGACAGAATATATGTGTGTGAATGAGAGGGAGGATAGAGGAATGGTGAGGATGCAAGGAGTAGAGGTGGCGAAAATGGATGAGTTTAAATACTTGGGGTCAATAGTTCAGAGTAACTGTGAGTGTGGAAGAGAGGTGAAGAAGAGAGTACAGGCAGGATGGAGTGGGTGGAGAAGAGTGTCAGGAGTGATTTGTGACAGATAAGTACCTGTAAGAGTGAAAGGGAAAGTCTACAAGATGGTAGTGAGACCAGCTATGTTATATGGGTTGGAGACAGTGGCATTGACAAAAAGGCAGGAGTTTGAGCTGGATGTGGCAGAGTTAAAGATGTTAAGATTTGCACTGGGTGTGACGAAGTTGGACAGGATTAGGAATAAGTATATTAGAGGGTCAGCCCAGGTTGGAAGGTTTGCAGACAAAGCCAGAGAGGCAAGATTATATTGGTTTGGACATGTGCTGAGGAGGGATGCTGAGTATATTGGGGAAAAGATGCTAAGAATGAAACTACCAGGTAACAGGAAAAGAGGAAGGCCTAAGGTAAGGTTTATGGATGTGGTGAGAGAGGACATGCAGGTGGTTGGTGTGACAGAGCAAGATGCAGAGGACAGGAAGAAATGGAAACAGGTGAATGTAAACTTCAAATGGTTCATTTTTCAGTTCTCGGGCTGATTCCTAGAGTGTCATCTTCCATATTGACCATATCATTGCTGCCAGTTCATCCCTGAAGAGAAACTTGCAGTTAACAAATTAATCAAGAATAAATAAGTCAAACAAGGACCAGCACACTCATTATGTTTCTAGAGCCTCAATAAGCTGCTTCAAGGTTATGACTCCTGCCATCATGGAGAATGTATACACTCACTGACCTATAGTAGGAATGGAAGATTCAGCAGGCCATGGTAGGATCAGCAAAGTTATACAATTCTATGTGAACCAGTAAAATCAATAGGACTTTGGCCTAAAGCAACCTTAACCCTTTTTAGAATTTTTTTCAAGTTTTTCATTTAACTGCTGGTACAAGCAGAGATACCTGTAAAATAGTGTGCAAGTAATGAGGTGGTTCTTGAAACTGTTTCTATCATACCCATTGTTGCAAGTACCTATTACTAAACACATAAGGTGTCACACAGGACCCTATTAAGATTTTATAAATAAGCGCACACACACACACACACACACACACACACACACACACACACACACACACACACACACACACACACACTATCCTAAAATGGACATTGATATAGGAACATGATTTTATATACTCCAGACAATACTTATTCCTGCTTTTTATCTAACTCTTTGCTTTTTCATTTGTATACCTCCTGATCAACCCCTATTTTTCAGTGACTTTTCTTAAACATAGGTTCATAGATAGATAGGTTCATAGAATAGTACTAGGCTAACTGCCTTTGACGGTCATTTTAACCCTAGCCAATTACCCTATGTGAGAATCAAACCCTGCACCTTTGGTTTATAAGGCAAACACCTTAACCATTATTTCAGCCTCCCACGTATTTAAATTGCTCCCTCTTTCTCCCTCATCTTTCATCCTGAATCTGCACTCTTTACCCATCCCTTATGCTAAGCAATCCCACTTCATCTCCTAACTGTAGATCCCAACTTCCCTTTGGGACTGCCATTCAAACATCCAACCCTAACACATATCTTCAAACATGTAGACCTCATGCAGTTCAATAGTACTTATTCTATACAACATCTCACACACCCATCCAACCAAAATCCATTCATCTGCATTGCAAACTACTCAGAAACAGCTACAACTATGATCCATCACCCTGTCTGTGAACACTAACCTCCTACCTCCAAACCACCACCACTAAATGTAACTCCTATAATTCCCTCCTCCCCTACTTTCTCTGTTGCTATCACCATTGTGAAGGACCAAAACATTCCTCCACCTTACAACAAGTATTTTAATTCATAAAATTTAGAGCACTAAGTAATATTCCCCTATGCAATGCTTTATTTAAACAAATCCCAGACCCCTAAAAACTGCTGACCAGAAGATGTATGAAAAACCCTAACCCTAATACGGTAGCTATCACAGAGTTTTGGCTGATAACTGACTCCCCCAACCTAACACTTTTCCAATTATAGCTATCTGTTTGACTGCTGACATGGAACGACAGATTGAGAAGCTATGTTCCTCATAAAAACAACATCAAACTCTCTGACCTATAAAAAAATAATTCTGATAATGACCATGACCCCAAATGGCAAATACCAAGCCTGGAATTTAACAAAAACAAACACCTTCATCTAGGCCTAGTTTACTTACCTCTACTCAGCCAACACATCAAACGTTAACTTCTTATTATTAACTTAATGCAAAACAATTATTCAAAATACTTATAAGTGACTAACTTCAACTACCTCAAATCCACCAATAAGAAAGCAATATACTTCTCATCTAAGCAAGTGGTGAAAGAACCTACCACAACTCAGTTTAGCACGAAGAAGCACTCTGTCTGCAATAATTATTGCAGACGTACCATACCATCATGAGAACATCTTCTTCCTTCCCTCCACCATAAGTAACCTCTGTTTCATAGCATTCAAGGATACACAAGCATCAGAATGACATAAAAAAGAAAGTTGTTAGTAACAACCTGCTGCAATCTCTATTATCAGTGTTTTGAGAATGTAGGCAGTGAAGCTGTAAAATAAAAACAAGTTGCTTGATCTAGTTTGGTTTTAGAAGCTAAGTAAAGTTAGCCATGGTTAGTATTTGGATGGAAAACTGTTTTGGATTGTTAGTTTGTTATTGTTGCAAGAAAAAGATATTTTACATGCATACATTTTCTCTCTTATATAATACAATTCATTTTAGTATTTATTTATTTAGTTTACATTTGTTAACCGGGAAAGTCTGACTGGATACAGGTCCATTTTCAGAGGAGGCCCGGGGAGAAAAGCTCCAAATGTACAAAAACAAGTGTAAATACAGTGAAATTATTACAGTGAGTTATCACAAAACTGAGATTTGTTAAATGATAGGTACACACAGGTACATGTTTTTCTCATATACACACATCAAAGGTTGGAAGCAAGTAGCTGAGAAAGAAATAGTTAAAGATTTCATCTGAAAAAGGTAAACAAATATATTAAAGGTGGTTATCATACATGGTGCAGTGTTAAATGTAAATCTTTCCAGTAGGTGGGTGATACACAGAATTTTAAACAGTTGGAGAGTCAGAGTTTTATTCCTGTAATGAGGTTCTCATTTATGAATTATGTTTGAGTGGGGTTTAATACAGGGACAAAGCCACTGCATTTTTAGGTATTTCCTGAGGGATTTTTTTTAAATTGGGATAAGGAGGGGTCAGTGGTGAGTTCAGCAGGAAGTAGGTTCCAGTTTTACCGGCAGAGTTGGAGAATAGTGATTCACCAGATGAACTGTTGGTTTTAACAGTTTGCACTAGCAATTTTTTGGAAGAGCGAAGGGAATTTAGGTTACTGTAGAGGTAATAATATTTTTCAGTATGGGTGTACTGTCTGGTTGGTAGAGGATTTTGTGAACAACTATTAGTTGGTTATATTGCAGTTGATAGGGTAGTTCAAGCCAGTCTAACGACTGAAGGTTAAGGCAGTGATGGGTCCTATAAGCTGATCCTGTAGCAAATCTGGCAATGTTATTGTAGCACCTAGTTAATTTACTGAGGTTTGATTTGCTAAGGTTTACAAAGATGGGTGAGGCATAAAGAAGGGTCGATAGCAGATGTGTATGGGCAATAACAGTTCTAGCAGATGGGGTTAGGAATGGTATAATCCTGTATAAAGAGCTTAATTTTTTTGTTAACTGTTTTAATAGTTTTGTCTATGTGAGCATCAAACTTGAGGTTGTTGTCGATGATCACTCCCAGTAGTTTAATACTGGGTTCTGGGGAAATTATGGTACCATTGTTAGATATTATGGTGAGAGGTGGTGAGGTGACCTTGCAAGTCAGGAAGAAGAGTAATAGTTTGGTTTTATTTGGGTTTAATAGTAGTTGGTGACCAGTGAGCCAGTTCTCTACTTTGTTGAAAGTGATTTGGGACTAGGATTGTAAATCTGTGGGGGAGGTGGCAGACCAGATTAGGGTTGAGTCATCTGCATACTGAATACAAGTTGCATCAGGGATGACTTTGTACAGGTCATTAATGAATATGGAGAATAGGAGGGGACCTAATATAGATCCCTGTGGGACTCCAAGGGTGACTGGTAAAAGGAACAAAAGGTTATTCTTCCATAGTACAGCTTGTTGTCTGTCACTTAGGTAAGAATGAAACCAAGTAATCCCCCACTGCACCCCCAACTGAAGAATTTTGAGTTATCATTAGAAAGGGAATTAAGGAGCTCCTTGAGGAAAGATTTTGTTCGCCCCAATCTTACCACTAGTGAGGAGGACATTTGTTTTTGGTGTGCGTTGGTTTGTTCTTCAATAAACTGGATTTTGTATGGGAAGGTCGTTCCTGTGGTGATTGGAAATATTGGTTATCAGCCCTACTACTAGCCTTTGTGCTGAGGTTTTGGTGCATTTGTTTTCTTACTAGTACTGATTTTTGCACCATCCATTTTGTTGTTTAATTGCTATGTTATTTATGGAGAGTGATTTTAATGTGTTTAAGAGTAGCTGGTGATTTACCATATCAGATGCCTTGGATAGGTCAAGGCAGAGGGCTGAGGAGAGCTTGTTATCATTACAGTTTTGATTTATTGTATGGGAGAAAGAGAGAAGGGCTGAGGTTGTACTATGGCAAGGTCTAAATCCATGCTGGGAAGGGGCTAGGAGAGTGTTTTGATTCAGAGAGGCAAGAAATTGCTTGTGGATACATTTTTCCATTATTTTAGCAAAGGGAGACAGAATGGCTATAGGCCTATAAATTGAAAATTCAGTGGAATCTCCCCCTTTATGAAGAGGAACAATGTGGGAGATTTTCCAGATGTGGGGGATATAGGCTTTGTGGATTGTTCTATTGATTAAAATTTATATGGGGTATGCTATTTCATTAGTGGCTTTTTGGAGATATTCTGCAGGTAGTAGGTCTGCTGAAAGGGTGATGGGTTTCAGTTTTTTAAGTAGGGACATAATAAAAGATGTTGGTACTGGATCGAGCTTAAAGGGGATCTTATTATTAGGTGTGGGGTTGGTGGTACTTGGGGTATAGGGAGATAACTTACTGGCTAGGGATTGCACAGTTTATGTAAAGAAAGTGTTAACGGTGTTAGCAACAATGTTAAGAGGTTGTTGGAGGGTAGTTAAGGGTAGGGGTAGTTGATTGGCCTGGGTGGAGAAGTTTGTTTTTGCCTGACCAGAATTGTTGTGGTTGATTTTGGTGCTTTTGTTGCAGATTACAGTAGCAGTTCTTTTTGTCTAGCATAATAGACTTCTTTGCATCATTTCTCAGCTGTTTATATAAAAGGAGGTCTTTTGGGGACTTAGTGGTTCTCTAGGAGGTACACACTTTGTTTCTTCTAATATTGTTTTGCCTTGTATCATTGGACAGCCATGGTGCTACTTTGTTATTGGTTCTGATAGTGCATGGGGGAGCATGGTTATCCAGGATAGCAAGAAATGTAGAGTTAAAGTATGAGACCGCTTCATCTAGTGGAAGTAGCCATAGGTTGGACCAGTCACATGTGTTAAGTTCATTCTGAAATTTAGTCTGAATAAAGTTCTTACAATTCTAATGGTTTTAAAGGGACATTGTTGAGGGATGGTATTTCTTTTCCTGATTATATAGGTCAGGAAGTGATCACTAAAGTCCTCAGGTAGGGTGCCTGTTTTATATATCTGGGGTAGGTTGTTTATTAATATCCAGTCTAGGATACCTTCTTTTTTGTTAGGCTTATTGATTCTGGTTGGGGAAGATATCATCTGGGAGAAGCCATGCAAATTTATATGGGTGGAGGGGAAGTCTGAAAAACAAGTATTCCAGTCGATGTTAACATCCCCGAGAATAATAGTTTCCTGGGGGCAGTTAGTGGAGAGCCATTGGAGGATACCCTCCAAGGTATTTGTGTTGTTACCTGGGGGATATAGATACATGCAATGTTTATGGATTTGCATTTGTTGAGTTGGACCTTTGTGATGAGTATTTCTGTATTGTTAGTAAACAAGGTATTTGGGGTACTAGTTGTGGATACTTCCAGAGTGGATTTATACCAGATGGCTACCCCCCCCCTCCTTTCTTAGAGATGTGATCAAGTCTTAATATATTGTACCCTGGGGGTATAATCTCATTATCAATGATAGTAGGTTTGAGGCAGGTCTTGGTAAGGCATAGTATATCAGGGGAGTGGACATCTAGGAGGGCATGTAAGTAGTGAATTTTCTTGTTTATACTTCTAATGTTTAGATGACACACTAGGAGTGAGTTAGGGGCATTATCTGAGTGTCATAGGTTAGTATGGATGTTATTTGTGGGGTTGATAGTAACAGGTGGGGTTGGGCCTGGGTTAGGGTGGATGTCACCATCCACTGTGAGGTTAGGTAGTAATCTAATAGCAAGTTCCTGGAGTTTTAATAAGAGTTTCAGGTAGTATTTAGTTCTAGGATTACTATATGAAGCATGAATGGAATGTTGAGTTTTTGCATTACAAGAGTTTGATGAGAGGTGGGGTAGTGGTTGGTTAGAATTATGTGGCTGATTAGTAATACTGGTTTTGGTTCTAGGGTAGTGGGTGACAGGGAGGTGTTGGTATTCATAGGCTGTGAGAGGATAGAGAATTATAAGTGGGGTTGTTAGACAGTAAATAGGATTAGAGTTTGAAGATTTATTAAAAGTATGTGAAGGAATTGTAGGGGTATTTGAGTAATGCTTGTTTAAAATAGAGTTGGGGTGTTTATAATTAGCATATAGTGAGAGACTGGAGAGAGTTGGAATAATAGGGCTGGGTTCTATGAATGATTGGTTAAAGCTGATTGATTCTGATGAGTGGGAGTAGTGTCAGATGAGGGGGAGTGGCAAGGTTATAATAAGTGTAGGACACCTGGGGTGGGTGGGAATTGGGGGCAGGGTATGGGGAGCAGAGTGAGCCCGCAGGGCGAATGGAGCAGGTAGAGCCAAAAGAAGAAGAAGATTGAGGAGAACAATCAATCAGTGGAGTGCTCAAGTCTGAAGGTAAGTGTGTTAAGATATATAAGAAGGTAAGAGGCTTAAAAAATGATAGAAGTGGGATTATAGCAGAGTGATATAAGGACATATTTTTATGGTTATACTGGGACCTCAGTGTGAAAGAGAACAATAACAAAGAGGTGACTAAGAACTGTGTTAGGGGGATTCAATGAAGAAGAGGTGAAGGGATTTAAAGACCCTAAAGCTAATAGTATATACCTAGTGGGCAGGTGGGGCACTTGGATGCAATAATAGTATGGCACCACCTAGAGGGCAGTGTATAATTCAAATGATTTTTTACATATAAGTGTGCATTTGATTATTTACATTCATGAGTAACTGAATATATACACATACTCTGTTAACATTTTAAACATGTATTTCTGTTTAAGAAAAGGGATATGTTGTCATGTGAGCTTATGAATTGCTTTAAATAGAGAATTTAATGCTGTTGTAACATATTTGATGAATTCTGATTCAGCCTGTACACAGATGAAAGCACTTAATCTTAATAAAATGCATTTTTTCTTGGATTATCCTGGTGTACATCATCTTGTGAGCATGGCTGTTCTATAGCTTAATAAGAGGTTTATAAACTACAACTTACAACAGTCTCCAAAATGCAAACAAAGTCCTTCTAAACAGATCAGACGTCTTTGAGCAAATAGAACATGATATTCTACTAAACTCCCTTACTTCATCTGGAGTCAGTCAGGATGCTCTCTCCTTCTTCAAGTACTTCCTTAGTAATGGAATTTGAAGCCAGATTGGTTTTCTCATCTCTCCCTGTACACAGATGAGTAAAGGAATCCCTCCCGATTCAATTTTATCCTGTCTGCTATTATCAGTATTTCACAGTAGACTTTCCATTGTGTTTCCAATCATCAAGATCTTTTTCTGTATAGATGATATGGTCTTTCAGACAGACAAGTCTTCATCATGTTAGTTAAAAATAATTACAAAAAGACCCTTCCTGATCATGCTTCAACAAAAATAATTAGAAAAAGACCCTTTCTGTCTACAAAACTAATAACCTAATTTTAAATTAAAAAAAAATTATATTTGGAACAAAACAGGAACTCACAACAGTCCACAGATGTATATTCAACATAACAGACAGGTGTTCATTGAAACAGCCTCATACTCCAAATATCAAAGCATCTAGCTAGCTAAAAACCTAAGCTCCCAACATTACATCTTTACCACCAAATCAAACGTTAACTCCCTGTTGTTATGATCCAGACAGATCTTTCCTTTCCTGTCTCTAAAAAGTAGAGTTAGTGTTGGTACAGGAGTCCTTCTGGTACAGCTCAAATATAGCCTGTCACTCATAACTAATGCTAAAAGAAGAAAATCTCAACTCCCAACAAACTGCAGCCATCAATAATTATAGACTTATCCTCTCCCCTAGTACAGATTATCAATACATCAGCCTCACAAAATATAATGTTTCTAATACCATAAATATCTGTATGAATGCTAGCATCCCTCTTTCTTATATATGTCTTAATCTAGACATATTCTCCACTTGGCCAGCAGAGTCACCAAAAAGTCTGCCAACTATAACCTCAGATCCCAGTTACAGAAACATGTTCTCTAGTTACCTGTAAAAATAAGCTACACATTAGAGACCACAGTTCCTCAGCATTTCTTCCTAAGATATGGGAATCATTTCCATTAAAGCTCCATTGATTATATCCTTCATCTGTAAATTCTGAAACCAACTCAAAAAAATATATTCATAATGAAAGTATTTGTAAATGCTGTAAGGATCGAAGAATAGCTTAAACGCCATAGTCCTTACAGCTTATTCTACTCAGATTACATGCATTATTCTCTCATTTAGAACCTTAATGCCCTTTCCTAACCTCCGTCTTTCATCCCTCCCCTTCTTAACTCAAACTAATCCACCTTCTTCCCTACTATTTGTTACTTTCTCTTCCCTCTTTTTTCTTCATGTAAATTGTATAAATTTTACTGGTATCTTCCTCATACTAACAAAAGGTGTGTACATTTTGCATGTGTCATATCTCCATGTAAGTGCACACATTGTAAATATTGCATTGTAAATATTGCATTATTCACAGCAGAAAGCAAATATTAGCATATATAGAAACTGAGTTATAGTTTGTCATAAAGTGGTTCTCTATAACTAATACTATGTATTCTTCATTCATTACTATGTAAATTTGTTTTTAGCATTAACTATTTTTTTGTTTATGCTACTTTAAGTAACATAATTTTTGTAATTCTCATGCATGGTTTTAACTTCTTGGTTTTAATTTGAAAATGATCTACATGTATCAGTGTTGTATCCATATTAACAAAGAAAAAACACATTTATTCATTCATTCATTCATCCATTCATTCATCCGGTACAGAGCATGAAAGTGCCAATATTTTATGCTTAGTCTATGCATGCCACTGAGCAGTTATCTCTACTCTCTGCAAATCATTATATGTTCTACCAGTGTAATCAATCATTGTAAGTCAGACACATTCACACTTAAAGAGAAAAAAACTTCACACATTGCACACACAAAATAATAAACAATCAAAATCAGTAATGATTGGTGACTTCAAAACAGAGAAAGGGGCTGCAGGACGCACCTGAATGGGTGGGACTTACTGGAATGGGGGAAGGGGCAACAAGTTAATCACCAGTCCAAGAATACAGGAAGCTGTGCCGCTGTAGGTAATAAACCAGCCTGAGCTTAAAGGGAAGGGTTTGGCATACTGGTTACAGTCTTTGCTACCCAGATACAAGGTACAGGGTTTGATTCTCTCCTCTAGTTATTGGCTATTCTTGTGATAGTATGCAAAATAATAGCCTGGTATTTATCTATGAAGCTTTATTAAAGCAAGGAAATGGCATTTACCTGTGATCAAACAGTAAACAGGGTTCATTCACTTTCACCCACAGACTGCCTTTCTATGTACCCACTCATTAGAACCACTTTACTGTCTGTACATACCTCAGATTTCTGATTAATATCAACAAGGCTAGCGTTAGGTGAGCTCAGGTGGGTTTAAAACCTAGAGAGGCACAGCTTCCCATATTCTTGGACTAGCCTTAGGTGAAATGCAGCTCTACACAAATGACTCTGTGAGCCCCCCTCTTGCATGTTACTCTTTTGGGTCTATATCACATAGTCAAAGTCTTATAACTTCAAACACGTAATGTTCGAACCATTATGTTCGAAGTTATAAAACTTTCAGTATGGATAAAAAAAACAACGGAAAACAAAATAAACTGTTTTAAGTGGGGGCAAGCCCCCCCTGCATACCCCCGCTACTTAAATATATCAACTCCGAGATCGCACCCCATTGAACAAAATGGAAACCTCCACTTATGGAGATTTCCATTCAAACACGCAAACTTTTACAAATTCGAACTTATGGTCTCGACCATATGAGGTTCGAACTTGTAAAAGTTCGACTGCATGATAGGAACCCACTCTTTTCTATGCTTAGCAAGTGCATTTAATCTGTTTTCCTCTATCATGGCCCTACACCACCAATACAGACTACTACTTTGTCTTGCTTTTTCAACCTTTGTCTTGCCTTTTAGCTTCCTCCATGCATTTTACACATCTTAAATGGCTAAGGCTCTACTGAAAAATACTTAAAATGGGGGCTAGAAATTGCTAAAAGCTTTAGCCAATACTGTTTATTTTCCCAGGACTGCAGAAATATATTGTAGCAGAAAGAGACAGAGAAGTAAAACTGAACCACTTGCCCTGCTTTCTATTTTTCAAGAGTTGTAGTATGAAGTCAAAATAAAATCTACATGGGTACTATTTATGCATTGCCCTTCTAAATGCTTATGAAGCAGTGTGTCTCAATTACTTAGAAAAACATTAATTCTCTGATAACCTCCTTTATTACTTTCAGGGTCAAAAGTGACAGAGCCTGTTCTGGTGCTCATTGAGTATAAGAACAAATTATGATCAGGATGCATATCCATAATAATAATAATAATAATAATAATAATAATAATTTTGCTGCCATGACAAATTGTGTTAGAAATATAGTTTGATGTACTTGGTATGTTCCATCCTCCCCTTCCTACTTGTAATATTGACACTTCCTGGCCTCCTTTTCCTGTCTGTGCTGTTTAGTTTCAGGTTTTAATTCAGTGTATGAGGCTTGTCAAATTATTGCCTTTTCCTGCAAGATAGTTATGGAAATACAGCTTTTATGCTTTGTATGCCTTCCCCTTCTCTTAAGTCTTCAATTAAAGTGCATGGATTCCTATCTTGTGGCTGTCTAGGTGAGTTAAACTATGTTTGTTCTTTTCTACTAATGGCCTCTGCACACTCTATGTAGACTGGGTCTCAAAAGGCACGTGCTACTTGCGCAACAATCAGGGACAGAATAGTAAAAAGGCAGCTTTTGAGGCCGGTTCATTTTAAGCCTGGGACTAATCAAAAGTCATTTTTGCAATGCTTGTTTGCTTAAACTTCAGTAACTGTTAAAACGTTATTACAGATGCATTCCTGCATTTATGCTGTTTGCTATTAGAGTGATGCCTGTTTGAGAAAGGACATTTTTTTTTCTCTGCTCGAAAGATATAGTCACATCTGAAATTATTCTCTATTAGCTGTCTTTTAAAAGCATTTGTTTTTGGGTGCTATTTGAAACTGTCAGTTTAAAACACTGTTTGTACTTGGGACTGCATGTCTAACTTACTGTGTTGCTAAAGAACTGGAACTTTCTGTCTTTGTCCACTTCTATTGTTGGATAAACTTCTTGCAAGCTCACTTTATGCTGAACATAGTACATCTACAGTACATAGTAGTTTTATATCTGTATAGGAATTTGTGCAGTTACTAGAAATTACTAAATTAAATTAAAGTTACTAGAAATGAAGTCACAGTAGGCTCATAGTAAACTGATCTTTACTTTATTGGATGCAATTATCTGCCCAACCTAAACATACTGTTAAGCCATCTTTGAAGGCACAAGATGCTTTTAAAGATCAGAAGACGGAAATATCTGATAGATTGTTATATTCATGGAACAAAGCCACACATTGCTTAGTTGGGGCCAATCAAGTCAGCGGTAGTGATGTACAGCAATTAAACTATGTGCTTCAAGGCTTCAGCATACCTATGAAAAGTATAAGACAGACTCTGATAAGTATTCCACATTTCTTTTGACTGTTAACATAGAAGAATCATTACAGGAGCTAAATAGTATTACTCTCCTTGGTCAACAAAGGCACATTTTATTTTTGGAAGCCAAGTTAAGGATAAAAGAAAGAATAAAACAGCTGCAGGAGACTGGGTCCTGCTCATCAGTCTCATCCAACCATTCTAGAAGATCAGTTAAATAATTCTCTCAAAAATATGATTTAAGCAGCTGGTTAATTTTAGCCCATGTGGAAGAGGAAGTGGCAAGGGTTCAAGCTTCCTGCATCAGAAGGGAAGCTGCTCTTAAAGCAGATACTTTATGCAGGCAGGCTGAAGCAGAAGCCCAGTTAAAAGCCGTCCAAAAGGAACATGAGGAATAGCAGCCTTAGCTAAACTAAGAATTTTAGAAGAAGCTGCAGAGGAAGAGGTAGTCATCAACCATTCCAACTTAACTGCCTTGGAAAATCCTGCAAAATGAAATTTGCAATTTGTCTTAATCCAGAACGTAAATAATGGTATCACACCTACCGGGGAAAGTTTCACACCACACAAGGCTTCAGCACATCATCAATCTTCAATTCAAAGTGAGCCAGCTTATACCACTTCTCAGATCTTTGCAGGATCAGATTACCAGAATCTCAACAAGCCTCTTAGTACCAGGAATATGCTTGCTGAGACACAGTTTTCATCAGCAAGACATGCAACTAGACATCCATATATTAAATCTCCGCTTGAGCCAAAGCCATTTGCAAGAGCATTTACTCCTATATCATTCAAGTATGATGCACTGGGTGCCATCATTGGCAGTAATGCTCAAGAAGTGCTTATGGATATGAAAGTTTCAAGAAATTACATGTCAGACTTTGCAAGGTCCATCATCTGATGAGAGTTCATTGACACTAGGCTCGCAAAATTTGATGACCACCCAGAGAATTTTAGGAGTTGGAGATCCATCGTCAAGGTAGCAAATCAAAATTTGGGCATATCACCCTAGGAAGAATTGGATTTGTTACTAAGATGGCTAGAGCCTCAATCAGCTGATTACACCAAAAGGTTGAAAACTGTCCATATTGATGATCCATTCAAGGGTCTCACCATTACTTGGGATCAACTAGATCAAACATATGGAAGTTCAGAAGTTACTGAACTTGCCCTATTTAAAAGATTGCAGAATTTTCCTAAATTGTCCATTAAAGACAATTGCAAGCTGCAAGAACTCAGCAATCTTCTTGAACTTGAGATTGCTAAATCAGATCCACAGCTACCAGGTATTCGTTATTTAGATACTGCTCATGATGTGAACCCAGTGGTTGCAAAATTGCCATACAATATTCAAGAGAAGTGGACTTTAGAAGATTCCAGGTATAAGCAACAACATCGTCACATTTCCGCCTTTCTCTTTCTTCTCTGAATTCATTAGAGAGATAGCTAGGGCAGAGAATGATCAAAGCTTCTCAATTAATGAGGTATATGCCCTACCCTCAACACCTGCAAGGCATGAGAACTTAAGTGTTAAGCAGAAGCCACAAAACAGGAGTTGTACACAGCACTTTATCTGTCAACAATGACGTGAAAGATAAGAAAGTCAACAATCTAAATTGCTATTGTCCTGTCCATGATATAAAAAAAACTTACTCCCTTGAGAAGTGTTGCGTGTTTAGAGGGAAATCCTTACATGAGCACAAGGAACTTCTTAGAAAATATGTATTTTGTTATAGGTGCTGTGCTTCAACAGCACACTTTGTTAGGGACTGTAAGGCTTTTATCAAGTGCTCTAAATGTAGTAGTGATCAGCATGTTACAGTTCTACATCCAAATTCTCCCCAAGAAGACTCTAACCCCATCTTTAGGTATGGTGGGGAGAATTCTGAGCCAGGATCAACAGCTGTATCTTCTAAGTGTACTGAGTATGTGAAGAAGGTGCTTGTGGGAAATCCTGTGCTAAAATAGCCTTAAGTCTTTCCCAAAGGACATCAGGAGAAAACTGTTAAAATGTGTGATCTCTTAGATGGCCAGAGTAACCATTCCCTCACAAGTCCAGAGTTCTTTGATTTGTTTAACATAAAAGGGAACATGGCACCGTACATGTTAGGTACATACACTGTCCTGGTGAATACTACAGGCAGAAGAGCAAAAGGCTTTATTGTAGTGGTGATACAAGGCAACACTCAATTTCCACTTCCTACAATGATTGAATGCAATCAGCTGCCAAATGAAAGAGAAGAGATTCCCACACCTGAAGCTTCTCAGCACCATCTTCACCTGAAGCACATAGCTGATTACCTTCTTCTACCTGACAAGGATGCTAACGTCCTGCTTCTATTGGGCTGATATATTCTGAGAGTTCACAAGGTACGCCAATATTGCAGTGGTCCTAATGGCACTCCCTATGCTCAAAGACTTGATTTGGGATGGGTTATTGTTGGCGATGTCTGCTTGAATAAAATATACAAACTCTGCAGCATCCATTCTTACAAGACCAGTGTGCTTGGAAAGGGGTGATCGTCTTACTTCAGATAATGCCCATGCCACTGTTATATAAAATAATATGCTCACAGATGTGTCTAATGACACACAAGACTTCATCCATACAATCCCTGAAGATGGTCTTGGAGATGCAGTCTTCCAATCTACTGCTGATAACAATAAGATAGCTCCTTCTGTTGAAGATAGAGAATTTATAAATATTATGAATAGAGAATGTTTCAAGGATAGCTCCAATAGTTGGGTAGCTCCTTTACCTTTCCATACTCCAAGGCCTATTCTGATGAATAATCGAGAACAAGCCATATCAAGGTTCACTGCATTGAGGAGAACATTAAAGAGCAAAGTGGGGAAGACTAAGTACTTCATAACATTTAAATGCTTGATAACAATCACGCTGAACCAGCTTCACCACTGAACGAAGCAGAAGAATGTTGGTCTCTTCCATCCTTTGGTGTCTACCATCCACACAAGCCAGAAGAAATCTGAGTGTTTTTTTATGCTAATGCTCAGTATAGAGGTATATCTATTAACAATGTTCTTCTTACAGGGCAAGACCTTACCAGCAACCTCATTGGGGTGCTAATATGGTTCAGGCAGGAACCTATTGCAGTTACAGCTGACATCTGACAGATGTTCCATTGTTTCATCATTCATAAAGATCACAGAAACTACCTCAGATTCCTATGGTATTGTAACAATGACATCAACAATGAAGTCACAGAATATCGTATGAGAGTCCATGTATTTGACAACAGTCCATTTCCTGCAGTAGCAACATATGGGCTTAGAAGAACAGTTAGAGAAGGAGAGAAGGAATTTGTATCTGATTTTTGACTGTTTGTAGATACAGACTTTTCTGTGGATGATGAACTTGCATCTCTGCCATCGGCGAGAGAAGCCAGTGATTTGCTGAAAGGAACTCAGCAGCTCTTATCTAAGGCCACTCTCAGGCTTCACAAGATTAAATCCAACAGTAAGGAGGTAGTGAAGATCTTCCATCGAGATGACCGAGCAAAGGATTTGAAAGTTTTAGATCTAGGAGTGGATATGTTACCTATGCAAAGGAGTCTTGTCTCACACTAGGACGTGATTTCAGATACACATAACACAAGCACTCGGGTTACTCCAGAACAAGTACAAATATGACTCTGTCATTGTCCATGTTGGTGTGAATGACCTGAGCCATACCTCCCTGGACTACATGAAAAGAGACATGGAAGAGCTCTCTGATCATGTAGCCCAGGCTGGTATGACCCTGACCGTGAGCAGCATCCTGCCCTCACCAAGAATGATACCACAGTATAAAGAAAAAAATTCTCGATTTCAACAATTGGCTAAGTTTCTAGTGTCATTCAAAGGGGACCCAGTGTCTTTCCACCTGGGATGACATGCTCGACAAGCCACACTGCTTCATTAGAGATGGCTTGCACCTGTCACCCTTAGGCTTTCAAATACTTGCCAAGGCTCTTGCCACCCCATAGTGCCTTTTTTAGGCAAGGCTCAAAAGACAAACCCACCGCCATAAATAGCACACGTAACAAAAAATTGAGGGCAATGCTACTCAATGCCAGAAGTCTAAACCTCAAAATGCATGCACTCGAGGCACTCCTCAGTATGGAGAAAATCGATATATGTGCAGTAACAAAAACTTGGTTTAAGGCTCCAGAGAGCACATCAGCACTACCAGGTTACAACTCATACCATACATTTTGACCACAGAACCCAAACTGAAATACAAAAGGCGGGGGCATATCCATATTCATCAAGGATACCCACACCTCCAGGTTAGTGGCACAGCACGATGCATAAGAGATCATCCACGTGCAACTAACAATGGGCAAAACTGCAATTCAAATTGTAGCTTGCTACAGATCACCCACCATGTCCCAGGACCCCCATTTCTCGTTTCTGGAAACACTGGGAAACATAAAGGTCCTGCCAAACACCCTTCAATTACCCAAACATTAACTGGAAGAACTACTCAGGTACTAACTCCCTTGCCCAACTTTTCCTAGAATTTATAAACTCAAATGCCCTGGTTCAACTGGTCAACACTCCCACCAGACGTGACAATGTATTGGACCTGGTCATCACCAACATGAGCGACCGGTGTTCCACACCAGAGGTCAACCCCTCGCTGGTTAGATCTGACCATAAACAAATCACTTTGGATATCCATATTCCGCCCCCTCCCCCCAGAAAATAAAGCCACCATGAAAAACTTTTCAAGAGCAAACTTCACATTACTTAAGACTGAAGTGGAAAGTTTCAAAGCCCCCATGCTGAAGGATAACACTGTCCAAGCTGCAAAATCCTTTACTAATGCATTCTATGGGCAGCTACAAGAATGCATGGATCATGCCATCCCAAACAAAACCAAGACTCACTCCTCCAAGAAAAGGAAACCAGTCTGGTGGACTCCTGCCATAAACAAGCTATACAACAGAAGGAGGAAACTAGTATAGAAAATAGTAAAATCCCGAGAAGGGAAGACATCCCTGATCAGTATCAGCAAGAAACTACAATCCCTCATAAAATCATCCAAGGCAAGCTTTGAAAGAAAAATTGCCAAGGACTCCAAAGATAACTACAAGGCATTCATTAGCAATTTTTTGTATTAGATAATGCTGACAAGGCTTTATTTGCTGGTGATTTAAATAATGTACTTGAATGTAAGGAAGCATTTTGGCAATTATTGCTGGGTGCAGTTAAAGCACCTGGTTTAAATGAAATTATAAATTTAAAATGTTTTTTAACATATAGATAAATTTCATAAGTTATAAATGTATAATTGAAGTTATTTCATTAACATTCACATTTATTTTACAAGGTACATTACTGTTTTTATTATCATTAGTATTAATTGGCATTTTATGACGTCATTTCCTGTTCATAGTAATTTATTATAAAAGGAAGGGGTAGGGTTATATGTGATGTTTCTGAAGAAGTTCACAGTATTAAAAAGTGGATGAAAGCGCTAAAATCATTGTCCGAGTGTGGCTTTTAGGATTGTGATTCATTGCTGAATGTTTGAAGTTTTTCATGCTTTAGCTATGTCAAGAATCTAAGTGGCAATGTTCAGATCTGCTCAGAGTTAGTGCAGAATGGCACAAAATACACTGAACCGACCGATATCGCCAACGTCCTGGCAGACAGGTTCAGTGCAAACTTCACCCCCATTTCACCCCCAAAAGGACCCATAATCATACCAGAAGAATGTAGAGTCCCTGAAATCACAGACACTAAGGTTAAAACAGCCCTCTCCAAAGCACAGTGTCCCAGGCTGCATCCTACACGAGCTCAAAGACGAACTAACCCCTTACCTAAACACATTGTTCAACCTCAGCCTCTCCACAGGCTACATACCCATAGAGTGGTGCACAGCAACGGTTATCCCGCTCCACAAAGGTGGAGCCACAACAGACCCTGGGAACTATCACCCTATAAGCCTGACTATTTTGGCCTGCAAGGCTATGGAGCGCATCATCATGGAACTCATTAACAGAGACATTGGGAACCTCCAAACATGGGACCCTACCCAGTCTGGCTTTGTTAAGGGCAGATCATGCCTCCTAAACCTGGTGGACTTCTTTGAGACAGTTACCAAGGCTATAGACGAGGGAACGGTGGTACACACAGCCTACCTAGACCTCGCTAAGACCTCCGACACCATTCCCCATTCTGGTATTATAGACAAGCTCATCAGCCTGAACATAAACTCTTACATCACAAGATGGGTTGCCAAATGCCTCACAGACAGAACCCACATGGTGACAGTTGTGGGAGCTAGGTCTGTCTCTAAACCGGTTACAAGTGGTGTTCCCCAGGGCTCAGTCCTAGGACCCCTCCTGTTTGGCATATACTTCTCAGAGGTACAGGCAAGCACAGGAGGACTGTGGCTTACCAAGTTCACAGACGACTGTAAACTAGGGGCTATAATTAACTCTCTGGCTGACACAGACATCCTCCAAAAGGGTCTCACTGAGATGGACACCTGGTGTCAAAATCATGGCCTCAAGCTAAATGCCAAAAAGTGCATAGTATTCCCTTTGGAAAAAACAAAGTACCCACAAACTACCACATAGGTGGCAGTCCTCTAAATATGGAAGATGTAATAAGGGATCTGGGGACCCAAGTAGATAGTAATCTCACCTTTGACAATCACATTGCCAAAGTGGTTAGAAAATCCTTCTACATGGCCCACCTAATCACAAAAGGGTTTGCATCCAGATCAAAAGAGGTCATTGTACCCCTCTACTCATCACTCATCAAACCCATCTTAGAGTACAATGCCCCATTTGGGATGTACCTTACAAAACACCTACAACAGCTGGAAAGACCACAGAAGTACCTCACCAAGAGGATCAATGGCCTCAAACAGATGCCCTATGCAGCTCGACTGAAGAAACTCCAGTTGTACTCGGTTGCATACCGCCTACTCAGAGGTGATCTCTGCCTGACATACAAGGCCATGTCCAACCCAGAATTGATGGATATGCTCCACCTAAAGAAAACCTTATCCCCTCAAGCCATATGCTCTAGGGATCTAAACCTTACCACAACAATAAATAGGATGTGCTGGAGGGATAGATTCCTGTCCCAGAGACTTCCCATGCTTTGGAACAAGATCCCAATCTACATTAGGCAGAGCTCCTCGCTAACACTGTTCAAAAGAAACCTTGATGAGCGGATGGGAAAAAGAAAGTTTACCTCAGGGATCACTTCAGTGGCTCTGCTGGACAGAGGCATAGGGAACTAATCTAAGGGGACGGCGAAAGCCAACAAATTCTGGCTAGGCTTTTAAATGCCTTCGGGCAGATAGCCTAGTACCCACCTATGAACCTATGCACTCACATTCTAGGTCTCAGATGTTAAAAAGCCATTCACCAGATGTGGAGTCCTATCTTCAGTAAATAGCCTATATAACCCACTAAGCTTAGTGTCTCCAATTACTAATTACAAGGAAGAGCTATACTTCAGCAGCTCACTGAAAGAGAAAGAGACCATGATGCTCCATTACCTGTTTGTTTACAACCACGGTGGGAGAAGTGGAAGAACTCATTGAAGGCTTTAGAACAGCTCTACATCCCATGTTAATACTTTCCCAGTTCACTTACAGGATGTCAAAGGAAAGAAATTCATATTTTTTCTGATGCATCCACAGAAGCTATAGTCCCCATGGCCTATCTCAAGGTAACTGACTCTGCAGGTTAACCTCATGTAGCTTTTTTTTTTAGGGGGGTGGCAAAACTGGCTTCAAGACCTGCACACACCATCCCCAGACTCAAATTATGTAGTGTAACTTTGGCTGTGGAAATGGCTGACTTTCTACAAGATGAATTGGGCATTGAAATTGATGCCAACAGTTTTTTTTTTTTTCTTTTACGTATATATTGTGAACAGGGTAGAGCTTGTAAAGAAAGCCAGCAAACTTTAGCAATGGCAATATATTCCAAATGAGCTAAGCCCTGCAGATATTGCTATCAGGTCAGTCTCAGCTGCACTCCTTAGCAAAACATCTTGGTTATCAGGACCAGAATTCCTGATAACTCAATCTTCAGCAACAACTCTTGACAACTACCATCTTATAAATCTAGACAATGACCCTGAAATTCACTTTGAAGTAATTTCACTAAGTACTAATACTCATTCAGCCTTGCGCTTTGGGACACATCACTTACAGCATTTCACCTCTTGGTTGAAACTGGTACAAACTTTGGGCTGATTAATTCACATTGCCCACTGTTTTCAGAGAACGCACCAGTTACAGAACGTATGTGGGTGGCATATGTGTGAAAGGCCACTTAATGGGTCTGAACTAGAACAAGTGAAGATGTTAATCATACTACAGATACAGGAATATACTTTCTTGGAAGAAATGAGATGCCTTAGAAACAAAAAAAAAACAAGCTTTTCAAGGGACGCCCTCTCTTCAGACTATATCCCAGGATAGATGGTCATGGCATGCTGAGGGTGGGTGGTCACTTGAATAAAGAAAGCTTCCTTGGAAAGGAACAAAATCCTTTGATAATACCAAATAATCACCACCTTACTCATTCATCATTTTCATGAACTAGTCAGCCACCAAGGAAGACACTTCACCGCAGGTGCCATTAGAATGCTGGTCTGTGGCTCAATGGTGCAAAAAGACAGATTGCCATTACCATACACAAGTGTGTTACATGCAAAAGTTAAGAGGTAGGTAACAACAGCAACAAATGGCCGACCTACCTATTGATAGACAGAGCATGAGGCCACCCTTTACCTATGTTGGCCTTGACGTTTTTGGGACATGGTCAGTTGTGGCATGCAAGACTCATGGAGGTCAAGTCAGTAATAAAACATGGGTAGTGATGTCCACCTGTCTAAATGTACAAGCTGTTCATATCGAATTAATTGAATCAGTGGACACCACCAGTCTTATTAATGCTCTCCAAAGGTTCTTTTCTATTAGACGACCAGCAAAGGTGCTAAGGTCAGATTGTGGTACCATTTTTATAGGAGCATGCAAGGAGTTACAGATTAACTCTAAACATATACAAAACCATTTGCTAAATCAGTGTTGTGAGTGGAGATTCAATCCATTTCATTCTTAGCACATGAGTTGAACACAGGAAAGGATGATTGGAATTGCAAGACAAAAACTGAATTCCATGCTACCCGATGTGAATTCTTCTCACTTAACTCATGAAGTTCTTACCATCTTCCTGGCTGAGGTAACTGCCATAACATACAAGGCCATGTCCAACCCAGAATTGATGGACATGCTCCACCTAAAGAAAACCTTATCCCCTCGAGCCACACGCTCTAGGGATCTAAACCTCACCACAACAATAAATAGGACATGCTGGAAGGATAGATTCCTGTCCCAGAGACTTCCCATGCTTTGGAACAAGATTCCAATGTACATTAGGCAGAGATCCTCGCTAACACTCTTCAAGAGAAACCTAGACAAGTGGTTGGGAAACAGAAAATTTACCCCAGGGATCACTTCAGTGGCTCTACTGGACAGAGGCACAGGGAACTAATCTAAGGGGGCAGCAAAAGCCAACACATTCTGGGTAGGCTTATAAATGCCTTCGGGCAGATAGCCAAGTACCTACCTATGAACCTATGAACCTGTAATCAACTCCAGACCATTAGTTCCCATCTCTTCAGATGCAGAGTCTCCAGCCATTCTAACTCCAGCTGCTTTGTTAACTCAGAAAACTGGAGTGATTCCCATACCTGCGGGAGTCTTTGATGACTGTGAACTTTACAGAAACCAGTGGAGATATGTGCAATATCTTACCAACTGCTTCTGGAAAAGATGGAGAACAGGGTACCATAATCTTCTACAAGATCATAGAAAGTGGCAAGCATACCTGCCTAACCTACAAGAAGGTGTTCTGGTTCTTCTGAAAGATCATCAGGCACATCGTATTCATTGGCCTATGGGTCTCATCACAAAAATTATTCCTAGTGATGATGGAAAAATCCAGAAGGTAAAAGTAAACTACTAACAATGGAAATGTCAAGACTTTCTTCAGGCCAGTAAGCAAAATTGTCCTCCTTCTTTTATTGAGGGACCAATCTAATGTTTGAATGTCTGGTGTATAACTTGAACCTTTAGAACCTACACCATTTTTAAGCAGTGAAAGACTTCCACATACTTTATTCAATTTAAAGATTATGTCATGTGTATTGTTGGTTTCCTTTGCATATTTTTTTTTTCTTCCCTGACTTTTAGGTTTAAGAGGACAAGCTTCATCCATGCAGAAAGACTTTATGCATTATAATGTTAATGTTTGAAAATAATAGTGGTATCTGACAATACCAGGCAGGGAGTGTGCCGCCATGGCAGATTGTGTTAGAAATATAGTTTGATGTACTTGGTATATTCCATCCTTCCCTTCCTACTTATAATATTGGCACTTCCTGGCCTCCTTTTCTTGTCTGTGCTGTTTAGTTTCAGGTTTTAATTCAGTGTATCGGGTTTGTCAAAGTGTTGCCTTTTTACCTGAAAATAAGTTATGGAAATACTTATTTTATGCTTTGTATGCCTTCACCTTCTCTGAAGTCTGCATTAAAGTGTATGGATTCCTTCCTGTGGCTGCCTTGATGAGTTAAACTGTCTTTACTACTAATGGATGTTGCACACTCTGTACAGACTGGGTCTCAAGGGGCATGGGCTGTTTGCACATCAAGCAGGGACAGAATAATAATAATAATAATAATAATAATAATCATCTTTGTTAACCTGGTAGGCCCACTGGACACACAGTCCCTTTTCAGGGAAATCCAGGAACAACTCCTGGTTTAATGACTTGCTTAAGGTTACACAATAGGCAAATGAGGGCTGAGGGAATTAAACCATGCACCTTTGGAACTACAGCTGGCAACTTTAACCTGTGCATCAACTGCTAGACATCAGTTACAAGATGTGCACACACATGCACACAAAAACATGCACACACAAACATGCCAACTTCACCCCCCGCCACCCCCTAAAGGGCCCATCTCAATACCAAAAGATTGCCAAATTCCGGTAATCACAACCACACAGGTAGAAACCGCACTCTCCAAAGCTAAGAATACAGCATCCATGGGACCAGATGACATCCCGGGCTGTGTACTACATGAACTACAAAATGAACTGGCACCTCACCTAAGTGTCATGTTTAATCACAGGCTTTGTGCCCACTGACTGGCACACAGCTACAGATATCCCACTCCACAAGGGGGGATCCACCTTGGATCCCGGGAACAACCGTCCCATCAGTCTGACGAGCCTGATCTGCAAGGGCATGGAACGCATTATCATGGAACTTATAAACAAAGACAGTCAAATGGGTTCCCTGCAAGTACGGTGTCTGCAAGGTCTCAAAATATCTAAGTACATCAAGAAAATGACCAGCAGACTGTGGCAGCAATAAACTTATATATTTAAACATAGATAGTATCAGTGTATAATATACAGACAGACCTGTTTTGGCTTATACCTTACCAAGCCTTCATCAAAGACATTGGCAACCTTTAAACACTGGACCCCA
>NC_056751.1:674737323-674829823 GCF_019279795.1 Protopterus annectens | reverse complement strand
ATGGTTAGGAAATTAAACCTGAGATTTATTTTCAAGCAAGAACTAAATAACAATGAAATTTTTTCTACACTGAGTACTTTTAATCCTCCATTGAGACCAGAATTGGAAACATTTCTTTTACTGAATGACAGATGAAAGAACTATTATAAACAAGCCAAAATATAAGTATTATAACTTGACCAAACAAGAGAGTGAGGCTTTACAAAGGTTAAAAAATGATAATATTCTGATTACTTAAGTGGACAAAGGCAATTCTTTGGTGGTTTTAAACAAATATTTTATATAGATAAAATAAAAGAAATGATGGGAGGCAATATATTTTATAAAGTGGTCAGTTTTCTTACATTATTAATTGCTTCAGGTTTATACATTCTCTCATTAATGGATGGTCATGTGAAGGAAGAATTGATAATAAAGTGGCATACTTCCTAACTAAAGCAAATCCAAAAATCAGCAAAATTCATAAATACTTAAATGATCCTCCCTTCAGACCAATAGTGACCAGTGAAGGGAGTAAAACAGAAACTATGTCTGTATTTGTAGATAAATATCTACAAAAAGCTGAAGGAAAAAAAGTAAATCTTATATTCATGATACTTTTGCCTTCACAAATGCTATTAAACAACTTGAAATTTTAAAAATAGATTATGTGGTTACTATGGATGTGCAATATTTATATAGTGTAATTCCAAATAATATTGGCATGAGTTATGTAAACACATAAGTTTTAGATTCTAGGCTTTTTTCAAATGATTTAGTGGCATTAATCATGGAAATGCTTCATGTCATTTTGACATATAACTTTTTTGAATTTAATGCTTCCTTTTTTCAGCAGGTCAATGGGTATGGCTATGGGGGCATCTATGGCCCCCAGCTATGCCAATGTTTTTATGACAGGTTGAAGAAAGGAATTCATTAAGAAAAGTTAGTTTTATTACAACATAGTTTATTTTGGGTGTTTTATTGATGACCTTTTTTGATATTGAGAAGTAATATTGACTGTTGTGCTTTTTCAATTATGTGAACTATGTAAGTGATTTTTTGAAATTTACATTCAGTTATGATTTTCATAGTTTATATTTTTTAGATGTTGAAAAATTTAAGGATTATAATACATTAAAATAAAGGTTTATAAAAAAGAAGTGCAAAGCAATACTTATTTGGAATACAATAGTATGCATCCTATAGGCATCAAGAATAATATTGTAAAAGGCAATTAAGGTTGATTAAACAGAGCTGTGGTGGTGGTGCTGTGGTAGCATTGTCGCCTC
This sequence comes from Protopterus annectens, assembly GCF_019279795.1. Taxonomy (NCBI): domain Eukaryota; kingdom Metazoa; phylum Chordata; order Ceratodontiformes; family Protopteridae; genus Protopterus; species Protopterus annectens. The sequence goes on along the minus strand of NC_056751.1, from coordinate 674,828,552 downwards.
ACAGTAAGATGTTGTCCTGTTCGATTCTCAGCTACAGCGTCTTCTGTCTGGAGACATGCATGAATGGGCGTACCTTTGTTGAAGGTTGTGCGTCAGGGCCAGCAACTCGGCATGTAAAAATCTACTGCCAATCATTAGCGGACTGGAGTTCCGCTGTGGTGACCCCTTACCCGGGAAAAGCTGAAAGACGCAACAACATTAAGGGAAAATGGAAAGTTTTAAGCAGTTTTCCTGAAATAAAAGATGCAGTTGGAGATGCCTCTATTTTTGTTAATAAAGGAGGAAAAAATTAAAGAATATTTTTCAATCTAGGTTAAATTTTAAAAGTGTTATCTTTAAACCTGGTAAAGAAGGGACCCTTTAAATGCTATTATTGTAACTTTTGTTCTTACATGAATACAAATACAAAGGGAATAGTCATCAATGGGGTAAACATTTCTGTTAGTGGTTTTTTACTTGTAATTCCAAGTTTGTGGTTTATTTGTCAGTTTGCACATTATGCCCTGCTTATTATATTGGTTGAACAAAAAGGGAATTGTCCTTTAGAATTCAGGAGCACTTTTCTGCTATAGAAAAAAATGATTTAAAAATTTCATTTTTTTTGTGGTTGTTTTACATGTATGCAAAATAAAACATTGCCAACAAACTAACATGTAAAACAGTTGAATATTCCTCATGTGACAGACTTATTTAAAACTCCTTTAAAGGACTATAATGCAAAAATCAACTGAGAACAATGGCAAAGCAAGGGGAACCAATCTCAGTGGAGACTGAGGTATGTGTAGCACTTAGAATTTTAGCTACAGAAACCTTCCAGAAAACAACAGGGAACATGCTGGTGCTAGGCTTCAGCATCCAGGATCCTCCATCAATTCCTGAATGCTATGCTGCAACTTGCCAGTGAGTACATATATTTTCCCTGTATACCTCATTACATGGCTAGAACTATGCAGGAGTTCTACCCTGTAGCACACTACCCTGACGTTCTGGGTACCATAGACTGTACACATGTAGAAATCAAAGCACCACCTTGGGAACAGGGACAGGTGTACATAAATAGAAAGGGCTACCACTCCATTAACTGGCAGGTCATGTGCAATGCTAATGGAATCATCCCAAATGTGTGTACTTGCAACCCAGGCAGTTACCATGACTCACATACCTGGCATAAGTGTCAGCTGTATGAAATGTTTACTGGGGGGATATCCCACAGGATCGTTTACTGGGGGATGCAGGTTATGCATTGGAACGGAGGCTGATGACTCCCATCAGAAATGCATACACATCAACTGAAGAATGCAATAATAAGGCACATGTTCAAACAAGAAGTGTCATAGAGTATGTATTTTGACTGTTAACGTCACAGTTCCAGTACATAGATGCATCTGGGGGAGCCCTGCAGTAGAATAACCCTACATGTGCTGAAATATTCATTGTCTGTACCATGCTTCACAACATCATCCTGAGAAAATAGCTTCAGCAGGAACAGCAAGGGGAAGGGGCACACATCCTACCACCACTGGCAGGTCACTACAGCCACACACATGTGAGGAGACAGAAGGAGAACCAGCAGCCACTATGGGAGTAGGCAGACATAGATATGCACAATATGCCTTTGCACTGGCCAAAGGCAATGGACAGCACACATGCTCACAACCTAAGGGGCTAAAACATTTATCCTATGCACATGCATACAGTAACATTGACGCCAGGCAATGCTCATAACCTTTTGTTGCTTATCGCATGCATTCAAAATAGATAAAATGGTGTATGGGTTCAAGATATTATTGTACATAAACATTGTCAGGAACTGTAATTAGAATATATATATTCAGGTTAACTGATTCACACATTACTTCAAACACACTTGCATGTGCATATCCATTCATGCCTGCATTCACTCTGGCTGACTGTACAAAATGGCACTATTCTCACAGTATGCATATATATGTGCAATCTAGCTATAGTGGCTCAATAGGAACATTACACTTAATGATCTACATCCTCCTTCTTTGATTTGTTCAACATGCAATAGGAGACCAAAACAATGTGTATGTATATATATATATATATATATATATATATACTAGATAACATTTCAGTATTAATAACAGTCAAACTCAAGTCCAAGTCGTTGTGTATTTTGGATTGGGTCTGGAAATTCTACCTAGTCTGGTTACATAAAAACTTTGATTAGCTTTAGCAACTGGGACAGTCTCTGGAGAATTCTCAATAGGAACATTAGGGATAACATCAGGATTATTTGAGGAAAATATACCGTCCTGTGAAAATGGAATAAGTGTAAGGTTGCTCTGTGAAATAGAGTCTTTGGCACAGGCAATCTGCTGTGTCACTGGTTCAGAAACTGGAAGTATATGTCTTCAGTTTCTCCTGAATTCCATTCCCTCCAATTGAATAATATAAGATCTTGGTTTCTTGCAAACATTTTTGATAATACCCACTTGGTTGTATCCTTTGGTTGTATGCATCCTTATGGTTTCTCCTTGTCTTAGTGGTATAAGAGGTTTGCTAGATTTATCGTAGTATGACTTTTGTGACTGATGTTTCTTGAAAAGTTGGGTTTTGATCACTTTGTTGTGCTTTGCATTTTGAATCAATAGTTGTTTACTGACCGGTAAGGTTGTTCTCATCTGGCTAGACATTAATCTCTGAGCAGGTGAACAAAGCAAGTTATCTCTGGGAATGTTTCTGAGATTGAGAAGGTTATGGAGAACACCGGTACCATGTATCCTGACATCACACTTTGGACTGCACGCTCAGCTAATCCATTGGACTGTGGGTACTCAGGACTACTAGCAACATGGACAAAGTCCAAGACTCAGCAAATTTATTGAACTCCTGACTGGTAAACTGCGTACCATTGTCAGATACAACTTTGTGTGGACTACCATGCACAGAAAAATGGCTCTTCAATTTTGTAATTACAGTGCTGGATGTTAGATTAGGAAGAAGGTCAATTTCAAACCAATTCGAGTAAGAGTCTACTAACACTAAGTAATGTTGATCGTTCCATGTGAAAATATCAGTAGTAACAGTTGACCATGGTAGTTCAGGAATCTGCTTTAGATGAAGTGGTTCTTTTTGTTGCTGCAGTTTAGTACTATTGCGACTAAAACATGCTAGAGTTTCCTTGTCTATATCCTTTGACAGAGAAGACCAAAATACTGTGCCTCTTACCCTTCTTTTGGTAGAATTGGTACCCAGGTGTCCACGATGTAAGACCTTGATATATTCCTATTGTAACACTGTAGAAATTACAACTTTTTGGCCTTTCATGATGATACAATCTTCCATCGTGAGCCCATCTCTGTAAGGAAACTATTTCTGGACATCAAGTAGTAAACTGGTTTGTCACCCTGGCAATCCTTGACTGATAACATGTGTCAGCTTCTGCAGAATTGGGTCTAAAGCTGTGTGCTGTCTAAGTTCATTAAGACATGATGAGACAAAATGTTTGACTTCCATGACTTCTAAGTCTGGTTTCTCATTGTCATGCGGTTCTCTAGATTGTCCGGGTACTCTTGACAAAACATTGGCAAGGTATAAATATTTGCCTTTTGTGTAGACAGTATTAAAATTATACTTTTGCAATTTTAACATCATACACTGTAAATGTGCTAGGGCTGAATGTATTGCTTTTTTTTAGAATTGTTACTAGAGGATGGTGATTAGTCTCTGTTTGAACGGGTTTGCCATAAATATAATCAAGGAACTCCGAACATGCAGACACTACTGCCACAAGCTCTTTTTCAATTTGCGTATACTGCATCTCAGTTTTGGTTAAAGTTCTGGATGCATAGGCTACTGGTATGCCTTCTACAATACATGCTGCACCAAGACCATACTTTGAAGCATAGCATGAAAGAGTTACAGGTTTGCGAACATCATAATATCTCAAAGTGGGTGGACAAGCAATTTTCTATCAAAACTTCAAATGCTCTTTGGTGTTGCTCTAACCAAGTCCAGTTTATATTCCTGCATGTCAACTCACATAACAATGCTGAAAGTTCACTCAGGTCTGGGATGAACTTTCCTAAATAGTTGATCATACTAAGAAAACTTTGCAAAGGTGTGGCATTTTCTGGAACTGGCATCTCAAGAATTGTTGCTTGCTTAGAAGGATCTAGTTGTAAGCCAAAACTAGTAAACAAATGACCACATAAGTAACAATTCTCAGCTTGAATTTACATTTGTGCTGATATAACATTGCACTTGGATCCAGTGTCTACTTTAAGCTCTACAGGGTTTCCATTGATCCGAACAGTACAGAATATGTTGCCCTTTGCTGCTAGATTACCAGTTGGCTGATAGTTCACTGAATTAATCCTTTCATCAAGCACATTATAAACATAAAAGGCAGGCTTGCAGCTTTCTAACTGATCTACTTGCTTCTTTGGTTGTTCTCTTTTATTAAAAGTATGTGCCACTTTAGAATTACAAAACATTTTGAAATGATTGCACATTTTACATTTTTGGGATTGCTGACCAAAAGCTAAGCACTATCTCATTTAGGGTCATGGTTCCCTCCACAATTCCAACAGTTAACAATAAGATTACTTGTAGCTACCCCATTTGGTTTACGGTTAGGTTTAGGTGGTAGCGCAGTCTTTGGTTTATATTGCTTTTTTTAATCTTAGCTTTGTGTCTCACACTATCAACATTCACACTAGCGGACACTGAATGCATGTTTTTCTCATTTGTAAGCATATCTGTGTGCTTTTATGTAAGCTCATATATTTGACAAATCTCTATGGCTTTGTTCAACGTTAAATCATCTTGAAGCAAAATATTTCTCACTGCATCATTATTAACAGCACACAAAAGTCTGTCCTTTATCAACTCATCTCGCAAATCACCAAATCTGTACATTTTTGCTTTATTTCTCAAGTCAGAAATGTATGCTGCTATAGTCTCCCAGGATTTTTAACTCTTGTTTAAAATATGCGCCTTTCCACTGTAATATTAATTTCAGGATTACACGTTTCACTAAATTTACATTTTAAGCACTCAGGGTCTTCCTACATTTCAGCCTGTATCACAATACGGCATTTTTTCTCCTGTACTACATACACAGCAGGTACATACACAAATGAGCTTTCCTTCTCAATGGCTTCTGAGCCTGCTAAATTAAGTATGAATACCTTTGTATGTGCATCTTTATCAGAAAAAGCAGCCCGTATGAAAATATCATATTCTTGTTCAAACACTGCCCAATTCTCAACAATATTATTATCAAACAACAGTGGTTCAGGTCTGTGTAATCCATCTGCTATCACAACAAATACGTTTAAACATAAGCATAAACAGGTATTTGTAATTATGCACAAATGCAAAACAATCTCTTTGAAAAGGCTTCAATTTGACACTGCAAACAAGGCAAACATTCCAAAAACTTCAGACACGTCGAATAGCTTTAGTTAATACGAAAATGGAGTTAATTGCAAAAAAATGCAGTTGTTTTAGCTCTTTCTTACATCTTAAACATTTCAGAAGTTGTTTTAAACAATTTCAGATTTATTTGGAATACTTTTATCAGTATGTCACAATTTCAGACATTTTGTTTATCTCGGTAATTATTTCAAACATTTTGAGTGTTTCACCAAATGTGTGGTGACTGAAAAATCATTTAAATTAATTTAAGTACCTTTGAATAACCACTATTTGCGAGTTCACTCTGGTATATTCTTCCACTTTTAACTGTGTAACTCATTGTTTGTGTGTTACTTCAACTTCTGATCCCACTTCTGACACCATGTCGCTTGTCTCATGCATTCAAAATAGACAGTAAAGCGGTATATGGGTTCAGGATATTAATTATACATAAACATTGTCAGGAACTGTAATTGGAACATATATATTCAGGTTAACTGATCCACACATTACTTCAAACACACTCGCATGTGCGTCTCCATTCATGCCTGCACTCACTCTGGCTGTACAAAATGGCACTATTCTTGCACATGCTCTGCACTTATATGCACGTGCAATATAGCTACAGTGGCTCAATAGGAACATTACACCATTAATGATCTACATGTTTCTTACCCATGTAATGGCTGTGTACTGCTAGCATCAGACAGAGTCAGCCCTGAGCTAAAACTCTTGCAACTGCTGGATTTCCATGGTAAGTGTTGGATATGGAGTAGAAAAATAAATGTCTAAGAATACAAAGGAATGGCATATCCTTGCATATTGTTACTTGGTAATGTAAGTAAATATAAGGTGGGTGATTTTTACAGCAGTTACATTAAGTTGTGACAGCAATGACTTATGTGAATACGTGTCCTCTAGCAACTAATAGGCCTTATGTATCAAAGATTCACACATTCATATATCTAAAATGTACAGATTTTCACCAAATGTTCACAGTTTGTCCTCATACTTTTGTACTGGCAAATCATTAAAAAGTGAAGTTAGAAAATAATGACACAACTTTCAGTTTCAGACTTCATATTCCTCAGAAGAAACATAAAAACAGTAATGTAAAACCTGCTATTCTATCAACTGTCTAAGTTTGTAAGACCACAATATTTAAAAACCCTCCACATTGTTGGGCCTTTGTCACACTTTTATTTATGGCTTGGTCCAGCTTTGTTGGCCAAAGAGTTTGGGAGGAATGAACACATTGCAAAAACCTGTAAGAAAGCATTACAATTTGCAAAACAGCATCACAAGCACAGATATGCTAAGTACTAAGTCAGCTATAAGCCCTGAGCATCAGACAAAATACTTGTGTATTCCTGAATCCAAAAGATAGAAAACAAGGATATGTCACAGTTATCATCATTTGTTGTGCTTGTTTGTGTGTGTGTGTGTGTGTGGGGGGGGGGGGGGTTGGAGGCCTAGGCTGACACAAGAGGTAGTGAGTGCATGTAAGTAAAAAAGAGAAACAGGCAGACATTTGGATAAAGTATCAAATGGCCACTGAGACAGAATGAGCTGTAAGCCTCACAACTAACTCATGAAACTGCTCTGTGTGTGTGTGTGTGTGTGTGTGTGTGTGTGTGTGTGTGTGTGTGTGTGTGTGTGTGTGTGTGTGTGTGTGTGTGTGTTTGTGTGTGTCTGTCTGTGTGTGTGTGTTTGTTTGGGCACTCCAGGTCAAACTGGGGTGTGTGCGTCTGAAAGAACACAGCCAAAATCTGTGCTAGCTGTACATCCTGGTATGTCGGACAGGTGTGAGCCATGCAAGGTAGAGGTGAAAGTTCATTGTCATCATCCATGACCCCGAGAACTGGCTCTGCCAGGAGTTGCACTGGCACTTCCAAGCCCACGGTTAGATGTACTGCTGCTACCTGAACATGACTAATGACTGCTTAATGAGCTGTCCTCATGAGTACGCCCAGGACCATGACCCCATGGTCTGCCACATCTGAGTATGGACACGTCAACCACTGACAGAGCAGTGGAAGTAGTGCCAATACAAGAGTATGATCAGGCACGGCCGCATTGGATAACATCAGATGATGTGGCAGACCTACATCCATGTGGATGCTGTTCCCCTCCCAGCAGATGTTTCATCACAGACACTGTCTGTTCCAACATGTCATTCATCCAATCCACTGAATCTGTAGCATGGTGGAGGAAGTCACACATGTCAGCCTGTGCCACATCTACACCCCTAAGCATTTCCTCAGAGGCCTTGGTGGAACATGTCTGCATCTCCTTGATGGCTCTAAACATACATCAAGTGGCACTGAAAGGCACACCAAGATCAGGTGGATGGTGGACAGTAGGCCTCCTCTAAGCACCCCTAACAACTCTTCTGCATGGCACCTCATCCACACTTTGACTACAGCCAGAGTCAACAGGCACTGAAGCCATAGTAACCACACTGCCCTGACCAAGTGTCTCACCCTCCACCTGTCCAATATCTGATGGCTCATTGGAAAGGGTTTGCGTAGGTCAACTGTCTGTGTCTAATGAAATTGCAGGGGATGACTGAATGTCAATCTCCATATCAGATTCAACCTCTGCATCCCCTAACTGTGCCTGTGTTTTACCACCATCATCAACAGAGTCTGCCGATACTCTGATATCAGGTGTTAAGAGTTCTACACTTCCACTGTCAGGATTACCTGGGATAATAAGCAACAAACACAGGAAAGAAATTAATAGCTACACTACTAGAGTTTAATGTATGCTGACAAACTAACACTGGTGCCGCTATCACAGATGGTACAGTAACACACAAACAGTCCTGACACCCACCTCACACATTCAGATAAATGCATATTTCTGTCAGATGCTCATCAGTACTAAAATACAAATGTTGGCTTACCATGTGCAGATGACTCCATACTTGCAAGGGAGGATGGTCCTGGAAGTAGTTAAGTAAAATGTAAAGATAGCATCATCACTATACCAATAATACAGGAGGAAAAACTTGTATCCTTTATATGTCCCATTAACAATACATTTAACTAAAATGTGGATGAGACGTCAACCCCAAGGCAAAGTGTAATGAACCAGAGTGTGTTGTTAACTGTATCAATCTATAAACAGCACCCCCAAAAAATATTAAACCAGCTTAACTACTGTTGTCAATATGTTACTATACAAAAAATCTGTAAAAAAATGATATATGTAAGCCTAACTGGAAGCTCCTCCTGGGACATAGTTATCCTCCCTGAAACAGCAGCACCAACATCAGTCGCATGTTATGCACTTTCCACTCAGATCTGTGGATCCCTGACAGTGGACAGAAACTCTTCATTTGGTGTCACTGATGGCTCTGTAGCAGGCACCCCACTGGAAGCCAGTTCTCTATGGGCCACTGCAGCTGCTCTCCTTTGGGCCGATGGAATCATGTCAGTGGCCCTCTGACACAAATGATCATATGTTCTGCTGCACCCCCCCAACATCATTGATGTCATTCATGATCTGGCTCCAAATGTACATTCTTCCAGACATATCCCCATGTCCTCTCTCAAGCAGAAAGGCACCATGTTGATGAAAGGCTTGTACAATCACATCATTTTCTGAGTCACTGAAGGAGAGTTTGCAGGGACTGGGACACTTGGGTGCCATAATCCTAGGTGACATAAAACACCAAAGAAGGATTCCACACATAAATATCACATCAATAAAAGTCTTGCTTAGATATAGCACATATTATCACTTTTTCAATATTACCCACTGAAGAAACAAAAAACTGCAGTTATTCAAATATAAAAACTGTTAAGTGGTTGTAACATATCACAGTCATACACAAACCAATGTTTGATCCAAAACAAGGACTAATAATACCAAAGCAAACTTCTGTAAAAACATTTTTTCATTGTGGCAAAACAGAAATGGAACTTGGCTTCCCCACCCCCCAAAACAACAGGCAAATGACATATTGTACTGATCAGATAAGACAAGAATAAACACCATACTGCTGCAAATAATACACATAAATGATTGTGTGATCACTCATTGCACTACATCTGAAATTAACACATGTATAAACTACTCTGTCAAGTGCCATATGTCTTATTAATACTGTGGATGATTTGGGACTTGCTTGTATATGCACAATGATTTTCATTCCTGCTGCAAAGCTGTTTCTGTGGCAAAGAGGGATAAGACACCCTTACTGTGTTTTGTAGGTTCATTGGTGTGAGAGTTTAAATCCAGACTTGTGTAAAAAAAATTCATATGTAGTAACATTTATTGTGTAATATTGTTTATTTTACATATATACATAAATATATATATATATGCACAAACATGGGAAATGGCTAAATACAATAAATGTCATGGAATGTACTTCTGTGATACACAATACATAAACCTGTGAATCACACCTGTGTGTAGTACATATGCTACACATGGTGACCCACACAGTATATACTATCTGTAGATCATGGTTCAAGTCCCACATTTGTCTTTTCAGCATGAAACCTAATAAACACTACTCACAATGATAAAACAAGGTGAGCTTTGCTTGCCATGTTTGTGCGTCACTTACCTTCGTGCAAACCTGGGCTAATGGCCCATACACGAAGTAGACAGAATAGCTGAAGACAGATGTAGGCATGATCAGTTTCAAAAAGGATACATCACTGCATCTTTTGCTTTACATATTGCAAACCTGCTAAGCAGTATTGTGCGACATTTAGCAACTTTCCCCAACATCTGCAGGCAAGAAGCAGACAGTAGACAATTTCAAAATGGATGCATTGTATCCTCTGTATTTTTCTGCCATGTAAACATGCTAAGTGGCATTGTGTGGTGGTTAACGCACATACTTAATAATAAATATGAAAATATACAGCTGTTTCTAAACTGTTCCTGTAGGGGTCTATATCAGTTCATCAAAACATCTGAAGTTCGAACACCATATGTTCGAACTTCAAACCACGAACTGCACAAACATCAAAGTCTTAGAACAAACATTTTCCCAGGGAAAAAAAATAGCTGTTCCAAGAAACACACATGCAACACAAACACACCAAAACAACATCAATCCAGACACATGCACTCAAAATCCTACATCTAACCCTACGCTAAACTGTACATACACTACTACCTATCCACTTACCTTAACCCAAACCCTAACTCTAAGGTCCGTCACTATCGCACACTCACCTGACCCATGCCCTAATGCTAACTCACCTATCCCGCCCTAACCCTAAAGTCTTTCACTATCGCACACCCACCTCACCCGCGCCCTAAGCCTAACTCACCTAACCCGTGCCCTAACCCTAACATCCACACAATCGAACACTTACCTGAACCTGACCCATAACTTCCCACCACAGTCCTGATACTCGCAATGTCACAGAAACAGCCCACCGAATTCTTTCCCTGGGAAAGAATTCAGTGTTCTGCAGCTTCGCAATTACCAATGTTCGAACTTTACATTTTGAACATCTGGTATTCAATATTCAGCCTTTTCGATGGACTGATATAAACCCTCCTGTAGCAGCAGGTGTAAGTGTAGGGCTGCAATATATTTGAGTCTGGGCTCTAATCTAGCATACTCCCAATTTAATAATGCTTGTCCACTCAGTATTAAAAATAGCAAATACAAAAAAATCAACACATAATGATAAGTAATAATTATGTATAGCGGTGGAGCTCAAATGAATTATATGTGTGACAGAAGGTCTATTGCATATTATCTTTCTATAATTATAATTGTGTTCTCTGGCCTTGGATCGCCTTCAGACTTCAGTGATACTCATGCACACATGAAAATATAAACCAGGACATACAAGGTCACACACATATACCTGTTTAACCCCCTCAGTCTGTCATGTTGAATCAAGTAACAGGTACAGCAGCATCCAAACCAAAAACTAATGCCAATCGTCACATTACCCATCTTAGTTCATAAACTGCTGTCATCTTTGTTTGGCACTGTTGCTCTCTGCTTAACATCATGCAAACGAGGTTTTCATGGTTGTTCAAGTTTGCACACTAGTAATAAATGTGATAACACACATTAACTGGAAATCACTCTTAACTATTGCTGGTTTACCTGGTGGGACATGCCTGGTAATAGATGGGAAGATGCCCAATTTAGGGCACAGAGGTAGGGTGTTGAGGAGTCCAGAATCTTCATTGGACTCATTGTAAAGTACCACAGCTGAAGGCTTTTGCAGGGGGACTATACCGGATCCCAGTACAAGTCTGAGGCATGGAATAGTCTGGCCAAGGCTGTCTCCAATGCGACTAGGATTCCATGCACTGGAGAACAGTGTAGGCATCACTACACTGATCTCAAAAGGTGCAAGCAGGATACAATCAACCAGTGGCTGGATGAGTTTAGGACTGCTGACACCCCACAGTTGTGTAAGTATACAGATACAGAGAATTAAAAGTAGATCGGCAGCTGCATATATGCAAGACTGGTATGATTAACGCTCCCTTTTTGTTCTTTTCTTTTTATTCCACAACCAACCAAGAGATTATGGTGAAGAGGGAGGCCCATGTTGAGCATCTAGAGAGAGTGAGGTAAGCAAGGGGTATCTATGCAGCAGAACATATCTTTTATTTTATGTAAAGTATTGCTCTTCTATACAGTAATAGCAGGTTAAGCATGCATATCCTAACTATAAAATGAAGCATGCATGCTTCAGTCTATAGCACAAGCCAACTGTAGGAGTCAAGTCTAATACTGTAGTCAAACGTTGTCGGTTCAAATTTCACAAGTAATAAATATATAGTAAAATCCTTAAAAAATATTACATAATTTAATTTCAACAGAAGGGCATAAATGCCCTGCTGCTAACTTAATAATAATTTGACAAAGTATATGTGCAATGTATGCACATTGCAAGGATTACTTTGAACAATCATTACTTATAGTGTGTAGTTGCTAAGACATATACTTAAATGTAAATGAAGAGATATTATGATAATGCATTGTATGTCACGTATGGTGGTACTTATTATATCTTTTTTTTTTCTCTTATCCCAACCTTTATTTCTATTTTTTATTTTTCTATGTGTCATCAAAATGTTTCCATGTCATCCATCTCTGACAAATGATAAAATGCTTTACAGTACAGGGAGGTAGGCCATCCCTCATGGATCAGTCAGGCACCACTCCACCGGCTCCTGAACCAATGCCCAGCACCTCTGGGACCCAACCTGGTAGTACTGCCTCCACTGCCCCTGCGCTACCTGGGTTCTCCATATGAGGTAGCACTACCCCAGCAGCTGGCAATGTGGTATCCACTGGAAGTACTGGCAGAGGTGGGGATTTTATCAACTACCAGGAGTTGCCAGGCTTGGTGTGTAGGGTCTTTCACAGCACCATCGGTGCATTCCTATGATGGATAGAGAGGATGCTGTCTTTTATGGCCCATAGGAGAAGACATCAAGCACTCTAACAGCCAATGGAGTAAGGGGACAGTGATGACAGTCCTGCAGATGAGGACTAGATTCTCAGTGTCCCCATGTTTGATGGGTATGGGCATCTGTTGTCCCCTCCCTAACCCTAATCATGTTGTCTCCCCTGATCATCCCTGTGTCTTGTTTACCCTGTTCATTTGCATCTGCTTCCTTACCTACCCTACTTACATGTTCCAGAAATGCCTATGTCCCTTACCCAACATTCCTCTCTTACTGAAGTAAAAAATAAAATGTGCATCTGCCCCACAAAAAATATCACCCATTACATAGCTCTCCACTTCACACAGGTGTCTTCTCAACACACTTGATTCAGTCCAATCAGCTATACAACATGATTGCATTGTTGTCACCTCTCTTTGTTGAGGTGGCAGTCCAAATTCAGCTAATTTTCTGTACATAAACCTATAGTCACATGAACCTATATTCTCTGTCTCATATCTCCTACTTAGAGGAAATCTCTGCTTGACTTATAAAGTCATGTCTGACCCAGCTCTGTTAGAAATGCTACATCTAAAGAAATCCCAATCCCATCGCACCACATCAACCTCATTACCACAATCAACAGAACATACTGGAGGGACAGGTTCCTATCCCAGAGACTGCCAATGCTACAGAATAGACTTACTGTACATATCAAGCAGAGCACCTTGTTGACCCTCTTCAAGAAAACCTTGATGAGTGGATGGGAAGTAGAAAATTCACCCCAGGGATAACTCCAGTGGCTCTACTCGACAGAGGAACCGGGAACTAAGGTCGGGTGGCACTATGCTAGGGTAATCCTATGGCTAGGCTTGTAAAGGCTCCAGGGCCATTAGCCTAGTACACACCTATGAGCCAATGAACATATTTTCATTTTACACTACTGAAGAAGTGGATAGCTATGGTTCTTTCCTGCCTCCCTCCTGTCCATTCCTCTGTTGCTTTCCTTTGTTCATCTATCTGCTTGCCCCCCATTTCATCACTTTCCTATCTACCCCATTTTAACACCTTTAATCTAAGCAAAAAATAGAATCACATACCACACACATAAGTGAAAAAAAAACAATGAAGCTCTTCACTTTTTGTCTTCTGTGTTTACACAGAGTTTGGCACCATGCACCAGTGCCGAGAGAATCCTACTTAAATATGCTGTGCTAAGGTAACATGCAGCGAATGTAGAATAAAGAATTATTTCATTGCATTATAAATACATATATGAAACTATTAGATACATCTGGATTTGAACCCTGTATCATCTGGGCTGATAAAAAATTTTGTCAATGCATTTACACCTGCTGCCACAGAGTCAGCTGGGCAGCAGGTGTGTTTCTTTCAGTCAGTACTATCCATAATGGTGACTGCCATGCCTCTCCACTTAACATAATTGCACGGAGTTAAGCAAATCAATAGAACTCTCATAATGTTATCAATGAGGCAGAGACTCATGTTTGCTCATCGCTTAACTAAGTGCAAATGGGAAAAGCAGTACAAATGTGTATTTCACATACACAAACATTTTGCCATCGATCATGCAAACCAGCTGCTCGGCAGTGCACTGTGAAAAGTCCTCATTAGCATGTATTACTTATGTTTACTGCCCATTTATTCTTCACCCCATGAAAGTACATGTAGAAACACAAACAAAGGGAAGGCACTTCTTAAGGAAAGAGCACATATTTACACTGTAGACATGTGTTACCCGACCCATGCACTTGAAACTTGGTCTCTCTGTACTTGTTCCCAAACTTATCAGCTACACTACAGAAATAAATAAAAATACTTTATTATATACTATGTACATCTTTATATTGGCAATATATATTCAGATTTTCCAATACTTGTAGTAATGTGGACAGCTGTTTGTATATGGCTTGCAAAGCTGTCTTTTTAAAGAATACCAGTACAATGAAAACACAACAGCAAATGCTACACTTTGCACACTCATCAATCTGGTAATATACCAATCTTTAATATCTTGACAGCTCTATGTGGCTAGCCGTCCATTTCAGACAGGCCTCCCAACATATTCTCTGAAACATCTAATGCTGATGTCATCCATAATAAATTCTCATGCAGCATTATAAAAGTCAGACTTGTGTTGTGGCACTTGCATTAAATACTGAGCTCTCTAGTTGGTGTACTTTGGTAGGGGTTCTAATCTCACTACAGTCAAGTGGTGTGTGTGTGTGTGTGTGTGTGTGTGTGTGTGTGTGTGTGTGTGTGTGTGTGTGTGTGTGTGTGTGTGTGTGTGTGTGTGTTTCTCTAATCAGGAGAGCATAACTATGTATCCTGCAGTCATCAGTACAATCCCTTGGGATACTAAGATTTTGACAGTCATACATGTCTACACATCCATTTCATAAAGGCTTTCCAACATCTTCTTTTAAGCATCCAATGCTGATGTCATCCACTATAAATTGTCCTGCAGCATTGCAAAAGTCAGACTTGTTCCATGGTGCTTGCATTAAGTACTGTGCTTGGTAAATAGGTAGGCAGGGGTTTTATTCCCACTGCAGGCAATTGGTATGTCTGCGTGTGTTTGTTGACATTTAAGAGAGCATTTTACACCAGCATGTCAGACTCTGCTATTATCATATTTTTCTCATCAGACATTAGTGATGTAATCAGCTATAAAGTGTTATCAGTCACTAAAAAAGCCAGACGCATGCTGTGGTGCTTGTTTTAAATTCTGAGTTCTCTAGTCAGTATACTTAGGTAGGAGTTCTGTTCTCACTGCAGTCAACTGGTGTATGTGTGGTTGTTCAGTAGGTTAACATTCAAGAGACCATTGTACACCAGCATGTGGAACACTGCTATTATCATCTTCTCACCAGGCACTTCTGATGTCATCAACTATAAAGTGTTGTCGGTCACTGTAAAAGGCCAGACTTGTTCAGTGGCACTTGCGTTAAGTACTGTGTTTTAGAAATAGATAGGTAGTGGTTCTATTCTCACTATAGTCAAATGTGTATGCAGTCAACTCTCACTATGGAGACTTTTAGAACAATACGTGAGTCCACATCCATGTCAAACCCTACTCCGAACATCTCATTGTAGCATACAGTGATGATGTCATCCTGTATAACATGCACTCTGACAGTAGTATTCAAGAAAAACCTGTAGTGTGGCAGTAATATTAACTACTGTGTTTGCAAACTACTTTACCTACACATATAGAGGTTCTAATCTGACAGCAGGTAACTTGCATATCTGTACATACACCTATCACTTTTGAGACAATTTTACACAAGGATGCTACTCCAAATCCATGTCCTACACTCCTCCCAACAATTTCTCCTCAGCATAAAATGACACTATCATACTCCATAAAGTGCAACATGACAGTGTTACAGTCAAACATCTGTGGTGCTGCTACTGTGACATTGCATGGCATTCATATTCTATGCCTACCCAGGTATAATGTTCAAATCTGGTCCAGTCTATCTGCTGTGTGTGTGGTTGGTGGTACATTATGGCAATTGTATGATCTTTGGAATCATTCTTCATTGCACTGTCACTTGGAAAACCATTCATGTAGCCCCATGCATCCACCAGCCTCCTTTATCCTCTGGCCACATGACATCCTTCCTGCAGAGGAGTGGGGTCCAAATGGAGAAAAGAAAAGTCAGCAATCAGGGGTCCAAATGGAGAGATGAAAATTCAGAAAGCAAAGGAGAGTGGTAGTGCTGAAATTGAATTCATCCTCAAATCTTGGTGAGAACCTTCACAAGGTGGACCGTGTTTTCTACAAAATCTCACCAAGGTGACATTGATATATGGACTGTATTTATTTACTGTATATCATGGACAGAAGTAGGTCAAAAATTAAAAAGATAGCTGTATGCATAAGACCCAGGATAAAAAAGTGCCTAATCCTGGTAGGCACACTGGTGCCAGGACTGGAAAAAATGACAGTGTAAAATCCTCAAAATACGGAAACATTGCTACAATGGGGCCAGGCCAGCCCCAGGGGGAGGATGACCTCCCCTGTTGTAGAAGGAAGTAGCAGTCCAGAAAAATCACAAAAAACTGATAGGTCAAAGAAGAGCCATAAAGATGACAGAGAGGACTGTTGAGGATAAGAAAAAAAATTATGTATTGTTACTATTATGCAGAAAGTACAGAACTGCCAGACACAAGATACACAAAATGATTAAAAGATAAATTAGAGGAAAGAAAAAAACTTCTGCAAGAAAAACTGTCGGAAGCTTAAAATAAAAAATTGTGGTCATTAATACAACAGATTTTTGAAAAGCAGTATATAGATCAAGAAACTTTGATCTGTTTGGAAAAAGAAGCATCTGAGGAAGTGCAAAAATATAAACAACAAAACCTTGATATTTTTGAAAAGTATAAAGAAGAAATGTGGACATGGGAAAGAAAGAGAGATTTAATATGGTGCAATATTTATGCAAAGGCAAACAACAGATTAATCAACATAAAAAAGGCAGCCCCAAAGATATTCAAAGAGAAATACAGGCAAAGGTATCCAGACATGGAAAATTTCACAATAAAAAAATAATATCACAAAGAGGGAATGTAAAAAAGCAGATTAGTAAAGTAGAAGTTAAAAAATAGAAGTCAAAGTTATGGAATGCCTGCAAAGTAAAGGATTTGATGTAGAAGGTCTAACACAGGTTACATCACAGCATGATGGAACAAGTCCCCCAAAATAAGGAAAAACAGGAAGATCGGGAGATATCTGAAGAAGAAATATGGACATGGGAAAGAAAAAGAGATTTATTATGGTGTAATATCTATGCAAAGGAAAAAGCAAAACTAATCAATACAAAAAGAGCAGCACCAAAGATATTTGAAGAGAAATATAGGCAAAGGAATCCAGACATGGACAACATTACAATACAAAAATAAGAAGACAAAGAGGAAAAGTAAAAAAGGTGATCAGTACTGGAGAAGTTAAAGAAATAGAAACTGATGTTGTGGAGTACCTCCAAAGTGAAGTATTCAGTGTAGAAAATCTAATCCAGAAACCACAACAAAAAGTTAGAGCAATGGAACTCCAAATTAAGGGAAAACCAGTAGAACAGGAAGCAATTGGTCAGGTGCCACATGAAGATACTTTGGAGCCTTCCATAGAAAACAAGTATAAACATTCACTTGAAGCTGGACGGCAAGGGAAGGAACACAAAACTGTGGAAACTCTGACACAGTTAATGTTGAGGAGTAGTAGGCCAGTAAGTTCCCATATGATGGGTAATGGATGGTACAGGATGAAATTGAAGAGAATGTGTCACAGGAAGATGCAATAGAACTTTCTATAGAATGCCCTCAGGAAATGGAAAACAAAAAAATGTGCCCTCAGTTTAGAAGAAAATGGACTAAGAAAAGAGTTGCTTCACTTAATACAGATAGATAGACATATTAAGATCAATGAAAGAAATAGACTGCAGAAGGTCAATAAAACTGAAAAAGTCAGAAGTTTGATAAAACAAATGAACACAATAATTAGGACTGTCCATAGAGATTCATGCAATATAACAGAAGTAAACAGGATATATTACTGTGCAGCTAAATTAATAACTGATAAAGTTCTACCACAAGAACACAAGGTAGTGAGGGAGAGAAATTGGAGAAATTGAATACCATCATGGAAGTATTGGACAGAGAAAACTATAAAGCAACTAAGACAAAAAGTGTCACTGTTAGAAGAGTATAGAAGAGGGAACAGATCAACGAAAATACTTAGAAAAACAGATGAGATAAAAGCAATGCACAGAATTAAAACTGATCAGGATCTATCATGCACTATTGCAAATAATCTAAAAATCTCAGCACAGGTGGAAAAACTTAGAAGATACACTGATAAATATAAATGAAAAGTACAAAATAAACAATTTATTGATAACCCAAAAACGTTTTATAGAGAATTGGGAAACAAGGTAAAAGGAATGTAAAAAAACACCAAAAAAAGAGGAAATAGATACATTTTGGAGACATATCTCTGAAGATGCTGTGGAACATAACAAGGATGATAAATGGATAGAAGAAGTAAAAGAAAGAATAAGACATTTAAATGTGCAGGCTATGAAATAAGATGACGTAACAGCCAGAGAGATTGAAACAAAGTTAAGAAAAACCTCAAACTGGAAAATCCCAGGCCCAGATGCTGTACCTAACTTCTGGTTAAAAGTATCAACATTTCTGCATGAAGATTCAACCATGAGTAAAAACTATTTAAATGCACACCCTGAATAGACACCAACCTGGCTAACAACAGGAACAACAATGCTCCTACTTAAGAGTGAACCTGCAAGCTACCCTAAAAATTATAGACCAATAACTTGCCTTCTGACAACATATAAACTATACAATGGAATTGACGTAGACAGCATCTATACTCATTTAGAAGAAAACTCAATTATAGGAATAGAACAAAAGGGTAATAAAAAAGTCATATGGAATAAAGCATAATTTGCTGTTAAATAAAGTCATAGTGGAGAACTGTAAAAAGGGGAAGAATTTAAGTACAGCATGGATTGACTACAAAAAAAAGCATTTGATAGTATCCCACATTCATGGATAAAAGAGTGCTTAAAAATGTATAAGATACACACTACACTGATCAACTACATTACATGACCATGAAACAGTGGCAGACCACTTTGCAATTAAGCCATGATAAAGGATACATTATTATTCCAGGGATAAAAATCCAAAGGGGGTATTCCAGGGTGACTCTATGTCACCATTGCTATTCTGCCTTGCCCTTAACCCATTAAGCTGTCTACTTAACAGTTTAGGCCATGGCTATAACTTGGCTCCTAGAAAATAACAAAGTGTAAAAACTTCTCACCTTTTGTTTGATGATGATTTGAAGCTGTATAGCTCATCAGATGAGGAACTGAAAGTACAAGTGCAAGTTGTCAAAACTTTTTCAGATGATAGAATGTCATTTGGTCTTGACAAATGTGCAAAACCAACCTTTAAAGCAGGAAAACTACAGCACCAAGAAAACATCAGTTTGGGACAAGAATGTAATATAAAAGAACTTGAGCAAGAGGGAATGTATAAATATTTGGGAATTAATGAAGAAGGGTCAACAATAAAACATGAACAAATGTGAATAAAACTTAGTAAGGAGTAGTTTAGAAGACTTACATTAATCCTGAAAACAGCATTGACATCTAGGAACAAAATCCAAGCTAAAACCAATTTGCTCTTCCTGTCCTAACTTACAGTTTTGGAGTGATTGACTGGCCCCAAAATGTGTTGGATAGATTAGATAGGAAAACAAGAAGGATGCTTCATGCTCACCAAATGATTTATAAAAATCAGTGCATACCAAGATTATATATTCCCAGTTCCGAAGGAGGGATAGGCCTCCTTGAAACTGATTACATGTACAGATCTGCAATCATGGGACTCCACACATATCTGCTGAACTCACAAGATCCAAATGTAGTGAAAGTTTTGAAACATGAGAATAAATCTAAGATGACTTCCCTGCTTAGGCTAGCAGAAGCATATCGGTGTCAAGCAGGAATGGAAATCAAATCACAAGTGGATAAAAACCAGGCAGCAACTGAATGTACCAAAAAAAGAAAAGAAAGAATATAAGGTGAAGGACTATATGAGAATGCAAGAAATGTGGAAAATGCATAAATATAGTTGCAAGTATAGAAAACTTCTAGAAGAACCTCATGTTGATCAGGAACAAACTTAGGAATGGTTAAGGAGAGGCTAATTCAAACCAAGAGATGAAAGGCTAATATTGGCAGCAGAAGATAGTGGGCTATGTACACGTTGGTTTACAAAATCCATTGAACATGTGCGAGAAACAGACAAATGTAAGTTTTGTAAAACAGAATTGGAAACAATTGCATACCTCGTTGCTGGTTGTGACATACTAATGGCAGAAGGACTGTATACTGAAAGGCATAATAATGTAGCAAGATTGTTGCACTAGGGATTGTGCAAACATTATGGCATCAAAGTGGCTGAAAAATACTGGTAAAATGAGCCACAAAGCATTATAGAAAATAATGCAGTTTATATCACATGGGATCACCCATTACCAAGAGTTCAAAAGATAGACCTAGAAAACCAGATATAGTGGTCCAAGAACAGAAGACAAAAGTAGCATTGATCATTGAAATCACCACACCCAATGACTACAATGTCCTGCGTACAGAGAGACACAAAATCATAAAATATCAGGATTTGCAAGCAGAAATAGGAGCAATGTGGAAGAAGGATGCCCAGATAGTTCCAATAGTAGTAGGAGCAATAGGTCTTATAAAAAAGAGTCTACAATCATATTTAGATATGCTATCAATACATGTAACTCTGTACGAATTGCAGATGGAGTCATTACTGGGCACATTGCAGGTGCTGCAAAGAGCACTTTTGGCTGATATAAAAGAGTAAAACAATACTAATTTCATGAACTTTAATCGTACTTTGACTTAGGAATGGGGTCCATTCCCTTCATGGTATTAGAAACCCAAAAAATTTGCAGAAATTAAAAAAAAAGGAATGGAGGATGTCATCATGTCAAATATGCATACACACATCATGAAGCAAAGTCCTTCCATGAGCCTCTGCAAGCCATCTCCAGACCCCTTCATGTGTGATTGCTAATTCTGTCATGGTGTGGTACACATGCCCCATATGGACAGTGGCAGGATGTGATGCAATCAAACATGTATACATGTACACGCAATATGCTTACTATCTTCCATAATATAGTTATAGGGATTTTTTTTACAGAGTATAATAGTGGCTAGGATTTCATGTGATGTTGGCCATTAGCCTAATAATGTCCCATGACCCTATGAATAGTTGACATGTCAATGTTGCTGTCATTGACATGTACTATATTGAGGTGTGGCTGTACAGTATGGTTACAAGGGTCTATATTACATGATCGAAGTTTCAAAACTTCAAATCTGATATGGTCGACACCATATAATCGAAGTTCTGAAACATTGAAAATGTAATAAAACACAACACCCTACAAAAACAAACCATTTAAACGCTCTAAGAAAGGGGGCAAGCCCCCTGCACCCCCTACACCTCGTTCTACTTAAATATACCAACTCCAAGATCACACTACGGTGCAGAAAAGGAAAATCTTCCCTTTCCATGCTGTAAAGAGATCTCCGTTAAAAGATTTGAAGTTTCAAGACTTCGATCATATGGTGTTGACCATATCAGATTCAAAGTTTTGAAACTTCGATCTTCTGATATAGACCCGGTTACAAGAGGGTATTACAATCTGTGATGTGAGCTAATGTATTGATGGCCATTGCTGCCATTGTATTACATACTCCTTCTATAACAGCTGTAGTAATATGCCTTCTTTGAACTATTGACATGGTATGATACACTTTTATGTATATTATTGGCATATTAGGACATGTGTTGTAGTGGACCAGATCCACATTCTAAGCAGTTCACACTCCACTATCACAGTGACACTTTCAGTGTGGCATAGGTGTGCATGTGTCTATATACCATCATTAAATGTTATGTGACTGACATCAATATCAATTCATATTGATTACATGATCACATAAGTCTTGTCTCATACACATGGTTGTTATACTGTGATATACACAACCAATGTGTCACATGTTTTGATGGAATTGCAACCTTGTGGAATTTATTGTATGTGCAGTTGTGTTGCTACACCCAAGGATTATTGAGGTGGTCAGCAGCACCATTGTGTGACTATTAACATTTGTGTCAGGACATGTCCTGCATGCGCCACAAACAACTGATCTGTAATGTGTCCTTATATGGCATCAGGCTGCTCAGACACAGCTTGCCCATGAAACACATATAGGCACTTGTTGTGCAAGTGATGTAAGTATGTGAAACAGGTACAGCTGTATGACTGTGTGCATAGCAACAGTGTGTGGAATGTGATGAATGACTCAGGCTATATAGAGGCCTTGCCTTGTCACAAATCATTTATTCCCATACATATGAAATGTTAAATGGAATATACAACTAAGCACAGATCCATGTGTTGATGTCAGCAGACACACCCACTCAGAGGACATAGACAATCTGCTAACTGACAGTTTGTCTCACATGTCATCAAACCTGTTGCTACTGGCCATCAGCCAAAGTATACATGCAAACATTACTCAGTAGTATACATGCGAACATTACTCAGTAGTATACATGTGAACATTACTCAGTTTTTATTCTCAACAGGGCAGCATATCTTTGAGCTCTGTATGCCTAATAAAACAGAATCAATGGTCCCTGACATCAACACAGGTTGCCTATAGTGTGACTTAAAACCTGACCTACCAAACACAGTTGGATCCATACATCGATGCAGCCTCCAGATAGCCCATGTTCCCATAGAAGGATGTACAGCAACATGTATCCATCTGACTGGGAGGAGACCATCACCTGATGTATTCACTGTATTCAAGAAGTTTATTAAGGGCATGCACGATATGAAAACATTATCATCATCATGTGTAACTTAACTTGGCCAAGGCATTTGACACAAATCAACAGTCAGATATTACAGAGTAACTGTCACAAGTGACTATAACAACCTATGTCACCAAGTGGGTTATCAACTGGAACACATGCAGCACAGAGAAATATTGCAGTGTGTGAAGTCACCTCTATCTAGAGTCCAGTGACCAGATCTGTACCTCAGGGCTCTGTGATAGGTGCCTTCCTGTCCATTATTTAAGTCTCAGACATCAAAACTGACTTACAAATCTTTTCTCCAACCAGCTTTGTAGAGGACTGTAAATTGTGGACAGTCATTGAATCCAAGTGTGGTATCGGTATAATGCATACAGTATCAACACACAGAAAGGATTTATGCCACAGACATGACGACTAAGTAGATGAAGAAAACTCATGAGAAGATTAGTTCCATTATGTGTGCAAATACACAAGTTAATTACAATATGGACAACACACTCCTATGAGTAGACCAGTTGGTATACACACCTGTCATCTAGCCAGGATTGCTTGTTATTTCTAATACAGGTGTAACAGTGTCCCTCCGAACACCTCCAGCAGATGTTACATTTTGAGGGAGGTGTGCTTGATTCTCATCAGTGATTACTGACAAATCATAATGGCTGTACAAGTGTGTTCTTGCAGAACCATCTGTGATCACTCACAATCACATATGTTATGTTGAAGATTTGGGATTACTGGTGGTATTATTCTGATATAATCCGTGATTGTGCATACTTCTGTCTATTGTTGTCCATGTGCCTGTTACTCTGTGTCCTGCTTGGTTGAGACCTGTGCTGATATTACATTCATATTCAGGCAACTCATTTTGCACAGCTTCACAATATGCACAGAATCTCTATTGTAGATGTGACACCAGGGAAATACTACCAGTCCAGCTATCTGGAATTTTGTAGCTAATCATGTGTCATTTGTGAATATTAATATGATTCATGTGCTTGTCTTGCAAATGTAAGAGAACTATATGTTATGTGGATATTAACCTACTGGTGCAGAAGTGTGTGCTGAACTGTATGTTATGTACTAAGCTTCAAGTATGTAACCACAGTGTACCCTACTAGAAAAGAACAGAGTGTTTCATGCTTGTGTTTATCTCTCAGTTTCACTGAAGGAGACAGGATGTCGAGAGCTAGAAGCTTTTTTCTATTGTCTTGAAACAGAAATAATTACTAGATTTAAAATGTAAAGTGTTTTTATTGCTCTGTGACTTCCTAGCAGCTGCACATCTGAGAGGTATGTATTTTTGACACAGAGATGTTAAACTCTAAGTATTTGTTTAGCCTGGGAACTGAAGGCAGGTGACAAAGAGTGATGTAATCTGAGATAACCCAGCAGTAATGTTGATTATTAATTTAAGAACTGTCTCAGAGACTGTGCATTTTGTATTTGTCTTTGGACCTGGAAACATCCATCTTGAGCACTTCTACCTTGCTAAAAGTAAGCAACCAGGGTAGGTACAGCAATTTCTTTTAGATATAGTTAGGAATATAGTAAAGATTGGTTTAGATGTTTTCTGTATTTATTTGAGACTGTCATGCAATGTTGATTTAAAATATTTCCTGTGATTCTGAATTCTGTAGTCACTGTGCTGAATTATTGAATATTGTCTTGTTCTTTAGCTCTTAGAGTACTTGCATATGTATCTGGTGACACTGTATAGACCATTCCTAAATAGCCTCAGTCTTTGTCACACTTACCATTTGGATAATAGTAACATTACACAGTAGAATTGGCCACCCTTTGTAAGGGCCTTATAGTAGCTGACAAAGAGCTGGTTGGTGGCAGTGATAACTACCTTTTAGTCTGGGCAGAAGGGGGCATAGCTAGTAAATCTGTGACATCCTTTCCCAGGAGTGTGTGTGTGTGTGTGTGTGTGTGTGTGTGTGTGTGTGTGTGTGTGTGTGTGTGTGTGTGTGTGTGTGTTGGTATATAAATCAAATCTCAAAGTGTGAGTGTCAGCTAAGCTACTTGGGCAGGGACACAAAGCACTGAGTGGACAGAGAGGGTGCTGGAGGTTTTGGCTTGAACGCTCGGCTGAGATCTTAACCGTAAAACTGTGCCAGTGGGGAGTCTCATTGGAGATCTGGAGAGAGAGGGAGAAACCAGTCCAAGACTGACTGTGATCTCTGTGTGCTCATAGGGAAATTGCACTTTACTGTGTGTGTACTTGTCATCCTCCCAATGTGTACGTCCCTCACTGGTGCTAGTGGTGAGGATTGAGGCTCCTTGATTACTGGGACAATGCAGGAGCATCACAGTAGATACTATTCTTAATATATGTTGTGTCCATTGTTCATGTCAGGATGCTTATATCCCAAAGTATCCACTCCATTGATATGTCACCTTGTGTGAAAGTCACATAGCATACAATAACTGTGCAGTTCATACTGTATCATGTCAATATGTGATTAGTGTTCATACTCCCACTGTCTTCACTAACATGCCCTCATCTGCTGTACATTACCGTGTTTCACCTGTCCTCTTTTTCTGTGTCCATTCCTAAAATGCATCTGTGTATCCCTTTTCAATATACATACTTCCCCTGACTATTTATTTATAATGCAGTCTACGTACCCTTACTGATCATTTACACAACTTTTATTCAGTATGCCTGACACTGGTTTCCACAATACCCTGCGCTGTATACCCTTTTTTATTTTATTTATTTATTTTTGTTTTGACATTTGTTGACCAGGTTAGTCCAACAGAGCAGAAGCCCTTTTTCAGCAGAAGCCCAGGGGAAAAGCTCCATTAAAATTAGTTAAATTATAACAACTATTACAAGAACTGAGATAAGCAGAAACAATACAGTTAATTACAAATTTGCTTTGAAGAAATGAAAATAAAATAAACAATACAGACAGATACAAATATGACGTAATTAGTTAGTAGCAGAAGAGCAAGGAATGGAAGGATGGATGTATTAAGTAGGGTCATAACAAGTGCAAGTCCTAGTGTTAAGCAGATAAAGATTTAAGGATTTTTTGAAGAAGAATTAGGAATAGTTCTTAGGGACAAAGACAGTTTGTTCCAAGAATTAGCAACTGAGTAGCTGTAGAGTTGTTTATCTATGGGTTTTTTTTTGTTTTTTTTTTTTGGGGGGGGGGGTTGTGAATTTCTACTAGATGTTATGTGTTAGAAATATATACATTGCTTTATTAATAAACCTGGTAATTATTGTGGCATTCTGTGCAATCCTGCAGACCTAGTTTGCCCATAGGTAAACATGTTTATGTGACAGCTGGTGCCTGTGTTGCTATTCACAGTTTCTTTGCCAGCAGCACTGTTGCTGGCCACGAAACTACACTTGTTTACATTTAAACATGGTGAGTTGCATGCATATGCAATTAGCAGTGCTGTTACCTCGGAAGCAAATAAACTCCATGTAGGCTTTGCATTAAACCTACAAAGAGTTTATTGAATCCCCAGAATGTTTTTATATTATGTCTAAAATGGTATAATTATTTAAACTTTAGATGTCGTATTATTTTTGAAGCTTGTAAAATTTTTGTTCTTAAAATGTTTTTGTAATATTTTGGAGCTTTTCTCCATGTGCATCCTCTGAAACTGGCACCTACCCAGTCAGACCTTCCTGGTAATGAAATGTCAATAAATAAATAAATAAAAATTGGATGCACACTCTTCACTGAGGTCCCTGAGGAGTAAACAAATACCATTCAGAAAAGAAACAAAAATATTCAAATTATAAGGGTGAGAAGGCCTCTATAAGGTAATGATCTAATGCAGTGGATAGACTAAAGGGATTACAGATCTATTCAAAGTCACTTACTGACCAACACCCAAATGGTTGTCTTAGATCTCCCATTCCAAACTAACACTGCATCCTGCACAACTGACTCATAGGACCATTTTAATCCTCCAGTAAGCAGCTAATGCATAAAGCCCCAACATTCAAACAAGTAAAGTATAGAACACAGTGCAAGGACACATACAAATATTGCTTTTATCAATAATTTACCAATAAGGCAACATGAAACAGATCACATGCCCTGAATTTTACCCCAGCCTTTTGGAAGTTTGGCAACTAGCCAATGCTTTGTAAGATCATGAAGACCAAAAGTTTTGCTAAACAGATTTAATGCAGATAAGCAAGCATACCCTAATTATATTAGGGTTTGCTTTTTCATCCAATGAGATGTTAAATAGTGCACTAAAAGGTGAGATGGCCATGACCTGTCTTTCTTTGCCAGGTTAAACAAGAAGCATCTAAAAGCTCTAATAACTTGTATAAACAATAAACTCACTGCAAGGTCCAAGGGGCAAAATGGCCTCATAACAGAAAGCATTAAAAGCATAAGACAGATATGGTAGCTAGACAAAAATATAGTTTTACTATATTCCAGGTGCACCACCCTCCCCATTTACTGCTTCTGAGGTTGGGGGGGGGGGGCATTATGAAGCTGAAACATGGTAAAGTTTTAGAAATTGATGGATTTTTTTTTTAGAATATTATGGATTACCATGGATGATACAATGAAAACCTTGTTGGATATACAATGGCAGATGAAGGTAGATGGGGCTTTTGATGAAGAATGGACATACAGTTTGATGGTGTTCTCCATAAACCAGTGAACTCTACCTAGAAAATACTACACAATTTTACTGATAAATTATACAATTTTTCATCTCCTCCTTTAAATGTTTTTTTCCACAAGTTTGGGTGACCATGATCCAACATCAGTAAAAGAAATTAGGGAGTCCATGTAGGTGGATTCATGGAAGACAGCAGCAGTACTCATGTGGTCAGGACCTTATTGGCGATTATGCCAGCCCATAATAGTTTGTGTACTTGGTGAGAATACTGTTCTTAGAGTTTGCTGATGCTTTCTGGGCTATAGTCAAGTTATATGTTTGGCATGTTGCCATGGCAGGCTTTTTCCAAAGTTTGTAAAGTGGGTGACTATCTGTATGCCATCTTCAATGCGAGCTTACATGTAAACAAGCACTCTAATGCAGGCCTTCCAACAATTAAAATATATTTGAAAAGGGTATCCATTTTCCCCATTCATCTTTTTGATAGCTATTTACCCTATGAATAGATATTTAGATTCTGTGGAATTCCCTCCTGTGAGGATGGAAAAATGTGGAGGGACCTACCATGGGCTTTTCTTTAATATTCAGATGGAGGTTATGTTGACCATAAACTGAGGTAGGCTCTGTCCACATATACAAAATGATTACTATGCTTCTACAAGCTGAATTGTTTGCGACTAAACTGAGATAACTCATCTCCCCCTGATACGAGGGTCAATCCCAACGTTAAAGAATGCTGGTGACTTGGAGGAGGCGCAGCAAGCCATTTTTTTAGATTTACTATTCTCAAACCTCTGGAGTAAATGGTACAGGCATAGCTATAAAACACTATTGGCAAAAATGAAACTGTATAGCTATTGCAAGACATTTCATTGACCTAATTAGACAAGAGAATTGTATTAATTATATTAATTATTGACATCCTTCACTCCCTAACTCAAGAATGCTTTTCCCTAGCAGAAACTTGGATTACAAACCAAAGGCTCATTCTGAACCCAAGTAAAATAAATCTAGTACTCTTTAGCTCCCACAGAGTCACACCTCCCACTGATTTTTTTCATCTCCTCCTTTAACAAGACCACAATCACCCCCATAAATCATACCAAACTCTTAGGGGTTGAAATAGATAATCACCTTAGATTTGACCTACATATTTCTATAACCATAAAAAAGTACATAAAAAACTTGGCCTGCTGTATCGCAATAAAATATTCCTCACTGAACACTCCAAAACTACAATTGCGAGGACTCACCTACTATCCACCCTTCTTTATGCCTCCCCCGTGCTTACAAATCTCTGCATATCCGACCTAAACAAACTTGATAGTTACTATAATAAGATAGCCAAATTCGCTACAACCTCTCCCATCAGAGCACATCACTGTGAATGCCTAAAAAAACTCAATTGGCTAGAACTACCACTACTACTTTAACTCAATCAACTATCACTAGCCCACAAGATAATGCATAACTCTGAAAACACCCCAGCCCTGCAAAATAATTTGCAACCCTATACAACCACCAGGCCCTTGAGATCTAGCACACAAAACCTCTCTCAAAATAACCAAATATAACAATGAAGCTGGTAAGTCTGTCTACAGCCACTGTATAGCAAAAACCTGGAGCTCCCTTCCTGCCCACATAACTGGCAACAAATCCCCATCACAGTTCAAGAAACTTGTTAAAACTCACTTTTTTGCATAATCAACTGTGCTCATATATCCCCCGTGGCTAATGTCTCATTAGAACACTTCACCTAACTTAAGTAACTCTGCTAAGCCAACCAGTCATAGTACTGTACCCACTTAGGACTGTTAATCTACTACTCATCCCATCTCTCCAGGAGTTAGAGAAAACTACCCCAGCAATGTTGAGCTTTCCATAAGCAACTAAAACCAGAAGACATATTGTAAATCAATTTGTTATCCTTCTCAACTACAGAGAGCATCATCTGCTCTCTCAGAGCCTTATTCTACATCTCTCTGCTTTTACTCTGATAGTAAATCTATCACAGGAATCCTAAACTTAGGAATATCTTCTAAAATGTAATGTTATATTGTAGAGAATGAATGTATCCTATCTGTTAGTTAATATGTATGTCAAAGTCTCTTCTATGATAATTGTATGTCAAAAGTCTGTCCTTAAAACTATGTTTTGTAAAAAATGTTTCTCTTGGAGCTTTTCTCCCAGGTCCTCCACTGAAAATAGATTTGTAATCCAGTTGGACTCTCCCGGTCAACAAATGTAAAATAAAAATAAATAAATTAAACCACACCTCTCAACTGTCCAGATTTTCACAGAATGTCCAGATTTTCTGCATGATATTTTTGGTCTGTTCCTCTTAAAGCTGTGATTTTGTGCCAAATCTTTGCGAACTGAAGTCACTAAATAATGACAGAGTTTTGAATTTCAGACTTCATAGCCTGCATAATATGAATACTAACACAGAAACTTTTACTCTAACAACTTTCAAAGTTTATAAGAGCAGTATTTAAAATCTGTCCCTATTTTTGGTGTCTTTTTCTCCCCAGTATTTCTGTTTTTGTCCAGATTTCTTGTGCAAAGGGGTTGGGAAATATGATTACTGCATATGGTATGTTTAACTCAACATGTCAGTTTCTTTTAATGGTGTGTATAGTCAGAGAATTTATAATGAAGTCCTAAGGTTATGAGGGGGGGTCATGAGTCCTTGAGCAGCTGAGCATTTGCTTTATGCTGCATAGCAAGATGGTGGTCTAAGAGATCCACATGTAAACATTTCTTAGCTGGTGTTCTCAGTGACCGCCATGTGCACAACCATGACAATGGGCAGCATCACATAAACAGGGGGTCCATGAGCTAAGAAAAGGATGGATAAATGTGGACTCTCCAGAGGATAGCTGGCTATCTTCCATATTTTGTATACACACTGAAAAAATGAAAGCAAAGTGGTGAGGTTAAGGGGTTGCTGTATAAAAAGGGTAGTGTTTTATCTGAGGAAGTACAGAAGTACGCACCAGATGGCAGGCTGTTCAATGTCATACTTGGAGAGATATGGGGTTAGTCTTACTGGGCATATGACGGTGGATAGCATGCAAGTTTAGATAGCTTTATGTCACTCTCAGTTATGAATGGGCTGCCACTAGCTGGGAAATGCCCTCAGTATCAGTTAGGACTAGATGGATGGGCCATATAAGCATTACTGGTTAAGAATCCCACTCTTTGATCACTTTCCACCAAAACATCTTCCATTTCACTCTCCCTTCTCACTGCAGAAATGGCCAGCTTCATGGTTATTGCTGGAAGCTTAAAGTCTTTCATGAGTATGACTTTCTTGTTTGCTGAGACAGTAATTCTGTTTTTGGGACATATAGCAATGTTTTATAGTGATATAATTTACTGAATGGTGTATAATGTTCTACTCCAGACTTCTGAAATCTTTGCATGTGTTAAGGGTCTTCAGACCACATTTTATGCAGCTTTAATAATCTTAAAACTGAGACAGTTTTAATCATTCATTTTCTTCTGCAACTTTGGCATGCTGTCTATAACAGACATACACAGTTTACCACTGGGCTGGAGCTTTCCCTGTCCTATAATAATGTTTTGAGGATACCCAATACAGTACAACTCAAATATTAAGATGAAAATGGGTGGAGCTGGCCTGTTGGTATATTGTTAGTATGTCCAACTGTTGCTGCTGGTGAACCAAGACTATGGAATGGAAGGTTGGTATAATGGTTAAGGTGTTCACCTTACAGATACAAGGTGTAGGGTTTGATTCTTATATGGGGTAATTAGCTAGGCTTAAATGGCTCACAAGGGCAGTTAATCTAGTACTAATCTATGAACCTATTAGTCTCCTACCAGTACTGATTAATGTGGTTAAGCTTCTTGATGGTGTCCCTGACAATAAGCTTACTAAGAATCTGCAAACGTATGAGCAATGTTAACTAATGACTTTGTTACAGGAGGGACAGATGGAGAAGGTAGAAATGAGCTACCAGCTATTCTCTTTTAGGGGGAAGGAACACTTTTTGTCATAGCCAGACACCCATTAGAGCAGACTGCAGGGAGGTGGTATAGCTAAGATTATGCTGCTTAGATTAGCAGGGGAGCCATCGGAGAAGATACTTTGTGGTCACATGTATGAAATGTCATTACATAGTCAGCACCACTTAGATATAACTCACCCTTCTTTCATGTTTAAGCACTCATAATACACAAGAAAAAAACTCCTCGCTCCAGCTGTAGTACTGATACCCCCATCCATGACTTTATGAAAGCCAGCTGGGGAGGAGGAAAACTGTTGCACAGTCATGATATGTTTGAAGTATAACAGATGCTGCAGCTAAATAATAATGCTTTATCACGTTAGCGAAGCATTTGCTGGTGCTGTTGTATTAGATGAAATACGGTAAGGTCTTGTTTGCAATGTACGTTATTGGAAGCCAATGTGGTGTAGGTGCTCTTTGTATTGTAAAACAGACTGCAATTCTCAGCAGTGAATTTGTTTGCCAACCTGGGTAGGATGAACTACAGTTTATTAAGTAACTTCAGTCACCCTTTCCCAATTCAGTGTTAGCAAATAGTTCCATGTATCCTTAATCCATTGCTGATGAGGGAATTAAAGAAACGCGCATTATTTGTTCTGCATATGACAAGAACTGAAGATAATGCAATGGAAAATCTAGCCTGTAGCTTCTCTATACAAAAGGAATGTTTGATACTGAGCAATGATCTCTGTGCCCTTCTGTCAGTAGTGAATAAGCTTGTCTCTAAATAGATGTAAATATATTTTCCTTGTTTACAATTCTTACAAAGGGGTCTAATTCCTCTCTCAATCGTTTCACAGATCTGGCACTGTTGTGACACATGCAGCTTACTTATTCAGTAAATAGAAATGGTTTTAGCAATGCAAAAAGATTTAGTGACATATAAGACATTGCAGCATTTAATCTTCAGTTTCACAGCTGAGTTTCGTATTATGCAATAATGTTAGAGATACTGACAGAGGCAGGCTTTCAGTAGCAAAAAGATGATCTCATTATCCTACAAAGTGTAGAACATAAACTGGGAATCAGGAAGTGTCATCACTGCTGTTGTGAGGCTGTTTGCCTTGCATCTTGCAACCACACCCATGCACAGGGTTTATAATGCAGCTTCAGTATTCTGTAAGCAAATTACTTTAGCATATAATGCAGACAACAGCCAAAAAGGAATGAGAAATCAAATACCATCAGTTTCATTTCCTTACCAAACACCCTGTATTTCTAATACTGATCAGAACTCATACATTGTTTAGCTAAATAAGGACTACCCTGAAAAGAATGCAACAAACCAAACATCACTTAGAGAGATTTTTTTTTGCAGCAAATTATTTGGATAGCACAGTAATACATCAGTTAGCTTTGGGTCTCCAGTTGATTTCTTATCTGGGGTGTGGAGTCTACATATTTTTCTTGTGTTTGCAAACTTTTCCTGATGTTTCAGCTTACCTCCCTCATACCAAAGATGAAGGCAAACTGGCAAACCTTCAAGCTCCAAGTAGGTATGCATTTTACATGTGTGTGTGTGTGTGTGTGTGTGTATGTACCACAGTGTTTCACTAGTTTCTTAGCTTTGCATTTGCTGAGTGAAGCTCTGACTCCCACAGAACTCTGATCAGGATTAAATGGTTAACTAGAGAATGACATTTTTTTAAAAGTTATTGCTGTCATTTTTATAGTACAAGAAACTGCTCAAAGCCATTCTCAGCAGGCAGTTTAGGCTAACATTAATGTGGATAGCAGGTGACTTTACATTACTAAACTACAAGTCTTATCAGATAACTGCTAATAATCCTTGTTAATTTTCTTAATTTAAAGTACATCAAACAGACTTGGTGAACTGTAACAAAATTAACTTAGTTTTGATAGACTTTCAAAGCCATTTTTGATCATCTAAAAGCAGTAGTTAATGCATGTAAATAAATGTTTTGATAATGATCTTTCCTTTGAAATGCAGTGACTATACAGACAGTGGGGCACACATATTCTGGACTCCTTTATGAACTGGGACCATTAATGCAGTAGACGCAGGGAATACAAACTCTTACATTGTTTAAATCTTGTGGGGGTACACACAGCTATCAAAGCCTGTCAGTTTCACTCTATACACATTACTTTGCCTAACATTTACCAAGGAAGCTTTTATGCTCACAAACCTTAGTGTCTGCTAGTTATCAAAATATACTACATGATAAAACTGAAATAATAAAATATTTTGACTTGCTAAAAATATTTATTATCTGAAAGTTGTGAGTTCCTCCATTAATGAGTCACTCTGCTGAGGTCCATGATCAGCTGGCAAGGTGAGGCATGTTAAGAGAAAAAAATCTGAAGTGAATCAGAATAGTTCATATCTCTCAACTTCTTAAAGCAAGAAATCTGGACAAACTCATAAATAATGAGGGAGTCAAAGGGCCAAAAGTAGAGCCACTTTTTAAATATTGCTCTTGCAAACCTAGAAAGTTGATAGAATATGAATTTTCTGAAGGGTATGAAGTCTGAAAGTCAAATGTCTGTCATTATTATTCGGACTTCATCCCTCAATGATTTGCAGACAACCTCAATTTTATGAGAAACCGACCAACATCTGGACATTCTGTGAAAATCTGCACAGTTGAGAGGTATGGCACCCCTCTCCCAGATCTCAATATCAGGAAGAACTCATTCTTTCCAAAAAAGATAGAGTGGCAAGGGTTATTCCTTTTGTTGCTAATGATGAAACTGAAAGTAGAGATATGGTTACGGTATTGCTTCAGCCCAGCCCACAAACAATTAATGCGTTTAGAGCATAATTTTTATACAGCCTTTCTCTGTTACATTGTTTTAATACTACATGAATTCATGTGAAATCTCAGTACCAGTAAGATGTAAAAAAAATATTTCTTAAAACAAAATGTAAAAACATATTGTCTCTGGTTACAGTGATTCAACCCTGCCCATTGTCTTAGTAACCTGTTCTTTAGTGTCGCTGTACAAGTATTTTGTTTTTCAGTTTTCCATATCCAGCAAATAGCACTATATATCTTTAATTTAGTAAACATGATACATTTGTGTGGAAGAGCAACTACACACACACACACACACACACACACACACACACACACACACACACTGCTACTAGACTGCAAATGCAATAAGTGCACCCTCTTAACAAAGGCAAGAGAGATCCACAAGTCAGCACATCCCTTAACAGGACAGCCTTGCCCTAGCAAAGCATTCTTGTGAGCTCATATCAGAATATGACTGTTATCCCCCAAACTCTCCAAGTAACTACAGTGAAATCCCTGCTCCCACCCTCTAGACAGATTTGTGTTGTATGGTTGTTGTTACTGGTAAGTCTGTGTCTGCACTCCTTTAGCATTTCCATCATATGGTTACATAATAGCATGCACCAAAGATGAAACAAAAGTTGAGACATTTCAAATGCTAGCAGGACTGGGAATGGCATATTGCGCATAAGCTTCAGTTTACAGCTATTTGACACTAGCTCACAAAAAATCGGTTTGTACCCTATTTCCTTAAACTCGTCTGCTTTTTTTTTTTCTTGTCCTTAATTTTACCAGTAGTTACTATTTGATTCTTTCACTTTCAGTTTTCAGTTTTGGGCAGGTATTTCCATAGTTCAACATAAGAGCACACATATTTTTATTGTTCCATGCTGGAGGGCTGGGGCTTAAATGTGGATTTAAATTTTGATTTATTTTATTAAATGTTGGAATTTAAATGTGGCTTTAAATTTTGATTTCTTTTCAGGTCAGGTGTTATCATTTTGGGGGCTCCCAGCATGTCAAGTTGGGAGCCCCTGGGTGCTTCCAGTCTAGGTATCACCCTGTCATTGACACCCCTTCTAAGCAATCTCTTTGTTCATGCTAATAAAGTGTTAGAAGTAGTACGCACAGACTAACTTGTAGCTAAAATGTTTTTACATTCCAATAGGCTTGTATACCACACTATATTGGCCCATCTCACAAAAAGGCACTCACAGTTATCGGCTTTTAGTGGTAACAATGATAAATTACAACTCTATGTACAGGGCTGGACTTAGGCAAAATGGCACCCTAGGCACTGATTACTATCCCCCCCCCAATAGACGTCCTCCAGTGCTCCCCTCTGTCTTCCCCCTTGTTGAGCTTCCCACACCATGCACATTACATTTTTCTTCCTTTTCTCATATTTGCCTTACTCTTCAGCTTATTCACGATGCCATGAGTTTCTATATGTTCTGAAGTGCATTTAAAATGTTTTTTTTTCTTTTTACTCAACCTTTTCATCCAGTAATGGCTTGAACAGAAATTATGATTAAGGAAAGAAATTCACTGGAGCTTTTCAACTTTAGTTTTCCTTCCAACATACCTTTCCTTACCAGAGCAGTGCAGTAGTAACCTCTTAAGAAATAGTGCAATTAAGCTGGGATGCCCAGAAGCCCTAGATGCTTTAGTATGGATTTTAGATCATTTCCCAACCTTTTAATCCAGTGGTGGACTGAACAAAAACCATGAGTAAGAAATTAATAATGTTCATATCTGACAAAACAGTATCTCATAATAAACTAAGATAATTGTTGTGAGGATACACAAATCCTATCTGAGAATTCTGCCTCCCTAACCCCCCCCCCCAAAAAAAAGAAAGTCACTGCCTGCGCATCTATCTGGTTCGAAAAGTCACAATCATATATTTTAAATGACTGCTCTCATACATATACAAAGGATTATTCCTCACGTCTCATCCACACCCTCCCAAAGGCAGCCATCTGTATACATGTCTGATGTGTGATTCTGAGGAAAGTGAAAAAAATAATGATTACACTAATGTATCTACTTTGTTACTACTATACATTACACTACCCCTATACAAGCTACACATACGCACACACAGACTCACACACGCACAGTAGCCACATCTGGGGTTTGACCTCCTACCTAACTACATTATCACACTACAGCAGTATGCAGTTACAGCATGTGCTATGGAGATTACTGGGCTACATCTTTCCCAGGAGAGTATTTCTAAGTGGGTGACATCGGCAGCCTTGCCAAAGTTGGGTATGTGAAATGTAAGGGGTGTGAGTAACCTAAAAGTATTGCTCTCTACACAGTCAGACATGCACTCATATATACACACACAGTTGGCAGGTCGGGGGCTAGAACTCCCAACTAACTCCTCAATCACAATATGGCCATACGATGTTATGGGACGTGCAATGGAGATTACCGGGCTATGATTGTCCCAGAGGTGTATTTCAAGTTACGTGACATCAGCAGCCTTGCCAAAGAAGGGTATTCGACTTGTAAGGGGTGTGAGTAGCCTAAAAAGCATTGTTCTCTACACAGTCAGTAACATACAGACACAAACACGAACAGTGACACACACTCACACACACAGTTGCCATGTCTGGGTTTAGAACTCCTACCTAACTAGTCTATCACACTACAGCAGTACGCAGTCATGGGACGCGCCACAAAAATTACTGGCCTACAACTCTCCCAAAGGTATATTTCACATTGTATTGTGTGTGCCACTGTCTGCGTAGGGAGCAATGCATTTTAGGCTAGTCTCTTGCAGTAATTTCAAAGCCCTACTTTGGCAATCCTGCTGATGTCAGTCAGTGTGAAATACACTTTTGGGCAAGAACTACTCCAGTAAT
The DNA here is from genome assembly GCF_019279795.1 of Protopterus annectens. Classification (NCBI taxonomy): domain Eukaryota; kingdom Metazoa; phylum Chordata; order Ceratodontiformes; family Protopteridae; genus Protopterus; species Protopterus annectens. The sequence goes on along the minus strand of NC_056751.1, from coordinate 674,790,998 downwards.
ATCCATGGCACGTACTATAACTGCGTAGTGCTGTAGTGTAATACACTAGTTAGGTAGGGGTTCTACTCCCAAACATGACAGGTGTGTGTGTGTGTGTGTGTGTGTGTGTGTGTGTGTGTGTGTGTGTGTGTGTGTGTGTGTGTGTGTGTGTGCATGGGTGTTTCTAACCCGTATCCAGTGTAGAGGTGGTTGTGACTGTGTGGCCAATGTGGAATGGGTTTTGCATATTTCTTATATGGTGGCCATAATATATATCACAATGTCCACTGTACAGGGATAACACATGTGATATGGCTGAGAGGCTGGGGTGCAGAGCCATACCCAGACATGTGACAGGCAATCACAATTAGCAACCCCAGTATTACCCAGAGCACACTCTCACCCCATGTGTCATACACACACACATATGCCTAGGTAACAGCCAATATGTGAGTAGTACACTGCATATTGGCCAGTGATAGTTACTATGGAGTCACAGCGGTGGGCCACAGAGGGCATGGCACCCAGTCCATCTGTCCAGTATGCACTTACATGCAGACAGTGCACCTCCCCCATGTTCTCCAATGGACAACTGCACCACATGTGGTGCAATCACATGTGACCCACAATGGACATACCATGCCTGACAACATGCCCATATGGACAGATGCCACTGACACCAAGGAATACTGATAGCATGCACACCATGTAGGTGCAGGGTAAAGCTGCTGGCCATTACCAGCTCCCACCACAGGTGGGTAGGACTGGCACATCTGATGATAATCTGTGTTCACAACAGAGCTGGACACCACAGGTACAGTTCCACATATCACTGTACATGCATGTGGGAGGTGTGCACATCCCAGACACCGTCCATGTCATAGACAAAGGAACACAGACATGGCAAGTGATGCACAGCATTGCCCACACACAGTAGTCACCCAGATGACCGGATGGGGGAAACACTACCCGCCTGTGTGGGCAAATGTAGACACTACACCCCTGAGACACAATGCAGACCATCATTATGTTGCCTGATGCCAAGGTACACCCATTGCCTAGCTGTGGGCAGCCATCTGGCGCAGTCGAACACCACACACCTGTGCAGACATGCACACATGCATGTCAGTAGTGGCACCCTGTATGCTTGTGTGTGTGTTGCATCCTGTAGATGTTCACATCCACACTCTCTTCAAACCCCATGGGCATACTGCAGCATGCTGTCTGATGTCAAACACCTTCCCATACCCTTCACCCGTATAGCCCCTGTATGACCTGTGTGGTGCATGGGATACCTGCACAGTGATGTGATGTGGCAATCCCACAACCAATGAGTTGTACACCTGGCCCTGCCATGTGTGTCAATGTGTGTGTCCTTGTGAGAGTGTGGCTGTGTTGATGCTGGCACCTGTTCATGCTGACAGGCACGTGTATGTCACCTACCATATAGCAACTGTATATCTGTTGCAGATGTCACTCACCATCACATATATGTTCTGAGTGCTCCACAACAGGCAACCCATGTGATGCATCCAGTAATTGCAGCGGACTGTGCTAGCACTACATAGTCATCAGGGGTTTGATACCCTGTGCTGCTAGGTGTGTGACACAACCATGCCTCAGTTTTACCCTCCCACCCCTCCTTGACATGTATTAGCCTCTGTCTGCATCCCCCACCCCCTCTCAGGTGGATGTGGAGACCTACACCTGCTTTGCTTAGGCAGCAGCATGGGTAATGTAAGTAATGCTCATGATCAGCTGATGGCCTCTGCATGAATTGCAGCCCTCCCCTAGCTGATCACATGTGAAACAGCTGTGATAACATTCCCATCGCTAATTGTATGGAGACACAGTCCATTACCCAGGAACATCATGGTGGTGTTTGCCCTTTTCACCCACTGTGAGCAGGAACCAGATCTGTTGTGTGCCAAACAGCATCCCAGATGGATTTCGGTGTACCTCTAACAACATACACTGTGGAAACAGTGCAACAAATGTTAAGTGGGTGTGCCTGACCTGACTACAGACTGTAAGTGCCGCTATACTGCATTTGAAGTAATGTTGCTTTCACAGTGTTTGTATGGATATGGCTGATGTACATGTCTCAATACCTGCCATGTCGGTTCCATGTTGATAGGGAATCTCCATCTGCAGGGTCATTTGCAGCCTGGGCAGTGTTGTGTCCATGGTTGCTTGAGTCACCCACAGAACATCTAGCTATTGACTGCTGAAGGTAGTGTGAGGATTGCAGTCAGTAGATGGAGAAAGCTGTGGTTGTCACAGACATCATATCCCTCAAAGGACATATGTTGCAACAACCCTGTAACAACAGTAAATGAATGTGGTCATCACAGCAACATGTCAAAATTGGCCCTTTGTATGTGCTCCCAGCCATACCTCTGTCATCCTTTGTACATATGTTGTTCATGAAGTGGTGCATATGTGCTGTACACCATACTTTGTGGCATCATATCTGAGAACAAGCCACTAATATATCTGACTGCTACACATGTTATGTACAGTAGGTGTTACATTGCATTACATTCCCTGCACATTCTGAGGATGTTCGTACAGTACTGAGGTCTGTGTACCTATGGTGAATATTGACAGTGTGTGTAGTGTTGATATGTACCTTAGCCTGTGTACAGACTGTGGTAGATGACATTGTTCTAGTTCCCCTACTATCAGATGTTACATGCTGCCCCACTGTATGGTACTGTAGTGGTGTACATGTTTGTAGGGCCATAAACACACATGTCCCATACTACAGACAGCCACCAGACCAAACTGTGTAATAAGCCAGTATATGTAGGACAGTCTGTGAGTGGCACATATGAGGATGGTGTCGAACACATAGTCCATATACTGTAATACCATGCTAACTAACCATATGTGGCTGTGTTCACATTGGTTGTGGATATGCACTGTCACACAGGTGTATCCTACCCTGTGCTGTGACACACCTGTGGAGCCTGCTTTATATGCAGGTACATGTGCATTCCCCCTTTGGAGGTGTAGGCCAGTGTTGAGCCAGTCTGCCTGCAGCCTGCACAGTGCATTGTGACATGCCTAGCAACTGAGTGTACCTACCCAGTGGGATGTCATGTGCAGATACTAGCCAGATGTCTCACTGCCGAACCTCCCCTAACAGTCATGTATGTCAGACAGGGTAGTGGGATGCAGTGCAGATGTATGTCAATACCTATTGTGCAGTATGTGGCCATGGCACCCCTGTACCAGTAGTCATACCATTACAGGCCAGGCAGGGGTGTGTAAATGCATGACCTATGGTGGACATTATATACCAGTCGTTATGTGTTATACCCATCTACATGACCATCTACATCCATATTGTCAGGCATGGTACACATGTGTAGTACTAAGGGCATATGTGTATACATCTAGACTGTACAGGCTGTGTCAGACCCCCACATATATTAGCCAATATCTCTGCTGCAGTCCACAGTGGCATTACATGCTAGCAGCAGTACTGTACACTGATGTCCTTTGGATGTCATTCAGTAACCAGTGGCACACATGTTATGAGCAGATGTGACCTGCCACACACACCATGTCTTTGAAGACAATCCCAATGACAGTAGCTATAGCCTACTAGTATACCTGCTAGAGATACCTGACATCCCCTGCAACTACAACATTGGGAACATACAGGCTGGGGTTGGCCTACACTTCATGTCCAGGAACTATGGTGGGAATATATGTACATATACATATCCAGATAGCCAGATATACCATTACACATGTGTACTACACCCATTTAACAGTGTCAAGGCATCCACCCACTATTGATCCCCACATCATGTGTGCACGGTCCCATTACATCTCCTGTGTGATGGGCATCTGTCCTGTGTATGGGCAGCAGTGCTACCGACAGCATGTAGCAATACCCCATACAGGAGAACCGGCACACTCAGGGCAGCTGCATATTTGTAGGAGGATCAGGAAGTACAGACAGACTGCTAGTGGAGTTGTGTTATGCTTTGTACATTGTACAATATTGGTGTTACAGGTGTGTGTGTACATACTAGTTTGCCATGAAATGCAGTCCATCTGCATAGCCCACAACTGTGGGCCTACTCTCATGCCAGTGGGAGCTGTGCCTATCATGTCTTGTCTGTCCACCACACAGATCTTGTGTCAGATAATACAGTGGCAGTGTGTGTGCTGCATGTTACCAGTACATGGCTACATCCATGGCCGTCCATACCAGCAATTCCCTGACTAAGGGTATGTTACAGACTATTCTGTAACACCTGCACCTTGCATAGTGTATGGCAATAGTTGTCCACATATGTGCCTGTATTCCAGCCTCTGTCCATCACCTACATACCAAGCTGTGCACATATGTCATGTTGTTGGTTGTTGATCCATAGTGGGCTGGGAGTATAACACACTAACATGTCTGCCATCAGTCCACTGCCGTTGTAACCCCCACACATATAGTGGGGCTGGGGCCATATATGTGTGGGCGCCACCTACACAATACATGTGTGCCCTCATGCACTGCAGAGCTCAGTGTATGTAACAGTGGTATATGGCCCTGTATTATTGAGTCTGGGGGAGAGCACCAGAAAAGACCTAGGCTGCTACAAAATGTGGGGGTATCAGGGCTGAGCTGCCTTAAGGTATCTGGGTGTACAGTACCATATACTTCACCTATATACACATTACTGACATGGCTCTGGGTACTGCATGACTACTTCCCCCTGCCATACAAACTGTTCTGTGTGTTGGTGTGCACGTGATGGTGTCAGTTATGCCATGTTATGTAGCAGTTACAACCAATGAGGTCATAAGGCATCTATACCACCTACTGTGATTGTACAGTGTGTAGATAAAGGCTGCTGAACTACACACCTGGAGTACATACTGTCGATCGTTAGGTATCCTGTGGCCCAGTGTGTCTTTCCTATTGTACAATGTGAATGGCTTGGCCTGGATAGCAACAGCTGTGAACCTTTCCAGCTTACTGTATGAGTGTAACTGGTCCACTGTAGCATCACTCCATTGATATAGTTGTCAGTGTCTGAACAGCTATATGGCATGACATGTAGAACTGTAATAGTACACAATAACAGGTTACCATGTCTGCAAACCTGTGGGTGTTGTTTCACCTATGACCTCTCTGTGGGTGTATGTTACAGGCAATGATTGTCATTTGTATGGGTGGCACATACAGTGTCCAGTCATTCAGGGGTCAACTGTAGGCATAGTGGCTGTTCCATATTGTGTGCACCTACACTTATGTTATGTACTGTACATATAACTGCATGTGTATGTGTAGTCACATGTATATGCACACACACACACACACACACATATATATATATATATATATATATATATATATATAGGGATATGTGTATATATATATATATATATATATATATATATATATATATATATATATATATAGGGATATGTATATATATATATATATATATATATATATATAATTATATATATGTATACCTGTATCTGCATATCTGTGTCTGTGTATCTGAAGCCTGGTAATGTCGATGGCTTCCACATAATACATTCATCATGGAAGCTAGACTGTACTGCATGATATGTTACCAATAACAGCCTGACATCATACAGGTGGGATGTAGTACAGGTAACATCATGTGCCCACGTTGCCACTAACCCTGGTTATGGGATCTGCAACACTTGGTAGTGTATTGCAGGGCTGACGTGTTTGGCTGGGGGGATGCCTATTTGTATGACTCGTATAGTGTGTGGTGCCTCTCAACCCCATTAACGTAACATGTAGTCTGTCACACTCCACTCCCTAACAGCTACATGTGCCTTGCAGTATAAGCACAACAGTGTTGCACCAATGGGTTGGTAGGCATGGGAATCCCATAGAGGTCTGCCATGCGTGTGTATATGTGCATGTGTGCATATCTGTAGGGTGCACCAGTCCGAGTCCACATACTCTTATTATAATACACATTGCCACACAGTAGTACAGATATTGTTGTTGCCTATAGGTGTGGCAATGCAATGCAACACCCTACTATACCTGTGGTGTGTGCATCACATGCATATCCCTGTGGTACCACTGTTGTGATATGCAATAGGTTGTTTTTGCGTCATGGCAAATGTGTGATAGTGGGTTTGTCAGAGTATCAAGATGGGTTCAAGTGTGTATAATATCCAGTGGGGGATGTGGGTGCTCTGTACACTGTCTTTACACCATGGTACACCTGGTATATGGCTCATGTGCCACTCTCAGGTGGCCAATGTCACCATCACCCATACAGGTAACAGATAACAGGATACAGCCCAGTTACACATGTGCTATGTGCAGCCTACCTGTAACACATTGGACACATGGACTAGTTAGTTAGCAACTATACAACCAGGTCTCTAAGATGAGTGTCTACCCGTTATGTGTCAGTCAATGTGTATATGATGGTATGACACACTATATATTCACCATATACAAACATTACATCCCCCATTACCATATTGTACATGTCTGTGGATGGTCTGCATGTAGCACATGACCTGGTACACACCTCACCCTACAGATGGTGTCATGTGTGCAATGATAGCCACACAGTTCAGTAGCACTACATACCCAAGTTGGGGTCTAGACACAGTGTCGCCAAATCAGGATATGTGGGTATGTGGATGGGTTGACATAAGGGTGCAGATTATACCTGTACCAGCAGGCCACCAGTCATGTTTGCATGGCCAATAACTGTTATACATATCTGTGTCATGTGTGCAACTGTATACCACATATGTCACGGCCATGGTGTCACTAAACTGACATACCCCTGTGGAATATGACTCGGACCATCCTTCTGCTGACACATATATGCCTACAGCACAAATGGATAACAGTATGGGGATATCAATTGGTGTTGCCAACAGCTGAGATTTATCTTAGCTGCATGGCTACACTACCTGACATGTATGCAGTACACATTACCCCTGACTACTTTCTACACTGCAGTACATTGCAGCACTTTATCACAGTCATGGTGTGCATCAGAACCAGGTTAGCCTGTCCCTGCATCAATGTTATGGATGGCAGGGATATGGCACAGCTATCATCATATGCACAGGGTGTGTGAATGTCATCTTAGCTGCATGGCTACACTACCTGACATGTATGCAGTACACATTACCCCTGACTACATTCTACACTGCAGTGCATTGCTGCACTCTATCACAGTCATGGTGTGCATAAGAACTATGTTAGCCTGTCCCTGTATTGATGCTATGGATGGCAGGGATATGGCACAGGTATCTTCGTATGCACAGGGTGTGTGAATGTCATCTTAGCTGCATGGCTACACTACCTGACATGTATGCAGTACACATTACCCCTTACTACATTCTACACTGTGGTACATTGAGGAAACCCATTATAGTCACTGTGTGCATCAGAAGTATGTTAGCTTGTCCCTGCATCAATGTTATAGATGACAGGGATGTTGCACAGGCATCATCATATGCACAGGGTGTGTTGCAGGTATGCCAGAGGCCGAGAGTGGTCCAAACATGTGTCACCATGTGTGGGTGAGGGGTGTGGTTCCTTGATCGGGGCGTGGTGATGTGGTGTGTGTCAGTATGGGGTCGCCCTAGGTGTGGTTGCATAGAGTGTGGGTATGCATGCACACAGTTCCGCCATGTGGCTGCACTATATGGGTAATGTTGGACAGCTACAGACCATACCTGGCAGGGTGTGCAGTTCAGTGCCTCCAGCCATGGACATGCTGACTATGCCTGCCAGGGGTTCCATGGTCACATGCAGGTATAGACCTTGAGGTGCTACTCTCCCCTGATGATGACATGTGTCTGCTGGAACCATGTACCACCTGGACCTGACCAGGGCCATGTGCACATGGCCTGCTGTGGTGTGGCGTGGACAGCAGCCCCTGTGATGTGCTGGGGCTGGTACTGCCACTACGGGAGCGGCTGTGCATCCTGGCATGTCCACATTGACCGCCAGCTGCTGGTGTCTCTGGCATACGTTCACGTGGCCGTCGCACCACTGCTACCACACATTCTAGCACAGACGTACCACAGTTGAGGAGCCCAACCATCTCACCCACCGTCTATCCATGACCTTGGTATATTCACAGAAGGCAATAGCGAGTTCATGAAAGTTGCCACTTACAGCTGTGAAAGCAGACCTCTGCAGCCTCAGGACCTGTCTGGAGTGCAATTCCATACATGCCTGTGCCACCATTATGGCCTGAAACATGCTCCTGGTGGTACCAGTTGTGGCGCCTCTGCCAGGGGCAGGATGACCTGTGGTCCTCCCACAAGCACCACTGTACATCTGCCAATGTGGTGGCCTTCCAGACATATGGCTATGCCAACTGTGACCCAACACAGTTGGCATGGACACCACACTTTCCTGGTCATTGCCACCAAGCACTAACTGTCCCTCTGCTATGGCCACATGTGATGGGGTTTGTAGGGGCACTGTAACTGTGTGTGGGTTTGGGGTGGCTAGGAGGGTGATGACACATGTTGGCACAGTGTCAGCCTCTGACAACCCCACCTGTGCCTCACCTGTACCTTCATCATCATTGGTGTCTGTAGGGGCACCTACCTCAGTATGCATGCAGGAGGGACCCTGACCCACCTTGCCACTTGTGCTGGAAACAAATACACACATTAAGACCTGTATAGCAGTGCATAACAGTACACAAACTCACACACACTCACACTGACAGCCACCTTACTACCTCACCTTCCCTGAGTTTGCAGACAGTCCCACAGTCAGTTACATATGTTCCCCTTCCTGCATGGCACTTGCTAATATACATGCATCACTACAGCCCTTTGGCATATCATCCCTCTCTATGCCTACACGTGTGGCTACCCCACCAGACCTGTTACTCCATCACCTCCCTGACCTGGGTGGAACAGGTTGTACATGGCCTGACTGCTGTCACCCTGTATTACCCTGTGTATGGGCAGTAATGGTGTTCGAGGCCCCTATATGGTTGGGGCTGCTACATTCACTACATATGTCACACAACAGAACCTCATACTACAGTCTTGTTCAGTCCATGCCACATCTGCTGCACACGTGGCCCATCATGCGGACATCAGTACTACCTGGCTACACTCACTGATGTGCTGTGGTAATTCCCCATTGCATTTGTAGTGCTGCATATGTGGGTAGCCGGTTACCTATCTGCTGCTGTCCATATGATGTGTATACCTGGTATGTACTGCACCTCCCAATGCATGCTTGATGCTACAGACCTTGTTATGCTGTCAGATGTCCTGTGTTCATATACGTGACAGGTTGTTCTGGTGTCCCATGTCTCACTCCATGTACAGCACAATCCCAAGTGGAAGTACCGCCATGTGGTCAATCCCACTATCGCCTGTGCATACATGGACACACACACACACACACACACACACACACACACATCTGACATGCATCATCCACACTCCACTAGATTGCACTTACGAATACAACCGAGTCACACACACCTCACACTTCTACATGTGAAGTTGCACAACATTTGTACACACAGTCCTCCCATTAGCCTTCTGTCAACATGCATTACATATGGAGCTCAACAGCATGCAGTGCAACTATGGTGACATCATGCTAGCAACAGTATGCATGTGTGTGAGGCAAGGGCTTTGTTGGTAGGTGATGGCCCCTCCCCATGTTAACACTGCACCCATGTACAAAGTGTTACTGTGGCCTGTTCTGCACCCTGCCTTGTACTGTGCACCATACCTCGCAGGTGTAGAAACCATTGATGCGTCTGTAGTACTGTGTCGGTTATGGCAGCTCCAATGCTCACAGCCTCTGTGTGTTGTAACAACACATACCTGGGATGATATGTGAACAGCTACCAGTTGTGGATGCCTGATGTCTGTGTTACAAATCACAACATCAGCAGTGCATGTATTACCAGTACATGACTATTACACTGACAACCAGCAGACTTTACCATGGCTGTGAGGGGTGCCCTACACATGTCCCAGACCTCTGCATGGTTTCAAGGTCTACTCATGTGCACATCCATTGGAGTGCACACACTGCTGTCATGAGTGCTGTGGGGTCAGGGTTACATCTGCAATGTTTACTTAACCTGATTGTGTGCAGCTGCAGCCATGGTGGTGTTAAGTCACACGTGTCCCTACTGCAGGCCATGTGTCCTGCCACATGTCACATCCTTGTGGACACATTGCACATTGACAGGATGTTAGTTATCTTGCATGTGTCTGCTGTACCCTTCCAATACCCCAGCATGGTCTCTACTGTGATGCAGTGCATATCTCAGCAACAAAACTTGAACGTGTACAGCATGCTGTATGGGTAGGTGTGTTAGATTTGTGCATGGGGGATAGCCCATAGCTATTACATGCCCAGTTTATCATCATGCACGAACACAAACCATAATCACCAGCTATGGGCTGCCGCCATGGTGGTATCCTGGAGGGACCAACATAGGAGTGCGAGAAAGCTGTTGTCAGTGGCCACAGCTGTGGCATTCATAACAGGTGAGTGCAGCATTATGTTATATCAACAGTAGAATTACACAGTATTACAGCTTATACACAACAGTTTATTACTACTACACAGCAGCAGACTATGTATATGACATCTCAGTTTTGCATGATGTACCTGTACAGATGCAGATGCATACACTAGTGGTGTACTGATGTGCCCTGGGGCCTTACCTGCATGCTCCTCAGCTGGTGTGTCATTGGCACCCACCTCCAAGAAGTGCCCTGCCAGATGTTGATGTTGCGGGCGGACAGGTGCCACTAGTCTGCTGAGATGCTCCTCCACACGGGTGAGGGGTGGATGGGTGGTTTGCCACCCCAGGTTGTGAGGTAGTCCCCCCTTATGGCAGCTGCATGCCGACGTACATGACGAAGCAGGTTGGTGCAATGATGCTGGACCTGCTCATAGCTGCGGTTATGCAGTCCGACATCATTGACCCTGTAGATTAGCTTGTTCCACAGGGTGGTCCTCTCCTGCTGGTCGTGGGTTGTCTGGCCAAAAAGAAGTATGTAGTGCTGTACCAGGTGGTCGATGATGATAGCCATTTCAGCGATGCTGTACGCAGGAAGGCGACTATGCGACATGATTCCTGGAAGACATAAGGATGGAAACAGGTCTGAGCCACCCATGCAGCAGAGTTACCATAGTTCTTAATACACCTATATGTCTCCCCCCACCATATCAGCTATAACAACACCTCCACAGAATTATGTCAGCTGCTTACCTACCATTGGGACATATGTTGTATTGTACCAAGCTTTGTGCTATGTGTATGTGCCATGCTTTGTGCCATGTGTTTGTAGCCATGCTCCCTGTGGGGATACTTATCTTTGCTGGCCTGTTACAGACTATTTCACCTTCATGCCATTGTTAGTGCCACTATATATATGGTATAAATATACATGTATGTACAGATATGTGTAGTTATATGTTGTACGTTGCGGATATACCTGTGTCTATGTGAGTGTCTGTATCTGTACACATACACATCACATTCCGTATCACACAGATATGTGGAGTGCATACAGACATCCGGTCCGCATTTTGTAACCGTATTTCATTCACAGCTGCACTGTTCTGCCTTGCTGCAACAGACAGGTGCCACATGTGAACACAGCCTAACATTAGGGTGGTAACTGTGGTGTGAGAGTGCTGGTACACCTATTACACACCTATGGCATTTGTGCTTGCTACATTACACATTCACATGACTGTCCTGCAAGTGGTGTGCTCTGACACCCATGTGTCTATCATGACGGCAGTACATCCAGCAACAGCTGTTGTCCACACTAACATAACATACACAGATATTATGGCTGACATCTTTGTCATTCATTGCTGATCTGCACAGTTGGCGAGTATGTCCCACTGCTTACAGGGGCAGACAGTATTGTCCAGAGCAGTTGTTCAGTGGGACATCATTACAAGGACAACTACAGATGGCACATATCAAACATTCTACATCATAAATCCTATTAATCTATACCACATACTACATTAAATTACATACAGTTATGTTTTACATACCTTTTAGTGTTTGGATGGGTGTGACGCCTTCCCTGTTGTGGCCTGTAGTAATTTGTTCCCCACTGAGTGAGTTCTGTTTTATATGCATGTTTTTTTTTCCTTTTCTTTTCTTTTTGTTTTGTTTTTTTTTATTTTCTTTGTTTCTTTCTTTCTTTCTCTCTCTCTCCCTCTCCAGTAGATTTGAATGGATTTCAGCATGGCTTTTGTAGGTGATGCACATGATCAGGCGATGGGTTGTGCACCAATCAGTGTGCAACAGCTGCTGACTGCGTGCAGCCTGCTGTGTAGTGATCCTGTTAACCATCATCATGGCAACCCAGTACTATAAATTGCTTACGCATGTGGGCATTGTCCATTCACTTTTCCAGTATGAAGGACATCCTTCCTGTATGTGGGAAGTAGTGTTACATATGGCAGGTTGCAGTACCTATTACAGTGGAGCTTGCAGACACAGGACAACTACACAATCTTAAGAAGTTCCAGACCTACAGACAGATTGAGTAGTGTTGTTATGTGCTTTGTATATTGCTGGTCTTGCAGTGTTTGCATGTACATAGTGTTTTAGGATGGAATGCAGTCTGTCCTGCATAGCACTCAACAGTGGGCCTATCCACATGATGGCCAGTGGATTGTCTGTTTGCTTTTGCCTGTGCACTACACAGGGCTTGGCCTAGATATATCCCCAGCAATGTGTCTGTTGCGTGCTATCAGTACATGGCTACTTCCAGTTGTGTTCCTGATGTGTTATTCCTGCATAAAGGTATGTTGCAACAAATCCTGTAACACCAGCAATGTGCAGGGTGTGTAACAGCAATATTAGGACTCCCACAACATTTGTTGGTAAGGGTCCATACATGTGACTGATACATAGACATTATCACAGGTAATTAATGTCCCCTTAGGCCTTGACTACGGGGTGTAACTGGCGGCTGCTGAACTACATCTGTTATTGTTTATTGTTACCTATCTTGATGGCAAATCCTTTGTCCACAGTTGTACAAATTGACGGGCCTGGCCTGGACAGCATAATATGTTATATAGCCACACTGTCTGCGTCGACTTTTCTGTGTGGGCCTTGCATTCCTCACTGATTACATAAGTAAAGATCTATGTGCTGTCGGTAATGGCATACATTATTGTAAAATGCACCATTAAAGGTTGTCTTTGTATACATATGTGTGTCATCTCATGTCCTTTGAATAGTGAGTGGGCTATGTGTAATTCAGTGCTCCTGTTCAAGTGTAAATGTCATTTATTAGGTTATACAGCAAAATGATGTTGTTATACTGATTTCACATGGAAAATAGAATGTGCTACAGTGGGACTCAAACCAAGAATGCATGCGCGGTAGGTGAATGCTCTGCCCACTACACTATTGCTGTTCTGCCTAATGTGCATATTTCTACCTTAATTTCATACCCATGCTCCCTTTCCCCTGCCTCTGAGCTCCACGTACACAGCATCCATCAGTTCTGCAGTTGCTAGACCTGCTATACCAGACCTCCATACATTTCCCTCTCTGCACGTCTCAGTACTCCTCTATATTACTGTCTCACTGCAACCTTCTGCAGGCTCTTCATCCGTTTAGTCCACGTACGTTCGAGCCTTCCCTTCATCCACCTGCAATACTGGTGGAAACATCATTGTGACCGACAAAGTCTGGTGCGTCCCGCCAGGTAAAGACCTGTTGTTGTGTCATGAGTACACTTTGCTGGTCTACACTGTTTCTCCCACTGGTAGCATCCTGCCAGGGTTTTGAGAGGCAGCAGTTTGCGCACACACCAGACCAGCCTCATCTCCCACTTCCACGGATGAAACATGCCCCCACGCCGTGCCCCTTTTTCCATTCCTCTCTTCAGTATTATACAAGACTACTATTCTCACAGTATGCGTGGACAGGCACTGTTCATTGATACTCATAGACTGTTCGGAATACTGTGACTGAGCACTCTGCACGTGTTTGCTGGTATTAATGTACATACCTACATACATTTCCTATACTGTTGACTGACTGTGCCAGATGATATGTTTGTGATAGCAGCTGGTTGTATATCTGCCATGCCTTCGTGGTAACTCACTTGGACTATAGTGTGCAGGGGGGGACCTAGGAGTGCTGATTATGTTGTTACTGGCCACGATGAGGGCTGTGGGCTACAGTGTGCCTAAGGCACTGCGGGGGAAGTGTTGGCGGATATGAGCTGGTGGGCACTAGGCTCAGACTTGCTGACCTCCGGTTTCAGCGTCTTACACTGGGTAGGCCTCCACATTGCTTAACCAGTGTGGGCATTGCTCACCGCCTCCCAAGCAGGCATACTCCTGCTTGCTGATGCATACCCCTGCACTACTTCATGTACATGTCAGTATTATACATGCTTAAGTCAGTTGTACATGTCAGGTATTGCTGTTCACCAAGGTCAGTGTAAGGTTAAGTGGAATTCCAGTTTAGCATTTCTGGATAGGTTACACTCAGGTATTCGGGTTAGGTTTAGTTATGCAATACCTGTGTTGTGGAGTAGATGTGAATAGTGGAGGTGTAGGTGGGTAGGTGGAGGAGTGGACATTTTAACTGTATAGTAGGCCGTTTGACTGATTGGTAGGGGAGCAGTAGTGCAGGTTTGCAGGGTGTTGGGATACATATGCGAGGACAGGAGGTGTCAGTGTCAGTAGTTGGTGTTGGGGTAAGGAGTATTGGGGAGTGGTAGATGTCACCAGGTGGTGAGCAGGTGATGATCCAAGTGTGCTTGGGTTTTCCCTTCATGTGTTATTTACATGTGTAGCCTGGGACAGCTGCGATAATACACCTGGATTGGGGGTTCCAGATTCTGCCAATATAGTTGTGTGGAAGGTATCACCTACTTGTGACTGTGAACATTACTACGAATGCAAAAGGGGTCGATAGGTAAGTGGTGTTATTGGGTCACACAGAGGGGGTTGATAGTAAGGGACATGTCCAGGGATGTGCAGGAAGGCTGACGGGAAGGTCCACAGTTGGCCATTTCTTCAACAGCGACAGCTGTACATATACCCTGCATTTGCGGGTAGGTCTGGATACTCACACCCCTGGGTGGGGGTGACGACAGCAATAATACCTTATGATGCCAGTTAGTTTGGCTTACATGCCTACAGTGGGATGTTGTGACCATGTGTTCTTTGGTGTCATTTAGTGGGTTTGCAACGACACATCTGGTTATTCTGCCCATTGCCCTGTAAACTAGACATTGCTGCTGTGGGACTCGTACCGGGTGTGGCTGCTCCTTTGGTGTCGGATCTGCCCAATGTATACTATTGTTTACATTCCTTGCGCGGTCCACATAGAACCACTCCAGCAAACACCTGCCCACCTAGGCCCATAATTACATACCCATAGTTCTCCACCTGCACCTCCTCTTTGGCACTCTTCCTTACTCCGGGTGCAGGTCGAGTCTGGCCACACCAGTACACACTACCCACTCCCCACTTCTAGGGACCCATCACGTATGTTGCCTCGCCCCATAGATCATCAGGCTTCCCCAACCTTGTAGTCTGAGAACATGCATGCCCTGCCATTAGACATCTGTGTAATGGCTGGAAACCCAAATATGCATAGAATTTTTGGGTTGTCCCACAAGGGAATTCCTGTCTTTGGTTCATGATTAGACTTGGCAGGTCTCTCCCACTGGTAGTATCCTGCCTGTAGTCTGGGAACCAGTGGTTTGTTTACTTTTATTGTGTGTTTGTATGTTTCACCTGTCTAGCTGGGGAGGGGGGGGGGATTGATGCTATGTGTTACATGTTTGTTGATTGGACCCCTCACTCCCATTGGCATGGCCTGTGAACATATGTAATTCTTAACTGCTGCATCATATCCTAGCTATTGGCATGGCCTGTGAACATATGTAATTCTTAACTGCTGCATCATTTCCTAGCTATATATATGTGTATATTTGCACACACACACGCACACATATATATATATATATATATATATATATATATATATATATATATATATCTGTATATGTATGCATACACATATATATATATATATATATATATATATATATATATATATATAATCTAATGTCATATGGATGTATGGGTGTCTGCACGTATATATGTGGGTATTTATATATATGCCTGTCAATGTATATATACATTTGTACTACAGAGAGGGAGAGTTATATCTCCATGTAGTTATGGGTATAAATACACACACATACCTGTACATATTTACATCTACATCTGGTTACACCATTCTTTGCCATGTAAATTAGACTGTGCTGCAGTGGGACTCATAGCGGGAGTGGCTGCTCTTTGGGTGGCGTCTCTGCCCAGTGAACACTATTGCTTACTTCCCTGGGGCGATGTGAATAGACCCACTCCAGCAAACACCTGCACACCTAGACCCATAATTACATACTCATAATTCCCCCACCCACACCTCCTCTACAGCAGTCATCCTTACTGTGGGTGCAGGTCGGGTCTAAACACACCACTACACACTGCCCACTCTCCACTTCACGGGACCCATGTCATATGTTGTCTCGACCCATGGATCTTCAGGCTTTCCCGCCCTTGTAGTCCAGGTATGTACATGCCCCGCCGTGATAGGTCATCGCACGGGCTTCCTCCTATACAAGACAATTTTTGGGGTGTCCTGCAAGGGATGCTCCTGTCCCTGTTCCAAGATTAGACTTCTCGGTTCCACTGTGTCCCCCCGCCCAGTTGTATCCTGCCTGTGGTCTGGGGAGCAGTGGATTGTTTGGATTGTTTGTGGGTTTGATTGTATGTTTCCCCTGTCCAGCTGGGGGGGGGTGGGTTCATGCTACATGTTACACATTTGTTGTTTGGGCCCCTCACCTCCATTGGCATGGCCTGTGAACATATGTCATTCTTAAGTGCTGTATCTTATCATAGCTATATATATGTGTATATCTACACACACACACACACACACACACACATATATATGTATATATATATATATATATATATATATATATATATATATATATATATACATATGAAAGATCAAAAGTCCGAATCCATTACGGGCGAGCATAGTTACGCAAAAGTGTTTTTAACCGGAGAAGCACTTTCGCGTAAGTATGTCTGTTGCGGGGATCGTACTACAGTGCGGATAAGGGAAAATTCCCTTTTCCCCACTGTAGTGCAATCTCGGAGGGAGAATATTAAAGTAGGGGGTGTGGGGGGCACAGCCCCCCACATGGGTGCAGGGGGGGCTTGCCCCCCTGCAAAAACATTAATTTAGTGTTTTTTTTTAACACATTTTAACAAAAGTGCTTTTTCAATGAAAACACTTTCATTAAAGTGTGTTCGGTGGTAATGGACTCGGACTTTTGATCTTTCGATCAAAAGTCCTAGATCTATATATATATATATATATATATATATATATATATGTATATGTCTGCATATATATATATATATATATATATATATATATATATATATTGCTGTTTATATATCTAACGACATGTGGATGTATGGGTGTCAGCATATGTATATATGGGTATTTATTTATATGTCTATCTATGTATATATACATTTGTACTACAGAGAGGGGGAGGTATATATCTGTATTATTATGGGTATTTATACAAACATATATACCTCTAAATATTTAGCTACATATCCTGTAATGTTGACTGGTATTGCTGTATACTGTGTTTCCTGTGCATACCGGCCAACCTTGTGTGCCACGGATGCTTTGCGATACCTACAACTAAATCCGTTAGTGTACACAGAGTCACACATGACATCTATTGTTAGTACCAGGAATACATTCATCCCATGTGGGACAACCCAGACATTGGGTATTCAACATTCGTCTACACCCAGGGTTACATAGGTACCCCTGGCTATGTGCATGGTCTACGGTGTGTGCCACACCTAGGATACTTGGGTCGGGACATCATACAGGATGGGTCCCGAGGGGGGTGGGGGGCAATGTGTGGTGGTGTGGTAGCTACGGGCCGGTAACCAGGGTAGGGGTGGTGGTTGCGTGTGTGCTGCAGGTGGGGGGAAGCAGAACTGTAGGTTATGCATGTATGGGTTGGGGATGGCCTGGGTTGGATGGGCCTGTACTGCTCGGCCCGCCTAGTGGGTGGGGGAGAGGGGTATGTGATGTTGACATGTGACACATAGCAGAAGGATGATTTAATTCCCTAGTTCAATGACAGACGTACAGTACTATGAGCTTGGTAGTGTATTGCAAGGCGGACGTGTTTGGCTGGGCAGGGTGTATGCAAATTCATACGTGACTTATATTGTTTGGGGCCTCTCAGGCCCATTGACGGTGCATGTGGACATATATGTTTTTCTTCACCTACCATTGGTATCTACAGATTTCTGGCCATATATACCTCTGTGGATATATATATATATATATATATATATATATATATATATATATATATATATATTTGCTTACATATTTCTAACTATGTCAGAATATATCTACAGAGACATGTATCTGCATACATATGTCACTTGATGTGCATATGTGGACGTATAGATGTTGACATATATATGTGTAGTTGTCAGCATTTGCATGTATATCTGTTCATATATTTGTATATATATGTATATATCTCTGGATGTTTATATATATGTACATATATGTGACTACATCTATAGATATGTTATATCCGTTTAGATAGTGATATATTTGCACACACACGCCCATCTAGCTGTAGGTATACATTCTCTGTACTGTTGCATGACTGGGCTGGGTTATGTTTCTGACAACATGCAATTTCTGCATATCTGGCATGGCTTAGTGGTAAATTGTTTTGTGTATGGCGTGCATGGTCCTGGGTTCCAGCCTTGCAGAAGCTGTTTGTTTTGTTGCTGGGCAGAACACTGGATGTTGGATACGGTGTGCTTAAGGCACTTTCAAGCAGTTGTAAGTGGGTTTGCTCAGAGGTAAGCACTGCTGACTTCCGGTCACAGTGTCTTACACCCAGTTAGCTTCTCCTTTGCTTAATCTGTGTTGGCGGTGCTTCACCCCACACAAACGCACTTGCACACGCTTACTAGTGCTTACATATGCTTACTACTGCTTATCTGTGCTTACTGCTGACTTATTAATTATGGTACTGACACTTCACATGTGCATTTAATGCAGTACGCCAGTTCACATTTAAATGCTATTTAGTAGGTTATACAGCAATAAAATGTAAATAAATGTTCGTATACAGATTTCACATGGAACATGGTATGTGCTGCAGTGGGACTCGAACCAGGAATGCTTGCTCATTAGACGGATGCTCTGACCACTATGCTATTGCTGTGCTGTTTCATTTTCATACATCTTCCTTGTTATCCTCTTCAGCCTTTTAAGCTGCTTTAACCGTAGCTAAGCGATGGGCACACCAGTGCACCTATGGTTAGCTGTACTCAGAGTTTTAAAAATAAATAAGGGGGTTACTTCTTTTTATTTTTATGTCCTGTTGCTGTTGTACACACGGGGGACTGTTGGTGGGGATATGCAGACACCTATGAGTGGTCTCGCTCATTTATTTACACTTTCTGCTGTTCTACTTCGCAGGAGCATGTTTATTCTGAGAGCTCTGCTCTCAGACACGCCCCCTGCACTCGTACATGCTCCATGTAGGATTAGGTGTTCAGACCACACGCCTTCATTAATATGCATGGCTCGCTGCCGTCCTCCTCCTAAACGTCCACTTCCATGCAGGACTAGACTAGTCCTGCATGGAAGATTAGTGAATCCGGGGGTCAGGACTAGACTAGTCCTGCACGGAAGGTTAGTGAGTCCGGGGGGTCAGGACTAGAGTAGTCCTGCACGGAAGGTTAGTGAGTCCGGGGGTCAGGACTAGACTAGTCCTGCATGGAAGGTTAGTGAGTTCGGGGGTCAGGACTAGACTAGTCCTGCATGAAAGGTTAGTGAGTCCGGGGATCAGGACTAGACTAGTCCTGCACAGAATGTTAGAGAGTCCAGGGGTCAGGACTAGACTAGTCCTGCACGGAAGATTAGTGTATCCGAGGGTTTATCTTTCTCAGTGCTCATCATTACCATTTGCCCCACCTTTGTCTACCTTGTATAGAAGAATCTCTGAACAAAGATCATAGACCTTTCCCCTCACCCTTAGATAAATTATGAATTGTCTTGTTTGGAGCTTTTTCTAAAAGTTCTCTTATTTCAAACTACCATTTTTTAAAGACACATGAATAACTGGATACAGGGGAGATTAAAAGAACTTGGTTTAATTAAAATCCATTTGTGAGATACTTTCAAAGTATTGTAAAATATAAGACCAAGATTAACTTTATGAGTGTAACCCTCTATTTGATTTAAAGTATCCATCAAACTTCTCCTGTTTGTATGAATAAAACTAAACCTTTTTAGAACACTAATCTCATTAGAGTTCAACAGTTTTGAAGTTAATTTGTCAATGTTAACATTCTTTGGCATTTCTAGACTAATACTAAGTTAAAACGTTATCTGTGGCGTTTCTTCTACTAGACATTTGCTTCCTTGCTGTACATGTTTGACTTTACCCCTGCAACTTATTTTTATTTAATTATCAAAGTTTGAGGATGTTCCACACAGAGACAAAGACACCCTTTAGGGATAGATGTTTCTGCATTATTATGAGTTAATCTGCATGCAATGTTTTGTACATTTCTAGCTCTCTTACTATGCTAGAAATTATTTTCTCTCTCTCTGATTGTTATGATTGTTCTTTATATAGCCATGAGTGAAAAAGTTTTAAAGTCACTTACCCATCAAAAGTGAAACTAACCTGTTCGCTGGTAAATCTCCATTAGCTTACTTCTAAGATTATAATGCCTACTGCACATAATTTCCAGGGTTATTTCATTAATATTATGCACATACCTAGCTGCATGATATAGAAAGAATGAGCCCTTGTTAGGACCCAGATGACCTATGCTGACTGATAGTGACTTGGTTACTGGAGGAACCAGCAGCTTGTCCACTCTGGGATGGAGGGGTTTCTGACAGGGATGCAGGCACATCCCTGGTGGTAGAGATGTATCATAATGAGAAGGGAAAATTCTCAGTAAAACAACAGCATCAGGAGGGGGTGGAGGAAATTGACATTACGTGAGGTTATCCATGTAGCATCACAGCCACGTGACATCATTTAGGATGTAGCAAAAAAAAAAATCCACTAATGTGCAGGACCTCTGCATATGATGCTGCAGGTTACTCTGCTCCACTTCCCCTCTCAGCCTACCATTGGTGCAGCTGTGCTCCTGGGTTAGGACAAGGGGCACTTAAGGAACAAATGGTGCAGATGTGCAGGTGATGGTCAGCTAAGAGACACACAAATGGAGGACAAATTACATTTTACACACACACACACACACACACACACACACACACACACACACACACACACACACACCATCACATGTATGCATTCAATGGAATATAAGCACATTTTCAGACCCATTCTCCTTCGTGATGCAGATAATGGCACAGAGAACATTTTAACCAGCGATCTTCTGCTTCTTCAACATTTGAATGCAGCTTACGTGGTACTTGTACCTTACCTCTCCTACACTCATTCCATACTTTCACACTTCAGTCACCTCTTCTTCTTGACATCTCAGCATCTCCTCTTTCCTTTCTTCTCTCCTTCTTAGATTTGTTCCTGCATGGTGATAAGCATTGAGCAAACGTAGTCCTTCAGCATCCCTGTCTGGTTACTGACCAGTTTCTTTTTATTTCTTTTATTTCTGCACTTCATTTTCTTACTGATGCATCACAAAATCCATTGTCTTTATATTATTCCAGTTGCCATCTCCCTTTATAGCCATTTTCATCTTCTTTATATTCTCCAGTCCTATTTCTAAGACGTTCCTCCTTATTTGTCCTCATCCTTCCGTATTATGTTCTTTTCCGACCCCTCTCTTCTCTCCACCCCTGTACACTGTGGTTGTTTTCACCTCTCATACTTTACTATTGCTCCTTGTACCCTAATCTGTATTTGTGTTCTCCACTTCATTCCTGATACTACCTAGCAGGTCAATAAAAGATCAACGTCCTTGCCTTCTTCCAGCTCCTTTGGGAGAAGCCATCATATGAAGAAGTCAATATTTATGATCTAATGCCCATTTATATGTCCTGACCTCATTATTTTCAGTTATACTCATCAACAAAATTGCTGAATCTTCGCTTTGCTTTATACTTTTTTTCTGTGATTTATCTACAGTCTGAATTCCCAAACACCCCTTTTTCTGTGTGTTTCTTTATAAAATTATTTATTTATTTAGATTCGATTACCGGGATAGTGCACTGATCTATACTGACCAATTTCAGGCTCAGTCTGGGTGAAATGCAAAGCATTTCACAAACCAGAAAAAACAGAAATGTAAACAATAACAGAATAGTTCAGACTAATTACATAGAAAAAATGTGTATATACATTACAGAGAACAATCAAAGTGCAAAGTACAGTCTTGTAGCGTGCAATGTACAATGTATACATTAGTTTCTAAAGTGGGTCAATCCTCAGTGAATCTTGAGAGTGGAGAAGAGACTTTGTATCGGCTGTTTGTCTTCCTGTTGGGGGACATGTAACATTTCTTTACTGTGCATTAGCTGTAATGCTGTTCTTTAATTGGCTTGGGGTAAGATTAGAACAACCCAGTCTACGGTTCGCATCACCAATAATCTGTCATTTTTGCCCCATTTGTTCAAATGGTTTGCCAGTGGCTTTTGAACCTCTTTTGTTTACCTTTTTGACAGGTGCACTACTTAAAAACTATCATGTGTTTCCCCATATGTCAAAAACTACCATCTATATAACCTTATCACCCCTTATTTAACTCACCATCCACAGTACAATCTACAGTTACCATTATAAACTAGTTCAATATATCCTTCTCCCTTTTAGCCTATTTCTATGTAGATCACTATGTACTCATAAGTCACTATTCCAGTCCCATCTCTGACTTGGCTATTCTATTCTTACCATAGCAACAAGTGAGTCCTTCTAGCTGAATACAGTTATGTCAGTCCCTGCCTAGATTACCCTGATATTTGTCCTGACACAGCCTTCACTTTACATTTTAATAAGAACCACCCTTCCCCACTTAGCCGTGATCTATCCTCAGCACTAGGGAATGGTTCTTGCCAGTGTTCCCTTACTTCATTTTCCCTATGTACTCAGCAAAGCACGGAAGTTCATAATCTATTCCTTGCAGTACATGAAGGCAGAAATAACGGGGTGAACCTTAGAAAATGTCACTATTATTACTATGTGCACCCATCTCTTCTAATCATCTATCTAACCTGTATGTACATCAACAAATTGCAGTATGATTCATTCACTCATTCATTCATTAATATGATATTGCAGGCAATGCTGTCTACACTTGATAATGTAGACAGATAACACAAGATCTACCCTGTCCTTTTCAGTGCGAGTCTTATTGTCATCCCTATTCAGATTTTACACTGGTCTCTCATTTGCACTTTTAATTCCACCACTATTTAAATTGCTAATAGTGAAGGCCCCTTCACTAGGTCCCAGACTTTCCCCATTATCTTACTTCCATGTGTTGCTCCCTTCATATGTACACTCACCCCATTTCACTGTCCTCTTCAGCAGACACTCCTATCCCTTGTTTGTCTCATTCTTCACTATCTAGCCCCTATTTCCAGACATTACCCATATTCTGCATTCCCTTTCTATTCATCCTCCTTTAATTTGCTCATCAGAAATGCATGCCATTTCATGCTGTGATTTTATTTCTAAGCCAGCCATGGTCACACAGCTATTGGAGCATCTCTGTTTTGTATGCCCTACTCTTTCCTGATGACATACTAATAGCACTTCTCCTCCAGTTGACACTTCCATTACTTATGATGTGTTGCCTTTGCACTAGCTCTCTTATCATGATATATTGCCTTCCTCTGCCCCACTCCCATTCATGTCTCCCCACTTGCTTTGTCTCCTTGTATTCCTAAGTTAGTCCCATCCATCTCGGCACCATCTCCATCCTAGTTATGGCCCCTTCCCTCTCTATCTCTCTCTTTCTCTTTCCCTAGCTTGTTGAGTCATATATTGAGTCATATGTATTGAGTCACTTATCTGATTTTTTTTTGTAACTGAATCTAACTCTCTGCCTATAGATATTTTCTTCAGTGCTTGCCTAGCAACAAGTCTCACCACATTTCTTCTTTGCAGGACCATCATCAGACAAAATCTCAACAACAACTGCATCTAATAGTGCACTATTTTGTGAACATCAGTGTTATATTAAAAAAGACATGTAGAGATCCCTAGAAATGTGTACTATACAAAAAGAAGATTTATATAAATGTACTGTATAGTACAGATGTATATTATACATGGATGACGCTGATATAAGTATATGCTTATTATGGTGGATATGTGCATACAGAATACTAATGTAAATATATGAATAGTATAGTATATGCACACCATATACAAGTGTTAATTATGCAAACTATCACTTTACCAAGTTATTTTAAGGCATTTTACATGCTGAATTGCTCATTTCTGGATTACACATTTCATCCTCATGCTATTTATGTGCTAGAAAGCTGTTCAACTCTTTTATAACCAAACAAATAAATAAATAAAAGGGGCAAAGCAGATGCTTGTACTACAGGTTCTTGTTAACACTCAAGCATTGCATCATTATTATCCAACAAGAGGTCCGTTACTAGTTGTGTGCCACAGGGTCAGTGCTGGGACCATTCCTGTTCAGAATATACTTCTCAGATGCCAAAGCCAATGTGCAAGGCCTCTGGATAACAACGTTTGCAGACGACTGCAAGTTGGGGACAAACACTGAATCCCCCAGTTATGCAGACATCCTTCAGGAGGGTCTAAATCAGGCAAATCATTGGTGTCAGAACCACAGCCTAAAACTAAATGAATAGAAATGCATGCTTGTACCTTTTAGGAGATCAAATACCCTTGCTAACTCCAACATTAAAAACACACCCCTAAAAGTAGATTCAGAGATAAGGGATCTAGGCACACAGGTAGATAGTAGCCTGGTGAGAAAGGCCTTCTATGTGGCACAGCTTATAAATAAAGATATGGAATCCAGATCCAGAGAGATTATAGTACCACTGTAAACAGTCCTCATTAGACCAATAATTGAGTACAATGCACCATTTTGAATGTATTTGACTAGGCACTTACAACAGTTGGATTGACCTCAGAGGTTCCTCACTAAAAAAATTCTGGGTGTTTACAAGATGTCCTGTGCAGACAGACTGAAAGCCCTTTCCCTTTACTCTGCCTCCTATCCCTGACCTACAACGCAGTCATAAATACAGCCCTGATGGAGCTGCTGCATATCCACAAGACAAACCATACAAAGGTCACACAATCTAAGGATCTAAACATAGTCAGTAAATTAAAAAGAACATGCTAGAAAGACAGATATTTGTCTTAGAGACTGCCCTTTCTTTGGAATAGGCTTTCTATTCACATTAAGCAGAGTCCTTCCCTGGCCCTGATTGATGAATTAAAAATCGCAAATGCACACCTGGGGTGGTGCCTGCATCTTTTATGGACAAGGGTTATCTATCAAATCTGTAAAATGCTCAAGGCCTAGGCACAAACCTATTCATCCAGCTGCACAGATTCTGTGTCTGGGTTAGAGGGTATCCTTAGTTCAGATACCTGGTATGGAGGTCATTCATAAAGCTGCTGAAATCAGTGATGGAAAGGATGTCTAAATTCTCTCAGAATGCAAGTATTAGTATCTTCAGTACTGTCAGAATTTATCACCTCTGGCACCCTCACATCCTTAGAAACTGCTACTGACATGAAAAAAGTCTAACTAATGCATAGTCTTCAATGCAAAAACCTGCTACTGATTGTATTTTGTGATAGGAGCATGTTTCAACAACTTCCTCAGTCACAGGAAATGAGACTTGTCTACAAACAGACAAAGAAATATAGGTCTACAGTGATGCAAAAGTACTCTGTTATTGAGATGACTGACAGAGGACCTGTCTTTGTAAAGTATGGACTGCAGAAAGACCAGATGTTAAGCTTCTATGGTAGATAACACCATACTGTTTGAAGAGCTAGTTACATAATATGCTTTACAGGTTATTAGTAAAAGACACATCTATGATGCATAAAGACACTATGATATGATAAGACTGACAAAACACTGACAGCAGCAGACAGACCTATAATATTATACTTTAACAGAAAGTTAGTAGAGAATAATCCTTTAATATGTCAGAGAGTCAGGCATATATATCAACATTAATAATGCCATATGAGGTGGTTGGTCTTGATTCTTCATCAAAGTGATTAGTCTTTCTCTCTTCTTTATTTATGCAGGTATTTATCTTGTTGCACGGACACTCTGCCCTCACATTGCTGCTCAGGAGCTTTCAAATCAATACTGAGATGAAAAGTGACCATATCACTACTAAGCTGGAAAACGTGCAAATCACTACTGAGATGAACAGTGACCAAATCACTACTGAGATAGAAAGTGTGCAAATCCCTTTTGAAATGGAAAGTGCATGAGATGAACTATCTTTACAGCAAAACTAATTTGTGATCATTTTAAGTGGCAGTAACAAACCTCAGTTGCAAATACTATGTTTTTTTTGGAAAAAACTTAACAAACTGCTTATGCTAGTTAATATTTCTATATCCTTTTTTAAGACTCTTTCAACTTTCATTTGTGACTCTTACATTTGCAGTTTGGAAATTATACTCTGTGTTCAGTAGGTGGTGTTACATCCCCACTCTGTGACAGTAATCAAGGAGCCTGAATCCTCACCACTGGCACTGAAGGGGGACACTCACTTGGAACAAAAATGGATGCAATCAGTATTTCCAGATGTAGCTCTCTGCATCAAGCACAATTTCCCTTAAGAGCACACAGGGAACACTCATTCTGGGGTCTGGGTCCTCTTTCTCTCTCTCCAGATCCCCAGTAAGACTCCCCACTGACACCGCTGTAGGGCTGAGTCCTCAGCTGAGTGTCCAAGCCAAGTCCTCCAGTACCCTATCTGTGAAACCAGTGCTTCATGTCCCTGCAGCAAGCAACTGACAATCATACTCTTTGAGATTTAAATTTCACACACACACACCTGGGAAAGTCAAGCATAGATTTACTAGCTATTCTCCCTTCTGCCCAGACTATAAGATAGTTATGCCACCACCAGACACTCCAAAGACAACCACTCTAAGGATCCTGCAAGGGTACCCAGTTATACTGAGTATTAATATTAATACAAATGATAGTGTTTGGCCAATGTTGTAGGGCTTTATGGAATGGCCACAGTGTCAGTAAATAGATGTAAGTCCTCTCAAAGTTTAAAATATTCTCTAAAGAGCCAACCACAATGAAAAGTTTAAATATATTTAATAATAAATAATAAAAGAACATGAAAATACTAAATATATATTTATAATAAACACCAGAGTTTCAACCACAGGAAATATTAAAATAACACAGATGAATAGATTCACCCAGATACAGAAAAACAGTACTTTACTAATCTCACTTTATTTTCCTGACTGATCTAAAAAACTACTATTCTTTGGTCACTTACTAGAGCAAAGCAATATGAAATAGGTGAAGGGTCCTTTTTTGTCAGGTTTCAAAACCAGACTGCAATGAGACTTCAGTCTCATAGGTTGGTACTGGGCTATCTGCTGAAGGCATATATTAGCCCAGCCATGTTGTGCTATATTCACCGCCCCTTTAGTAGTTCCCTAGACCCTTGTACTAGCAGCTAGTACCCTTGGCCCCTATCTAGTAGTGCTGTTGGTGTGATCCCCGGTGTGAACTTTCTGTTACCCATCCACTCATCAAGGTTCCCCTTGAAGAGTGATAGTGAGAGGCTCTGTCTTATGTAGATCGGGACCCTGTTCCATAGTAAGGGAAGTCTCTGCGAAGGGAATCTATCCCTCCAGCATGTTCTATTCATTGTTGTGTTGAGGTTTATATCCCTAGAGCATGTAGCTTGAGTAGATTTGGTTTTGCTAAGATGGAGCATGTTCAACAATTCTGGGTTGGACATGGCTCTGTACGTTAGACAGAGATCACCTCTGAGAAAGCGGTATGCAACAGAGAACAGTCTTAGCTTTTTCAATCGTGCTGCATAGGGCAACTGTTTGAGACCAGTAATCCTCTTGGTTAGGTACCTCTGTGGTCTCTCCAGCTGCTGGAGATATAGCCAGGTACATTCCAATTGGTGCATTGTACTCAATAATGGGTCTGATGAGGGAAGAATAGAGGGGCACCATTACATCCTTAGATCTTGATGGGAACCCTTTCATGATCAGATTGGTCACATAGAAGGATTTTCTAACCACTTTGGCAACATGGTTATCAAAGGAAAGCTGGCTATCTACTTGGGTCCCTAGATCCCTTATTTCTTCTTCAGATTTCAGGGGATTACCTCCTATGTTGTAGTTTGCGGGTACTCTGTTTTTTCCAAAGGGGATTACTACACATTTTTTTGGATTTAGCTTGA
The DNA here is from genome assembly GCF_019279795.1 of Protopterus annectens. Taxonomy (NCBI): domain Eukaryota; kingdom Metazoa; phylum Chordata; order Ceratodontiformes; family Protopteridae; genus Protopterus; species Protopterus annectens. The sequence goes on along the minus strand of NC_056751.1, from coordinate 674,762,469 downwards.
GACCATGGCTTTGACACCATGCATCAGTCTCATTTAGGCCCTTCTGGAGGATCTCCATGTCAGCCGGAGACTCTATTATAGCACCCAGTTTGCAGTCGTCCACAAACTTAGTCAGCCCCAGCCCTTCCATGCTTGCCTGTAATTCTGAGAAGTATATGCCAAACAGGAGGCATGTAGTAGTAAACGTCACTTTTGTCCTAGATTACAGAATGACATCACATACATCTGATTTAGAACATATGTGTCAACAGTACACACATATTGAGTTTTGTTCAGATCTTTTGCAACTTCTTCAAGTCATAAAACAATTTCCAACTTCTACCCTTCCAGAGTAGCAATTAGTTCACTGATAAAAACAATACAGAATGATTGCTGGTGCTTGTTTTCCCAGACATTTTGTCAATGGCTGCAGTCAGACCTGTACGATACAATCTTTATAACCTACTAGATCATTTAATTTCAAGCTATTTTCAAAGTTAGCTGGAGCTGAGATTAACCTCTTCTCTTCCCGTACCCTCTGTTAGCATATATATTTAATTCAGTTACAATATAGTCAGGACCCACTGTTGGTACATTTCTAACACAAGTTGCTTTACAAATACATTTTTCAACACAAGCATCTGTACAAATAAATTTGATATACAATTTTTCATGTAATTTTTACAAAATTTCAGCTAGCTATGTTGGCATATGTTACAAATCCACTACCCTACTTCTCCTGGCATAGCTGGCAATACCTCACATCATCACAGGTGGTTCCAATGATAACCTTTGCAACATTGTTTTATCACTACATCAAGTGTTACTCACGTAATTTAATTAGATAGTGACTTTAATAACTTAATTAAATTTAATCTAAACATCTATGTTAATCTCAGTGTTTTAAGACATCTGATTCACAACTCCACTACCTATGGTTCAGATCTGACAGTCTGGTTACAATCTTTATGGAGTCTACTTCTCTCTGTGTTTATGTTTTTTTTTTTCCTTCTGGATGCAATGCTGTTCTTTGAACTCACAAAGATAAAATGATTGATTTCATAGTCTAACCTAAACTGACCACAAATGTTACATTTACCTTGCCCTTCTTGTTTGGGTCACAGCTGAAGAGGATCCATAATAACCAGTTCACTCACTTGGTAAACAAATAAATAAATTAGATAATACATTTTTTTATTTTAATAATTTATTTACGGTTTCTGGACAAAACTTACTGAAAAACATGAGATACAACTTTATTATTTTCCTTTTTATCAGACCAGCTGAAATCTAAGAAAATAGACAGAGGCCCAACTGCAAATAATACTGAAAGCAATGTAACCCTGATACCTTCCTCAGCAACAGAGGTGAATTATCAGTGTCAGAATTATGCTACCAGAATATAAAATATACTACTGTAACACCCGTGCCCTGGCCCAGCAATCAAGGAGCCTCAATCCTCATCACTAACACCAGGGAGGTTGTCTCTTAGAAGAGGAAAGGATAACTAATACACACAGTAAAGTACAATTTCCCTTAAGTGCACACAGAGATCACAGTCAGTCTGGGACTGGTTGCTCCCTTGCTCACCAGGTCCCCAATAAGACTCCCCACTGACACAGCTATAGGGTCCAGGTCTCAGCCTAGCTGGGCAAGCTAAAGCCTCCAGTGCCCTCTCTGTCCAACCAGTGCTTCGTGTCCATGCCCAAGTAACTGACGCAACATGCACACACTTTGAGAAGAGGTTATACAACCACGCAGACCCTCCTGGGAAAAGGCTGGCACAGGTTCTCCAGATGTGCCCCTATTACCCAGACCATACAGTAGTAATTCCTGCCACCACTCAGCTAATAATTATCAGCTACTAAAAGGCCCTTAAAAGGGTGTCCAATTATTACTGTGCAATATTATTATCCAATTGGTAATGTGACTATTCTGTCTAAGGCTTATTTTAGAGTGGTCTATTACAATGAACTCTATAAATATGCAATGTACTCTGGAGCTTACTCTACACAAACCAACCACAGGTAAAGGTTTTTAAAATATTTAATAATAAATAATTAAAACACAAGACAATATTACTACACCACAGAGATAGCTTAGAGTTCAAAGATCACACAGAAACTTAAAATAATACAGTAGGACAGTTCTGATGTCAAAGAAAAACACTTAATCTAACTTTCTAATCTTTAGCTAATCTTAAGAGAAAACACAATGCTATGATCCTACTTACATACATAAAGAGCATAATAAGCAGTGCTGGGTTAGATGTCCAAGATCAAAATGCTTTTTAGTCTCTCACTCAACAATAGTTTTTAAACACTAACCAACAGATCTCTAAGGCCCTCCCAAATAACATCATTTTGACACTTAGTGTGGACTTCCCAGGCCACAAACTGCATTATGTAGCAAGCTAACACCTGCTCAGGAGACTACAACAATAAAAGGCATTTCACATATACACTCTAGCAGAAACCAGAGCAATAAAGCACCTTCCACGTGTAAATTCTGGCCCTTAACGTTAACCTTAAAACAATGGATATGAAACCTTTTTCCAGACTCACTGGAGCTGACTTGTAAAACATCAAAGAGATTCATAAGATCTTTTCACTTCAAAAGACACATTTGAAATGCTTGGCTTGGTTTTCCTTACAGCAGATGGCAATGTTGCAACAATCTTGAAGTTCACATTTTACAGTGTTTTCTTTCATTTAAAAACCCAAGTCTGTATTTTACATTTATTTATATATATATATATATATATAATCAATAGAAGTATATATCAAATTCTATTTGACTACGCTGGCAGCCTTCTCCCATCTTCCTCCAATCTTCACAACTACCTGTAACATAAGGATTGTCACTAAGATGTGAAAATACATATGTCAATGTATGTATGTATATTTGCCTGCAGGACTGTAGTCATAGAAATCTTTTAGAGTGTGTGTGTGTGTGTGTGTGTGTGTGTGTGTGTGTGTGTGTGTGTGTGTGTGTGTGTGTGTGTGTGTGTGTGTGTGTGTGTGTGTGTGTGTGTGTGTGTGTGTGTGTGTGTGTGTGTGTGTGTGCATATAACAATAGAATAATCTAAAGCCAGAGTATAGTCATTTCATTTTTTTAACAGTCAATAGACCACAAGTGCAAGCCCCCAGTCCAAAAAAGTTTAAAACTCCATAGCATCTTTGTAACCGTTAATCTTTCTGGATGTTAATTATAATCTCCTAAAGAACTGCTAGTTTGGCAGCTGCTATAAAAAAGACAGAAAGGTATGAAATAATTTTTTACTGTCTTTGTTGCAGGTTGGAAGACACATATTCACAGCTGCTTCCACTGTAGCCATGGTGTTCATAGCAAAACAAAGTGATTAGATAAAGTCAAGGGTTCAAAGGCAGTTGTCACCTCTTCTGACAAGTTTGCAAAAAAGCAGCATCCCAGTATAGAAATGCTAAGCTTTAAATGTTATGATGACTTAAATGTAGTATCAGAGATGTCTGTGACATTCAGAAGTTTAGAGAAACGTCAGAAAATATTTTTTTTCTTGTAATTTACTATTTTTATGCCCCTCCCCCACAGGACAGACCTGCCCCACATTAGGACTGCTCTGCAGGAAGTGAGACAGATGGCAACCCTATCAACTATGTGCAGTGGTACTGTTTATAAGAAGGTCTTTTTGTGACATCCTTCCAGAGGGTGATGCATATCAGATGCACTGTTAGCACTGGAAAGAAACTTTATTCTTCTGTACTTATTGCCAGATATATCACAAGTTCAGTTAGGGGAACAGGAATGGGTCTCTGCATGCCTCAATTCACTGATAGTTGTAGCCATCAAGAGTGCAGTTTCCTGTTAAAGCACACAGAGTCATTTCTAAGTCTTATGGAGCCCAGAGTGTAAGTAATATCTGTGTTATTATCAATGAGTCAGTTTTGCTGAATAGTGAAAAGAGAAAAATATTGCCAGAAGACATCTGTGCGCAAAAGTTATCCAAAGGTAAGAAATAGAAAGTTGGTAATATTTGGCTGCAGAATTTCAGAACAGCTTAGTAAAGAGAAAAAAGAACATAACATCAGTTGACCACCCTAGCACTCCAGATTATGAAGAATGCTCCGCATTCAGCCCCAAACAAATCCACTGTTCCGCTGTTCCACATTGAACTGCTTTGGCTCCACTACACGAGTTTGATTGGTTAGTATACCATAATTACTGCCAATTGGCATTGTAGTATACAAGCCAATCAAATAACTGCTCTGCTGTTCTGCATTGAACAGCACTGGCTGTGCTACAAGGTTTTTGATTGGCTCTTATACCTCAATTACTGCAATCGTGGTATACAAACCAATCAACTAAGTGTTCCTGAGGATGGAAACCAATGAGAGCTCCAAAGTACTTACCCAGTCATGCACCAGCAATGGTTTTCATGCCAGAAAAATGCCTTCAAAAAGGCCTTCAGGATACAGGAAGCTTATCTTGGATCAGTGCTCATTGGAGAAGAAGAAACTTGTGTGTTTGTGCCATGGGTCATTGTATCAAGTCAGGATTCAAGGATTCATCAAGTTGGTCTGTGGAAAGAAGAGAGAGTTCCAAACGAGAGACTGCAGAGCTTCAGGGAGTTGAGGACTGAGAACATCTATACCAAAAGGCTGAATGTTAGTTTTGCTGGAGTTGGTGGACAGAAACTTCACTGAATTATTTTGTTGTGGACTGAGGGAGCTGCAGCTGCTTACTGTGCAGAGGTAAGTGTGTGTTAGAAATGTCTATATGCAGGCTAGATTTTATGCTTTATTTAACTTGTGTAAACAGGTTAAACAGTAGATAGTAACTTAATCTAATTGTATGGCTCCATCATGTGCTTGCCCATGATATATTTCTCAGCCTGGTTATTCCTTCATATTTTTTGGTTTGTTGCTCATAACATTAATCACTATATATTAAGAGCCATTCGAGTTTCAGGTTTCATATTTTTTTAGAAAATGCATATACAAAAGTCCTGTTCTAACAGCTTTCTATGTTTATAAGAGCAATGTTTAAAATGTATCCATATTAGCTAAGTTTGTGCTCTATTATTTCTTGGTTTTCTGTTCATAAAATTTCAGTTTGTCTAGGAAATTATGGCTGTATAGTTTAAAATCAATGTATGTTAGGGATTTGAGTTTCAGATTTCATATAGTGCGAGAACAGCATCCTTACAGGTCTGTTCAGAAAATGTAAATGTAGCAAATGGATTAATGACAATGTGATTTTATTTTTGATTTGTACAGAAGTGCTGTTTCATGTACTTATGGTGTGGTTATGGTATTGCAGCTTGTAAAATAAATGTTTTGTATCTGATCCACGTGTGTTGTATTGAATTTTACAAATGTTCTATTAGGCCCCATGGCAATGGTGTGTTTCATGTAGTGCAAAAATAGGGTGTTCCATATTTTGACGGTTTGTCACACATTGCTAGGGTTTGTGCTCCATTTTGGCCTCTTAAAAGTTTGAGACCTATGAACATCAGTTAAAAAACAAATATGATTAATAAAGACTTTCCTCCAATATTCTGCACCCCCCAAAAAAAAATATTCCCACTGCAGGGACTGGAAATATAATTACTTTCCAGTTTTTTAATGTCCTTATCTCATTATCAAGGAGTCAGGTTTATAAAAGAGTGATTTCCCTGTACTTTAACAAATTACTATATGATCAGAATAACAAGATAGAAAATATAATTCTGCAAGACATTTGTGCCTCGAAAAAATAGTTATTCAAAGTTAAGAGATAAAAAGTTTTTGATATTTTGTTTTGAGAATTGCTTAGTAAGGGGAAACAAGAACATGACATTTGTTATAAAATAAATGAAAATAAAGTATTTTCTACAACATTCAGGTAAAAAAAATAAAAATAATTTTTCTGCTGCAGGTCATACTGCTCAACTGTACGGATTTTTGCAGATTGTCCAGATTTTTGCTTCATTTTTTGGTCTGTTTTCATAAAATTGTGGTTTTCTGACAAATTAGTGGCAAATCATTCAAGACTTAAGTTAGAAAATAATGACAGACGTTTGAGTTTCAGACTTCATACCCTTCAGAAAATCCTTGCTAATGCAAAGCCTGTTATTCTATCAACTTTCTAAGTTTTTAACAGTAATATTTAAAACGTGTTCCTACTTTTGTGCCTTTGTCCCACTTTTATTAATGCTTTGTCCAGATTTCTTGCTCTAAGGGGTTGAGAGGTATGCTGCAGGTACTGGGGAACAGAATTATTCTCAAATTGCTTTCTTTCCAGAACAGCATAAGTGCAGTGACACTTTTGTCACCTCAGAAACAGTGTGGGGGGAGGGGATTATTAATTTGTCTTGGACTACAAAAGGATACTTTGAGAAAAGTCCTGCAATTTAGCTACTTTTTCGGTTGCAGCTGTATAACACAGTATAGTGTAAAACAGCTTCTGAGACAATGATAAATCAGTCATTTCAGGAAAAAAAGAAGCAGGCCTGTTACAGAAGGCATATACAATGACAGTGACTGACACTAATGCCATTATATGTCACTGGGATGGGAATAAACCACTGCTTCCTCATGACTAGCATTACTCATATAAAGCAGAATTGAAATGGATTATGGGAAAGAGAAAGGATGAAAAAAAACAAAATCATGTTGATATTTAAGCTCCATTGGCAGCCATTTTTAGGAATGTATAATTAATACCATAAGAAACACTGTGATTTTAAGATGTTAAAATAGCTCAGAAAACAAATACAGAGTGAAAAAAGTAGATTGATTTTTTTAGTTCTAAGGCAGTTTTCCTTTATGGACATACCAGTGTTTCAGCTACATGGTTTCTGAATGCTCACAACTTTGTACCTTTTAATTCTTTATGGGTACATTCACAGCCGTAAAGCCAAACCCCCATTAGCTGTAGTCATGCCTTTTTTCACCTTGTTAATACAGTATAAGTGGATTGTCTGGCTATATTTTAGAAATGCAGAGCTTAAAACCAAGCCTAATGTCCATAAGCATTAGGGTGCCTTACAAAATATACCAATAAACATCCAAATCAAAAGGGAAAAGGTCACAGAGGCAAAACATTCAGAGAAAAAATGCAAGAAATGGTGTTTTGCTTTAATGGCTTGAATGCGCCCATAAGGACTTCAGAAGAAAAAAAGAAAAAAAAAGTTATGAGCATTCAGTACCCATGCAACTTAAACAATGGTATGTCCTTAGGGCTGATGTACAAATGGTTAAGCATTTCTTTTGTTCACACAAAAAAAGTTGGTATGTGTGATTGAAAATCAGCTGATTGGACATGTTAGCTGTTTTACTGTGCGAGATCGCAGTGCAGTGGGTATCAGTGAATTTGCCTTTTACCCACTGTAGTGTGATTTCAGAGTTGATATCCATGGGGGGTGTGGGGGTGCAGAGTGGTTTGCCTCACTGCAAAATATACAAGTTCAAGTATTTTTTTATTTCTGATGGGACAATGAGCAGTTCTGCTTGATCAGCTAGGGTTCACTGTAATGAGTATATGACAAACTGTCATGTACTCATCCTTAAGGGAATGCTTTGGTTTGGAGATATACCTACATGGATTCCTATCAGATTATCAAAGTTTCAAAACTTCAAAAGTCATATGGTCAGGACCATATGATCGAAGTTTTGAAACTTTGAACATTTTGAATGGAGATCGCGGTACAGGGAGGAACAGGAAATTTCCCCTTCTTCACAATGTAGTTCGATCTCAGAGTTGGTATATTTAATTAGCAGGGGGTGGGGGTGCAGGGGGGCTTTTACTCCTGAAAAACATTATGAATTTATTTGTTTATTTATATCTTCTTTTTCTTCTTTCTGTTTTTCCGGTTAGAGGTCACCACAGCAGATCACCTGTCCGTTCATGACTGGCAGTAGAGTTTTTACAGTGCCAGCCCAGCACCCAACCTTCCACAGAAGACACACACACACACACACACACACACACACACACACACACACACACACACACACTCATACCTAGGGCCAATTTAGTGTGTCCAATCCACCTACAGCATGTCTTTGGGATGTGGGAGGAAACCGGAGCACCCGGAGGAGACCCACGTGAATATACAATGCCTACACAACCTAATTCCCTTTTAATCATGTATAAAGAAACGTGCAAGTGTGACACTCTTTTTGGCAAATGCCTTCTAATAACCAATTCAACAACACCTGTGACACATGCAAAATCAGTAGGCAAATGAAAAAAGCACTAAAATTTCCATCTTTTTAGTGCAGCCCCCCGGTCTCTTGTACTGGCTTCTGTCCGCTATACTCAAATAAATGGTATATTTGGTAAAGAGCAAGACATCAGAGAATTCTACCAGCTTCTAGAAAGTGATGCAGCAGAGGGTACCAAAAAGCAATCAGTTTGCAAGGCAAAAAGTGAAAGAAAAATAAGATAGTCATCAGACACCATTCATAAGAGATCCCAGCAACAATCTGCTCAACAGCATGCAGGACATCAAAGCCAGATGAAAGGAATACTTCTGGCTGCTTTTTAGAATGAAGATCCCCCCCACAGAAGCTGTACTGCCCCATGCAGAGCCCATGATGAAAGAGGAAGAAGATCCTGCCTTAGAAAAAATAAGAACAGCACTAAGTCCCGCGGTAGTGGTGCTGCGGTAGCATTGTCGCCTCACAGCAAGACATTGTCCCGTTCGATTCTCAGCTAGAGTGTCTTCTGTGTGGAGGCATGTGTGAATGGGCGTGCCTTCGTTGAAGGTTGTGCGTCAGGGCTGGTAACTCGGCACGTAAAAATCTACTACCAAACATTAGCGGACCGGAGTTCCGCTGTGGCAACCACTAACTGGGATAAGCCGAAAGACACAACAATTAAGGAAAACTAAGTCAGGGAAAGCAATATGCTCAGGTAAAGTTAGAGCAGATATGATCCAAATGTTGAGTGAGCAAGGGACTACAAAATTTTTTTTTCAGTTTTAAAATGTTCCTCTATCGCTGTTAAGTGCAGTACAAAATGCCACAGATCCAGTCAAAACAGGGGTACAGGGCTAATTTTATTCTCTGTCTGTAAAACTGAAAGGTGTAGAATGTGGCATCTTCAACAGAAGTGCAGAAAAGTGCTCTAGGTGTGAAAGAGTTAATATTGTTAAAACAATCAATATCTCAGTGAAAGTATGGCTAAGGTATGAGTGGATACTTCCCAAATGTATTACAACACAGATTAAAATAGTGTCTGGAATATATGACATTTTTTTTGAAGAAAACGCACAATTACAAAATGTAACATCATGTAACTGAAAACTCTTATAGCTGTTATGGTGATTTTCAGTGAAATGTACACATGCTGTAGAACACCAAATTAAATTACATTTCCCACTTGAATATCTTTGATTTTAGTAGATAATTAGAAGTATCATGCCAGTAGATATTCAAGAGAAGCTCCAACAGAGTTTATTAAATTCTAGACCTTGAAAAACAAAGCAAGTTCACTTTCAATATTTATATTTTCATTATTTTTATGGGGAATGGCCAGTGCCACACCAACGGTGAGGATAAGGGACAGCTGTTCCAAATCCAAGCTGCTGGGGAGGGGGGGCACAATTGTCAGAGAAGAAAACATGGTGTTCATTCCCTACAAGCTGCCATGATTAATGTTTATTATATTAGCAGTTGAAATTAACACTGAAGACTTTTTGTGTCTTTAACTCTGTAGACCATATGTTTCTCCTCAAATCTGGTTGAGGAGGGTACCAGCAATGGGACTGTCCAACGTACATACTGTTTCAACTACATTTCTGGGGACAGCCAGTGAGTGGTGTCAGACCTTGAATTTGTCCACCGGTAAGAAAAGCAGCACAATCTCAACCTAATATATTAGTCCAGCTATGGAATGAGAAAGGTCCTGTCTATAAAAGAGAATACAACAAGATGACCGGGATAACTTTCATGTGGTGAGCAGAATATACCTAAACTATGAATTTCAAGATTCTCCACAAATTATCTTAGCTTCGAACAATACTCCTGTAAATCAGGGTGGATGGGAGAGAATAACAAGGAACGGCACACCCCAAACTATTCTGTAGAAGTGGCATCCTAAGGTGAAGGAATTACTTCTACATAATGCTTAATGAAAATATTAGGAGCAGGTAGCAATGTCACATTCCGTGGGCTATTCCTAAAACAGCCCATGAAGGCAACCATTCTCTTCTTGGAGGTAATCTTAAATTGCCCCGGGATGGGTTGTTATGGCAATGGCAGCAAGAAGGAATGTAATAAACCAATCTTTTAGGAAAAAAAAAATTTGTGTATAGGAGCATTCCATAATAATACATTAGATACACAGTGAGTGTGTCATGTGACTAACAATAGATTAGTTGCTGGAGTAAAAAGGAAGTAGCATGGACATTTGTTTACTGCAGACTGAATGAGTTTAATTCTGCTACGACTGACACCTTGAAGAGTCTAGTTCTCCGATAAAATTTATAGATCATTCAAGAAATGCTAAAGGTCTTAATAGTGTTAGCGTGTAATAACAGAAAAAAGTAATGAGTATTTCACCAAGAAACAGTGTGCGCAGAATACTTCCGATGTTTTACAGCTGTTCTTAGTTAGTTACTTATTAAGCAGAATACTAATCAGTATTAAACCAGCACTAAAGCAATATTAGTTATTGTTGTGCCAAAGAGAGTTCTGTAACTCTTACAACTAGAAATGAAATGTGGAAAGCCTAAGTATAAATGTCAAGCAAGGTGCACTTAACGCATGGGTCAGGAGCATATTGGCAGTAAAGAAGTAAAGCAAACTTAGAATATGTACATATCCACAAATATTTAAATAAATGGATCAAAAAAAGAAAACTGTCCACTTCAAATCATTAGATTTTCTCAGGACTAGATCCTAATCAAGAGTTCTTGAGAATTAAAAATTAAATTGAATGACAGTAGATCTGAACTTGGCACTTTTAACATCCTTTCAGCAAGTAATTATTTCATAGACTGGCTTTTGAAATAACATCTGTGACACCCTGCACTGGCCCAGTAATCAAGGAGCTTCAATCCTCTCCACTGGCAACAGTGAGGGACATACACAACGGGAGGATTACAAGTACACACACCATAAAGGACTCAAACAATGCAGCTGCTCCCCACTAAAATTCCTACAGTTAGTGCAGAAGAATACTTTAACGGCATGTTCTTAAGCATTCCTGACAACCTTGCTCCACCCAGAACTGTATGAATGAAATATAACTATGTTCCCTGGTTAACAAATGGCACAAAACAATTGCTCAAAGACAGAGACAAAGCTTGGACTCACTACCAAATCAGTAAGAATCAAACTACACTAGACCACTACAGACTACTAAGAAACAGAGCAAAAAAATTTATTAAACGTGATAAAAATCAGTACTACAAAAATCTACAACAAAAACACCATAATAATCCATATAAATCTGGGCCACCATAAAGCAGCTATTGCAACCTGGGCTTACCTCCACTCCTACCCCCGACATTTCAGACGCTCCAGTAAGTATTGCGACACAGTTTAACACTCATTTCATTAATATTATTCATTCACTAACCAATACTAGTATTAATCCCACACCTAACCCAACAGCACACCTCACTGTAACCATTAACTCTCTCTCTTTTAAACCTGTCCAAACCAATCTCATTAAAAGAATGCTCTCTAAACTTAAACCCACTACCACTGCTGTTGATAATCTACCCACTGAATTTCTAAAACATGCTGCTGATGCCATTGCATTTCCCATCTCTATCTTGATCATCCATTCAGTACAGAACATTATGTACCCAAACTCTGGAAAATATCCTATATTATCCCACCTCACTTCCTGGAGGTAATCTTAACTTGGCCTGGGATGGGTTGTTATGGTAAAGGCAGCAAGAAGCAATGTAATAAACTAATATTTTAGGAAAAAAACATTTGTGTATATGAGCATTCTGTCTCCTCTATCTAAAATTCTGGAAAAATGCATCCACCTCCAACTCATGAACCATCTCCTTGATGACAAACTACTTTCTAGTTCCCAACATGGATTTCGCCCTGGTCATAGTATCACTACTGCCCTATTAAGCTTCACACACACATGGTCAACCAACTTAAGAATAATAATCAACATGTTGCTTTTATCTTCCTTGATATGTCCAAAGCTTTTGACACAGTATCCCACCAATTGCTCCTTCAAGAACTCTCCCTGTTAAACACTAGCCAACCTTCACTCACATGGTTCCAAAGTTACATCAGCAGTCTGTTAAATGGCACTCTGAACTCTCCTCTCTACTACCTGTCTCAGTTGGCATGCCACAAGGGTCTATCCTAGGCCCTATCATCTTCTCAATCTTCACAAACAATTTACATAAAGCTACTCAAACTGCCGCTATTATTCAGTATGCAGACGACTCTACTCTAATCTGCTCTGCTCCCTCTCTCTCACTACTCCAGAAAGTAACTCAGAAATCCTTTACTTCTATAGACACCTGGATCTCCAAACTTCAGCTTATTCTTAATCCAAGTAAAACTAAATTAATAAACATTTGTAGCAGAGAATCCCATCAGCCTTAACCCTCCTTTCCAATTTACTCTTCAAACACCATTATAGAACCTGTTCCTCATACAAACCTGCTGGGTGTAAATATAGGCACAGACTTAAAATTTGATGAACACCTAGCAACAGTAATCAAAAAATCACATATCAAACTAGGATCCTTATACAGAGTTAAGTCTTACCTCACAGACTCCACCAGGCAATCTATAGCTAGAACCCATTTACTTTCTACTTTTCTATATGCCTCACCTATCTTTACTAACCCAAAGAAAACAGACTTAGCTAAGTTTGAATCTTGCTATAACAAATTTGCTATATTTGCAACCACTGAGTAGCATCCTGCCCTCACCAAGAATGATACCACAGTATAAAGAAAAAATTATCAATTTCAACAATTGGCTAAGTTTCTGGTGTCATTCAAAGGGGATCCAGTGTCTGTCCGCCTGGGATGACAAGCCACGTTGCTTTGCTAGAGACGGCTTGCACCTGTCACCCTTAGGCTTTTGAATACTGGCCAAGGCTCTTGATACCCCCATAGTGCCTTTTTAGGCAAGGCTCAAAAGACAAACCCACCACCATAAGTAGCACAAGTAACAAAAAGCAGAAGGTAATGCTACTCAATTCCAGAAGTCAAAACCTCAAAATGCACGCACTCGAGGCACTCCTCAGTATGGAGAAAATCGATATATGTGCAGTAACAGAAACCTGGTTTAAGACTGCAGAGAGCTCCCCAACACTACCAGGCTACAACCCATACTATACATTCCGTCCACAGAACCCAGACCAAAATACAAAAGGTGGGGGCGTATCCATATTCATCAAGGATACCCACACCTCCAGGTTAGTGGCACAGCACGATGCTTCAGAGATCATCCACGTGCAACTAACATCGGGCAAAACTGCAATTCAAATTGTAGCTTGCTACAGATCACCCATGATGTCCCAGGACCCCCATTCCGCCTGTCTGGAAACACTGGGAAATATAAAGGTCCTACCAAACACCCTAGTACTGGGTGATTTCAATTACTCAAACATTAATTGGGAGAACTACTCAAGTACTAACTCCCTTGCCCACCATTTCCTAGAATTTATAAACTCAAATGCCCTGGATCAACTGGTTGACACTCCCACCAGAGGTGACAACATATTGGACCTGGTCATCACCAACATGGGTGACTGGTGCTCCACACCGGAGGTCAACCCCTCACTGGTTAGATCTGGCCATAAACAAATCACTTTGGATATCCACATTCCACCCACACCCCTTGACAAGGAAACCACTGTGAAAAACTTTTCAAAAGCAAACTTCACATTACTTAAGACTGAGGTGGAAAGTTTCAAACCCCCATGCTAAAGGATAACATTGTCCAAGCTGCAAAATCCTTTACTAATGCATTCTTTGGGCACCTACAAGAATGCATGGATCGTGATATCCCAAGCAAAACCAAGACTCACCCCTCCAAGAAAAGGAAACCAGTCTGGTGGACTCCTGCCATAAACAAGCTATACAATAGAAGGAGGAACCTAGTACAGAAAAGAGAAAAATCCCAAGAAGGGAAGACATCCCTGATTAGTATCAGCAAGAAACTATGATCCCTCATAAAATCATCCAAGGCGAGTTTCGAAAGAAAAATTGCCAAGGACTCCAAAGATAACCACAAGACATTCTTTAGCTATGTCAAGAATCTAAGTGGCAATGCTGAGATCTGCTCAAAGTTAGTGCAGAATGGTACAAAATACACTGAAACAACCGATATTGCCAACATCCTGGCAGACAGGTTCAGCACAAACTTCACCCCCAAAACGGCCCATAACCATACCAGAAGAATGTAAAGCTCCTAAAATCACAGACACTCAGGTTAAAGCCCTCTCCAAAGCCAAAAATGCAGCATCAATGGGACTGGACAGTGTCCCAGGCTGCATCCTACATGAGCTCAAAGATGAACCAACCCCTCACCTAAACACACTGTTCAAACTCAGCCTCTCCACAGGTTATGTACCCATAGAGTGGCGCTCAGCAACGGTTATTCCGCTCCACAAAGGTGGAGCCAAAACAGACCCCAGGAACTATCGCCCTATAAGCCTGACTAGCTTGGTCTGCAAGGCTATGGAGTGCATCATCATGGAACTCATTAACAGAGACATTGGAAATGTCCAAACACTGGACCCTACCCAGTTTGGCTTTGTTAAGGGCAGATCATGCCTCCTAAACCTGGTGGACTTCTTTGAGACAGTTACCAAGGCTATAGATGAGGGAAAGGTGGTACACACAGCCTACCTAGACTTTGCAAAGGCCTTTGACACCATTCCCTATTCTGGTATTATAGACAAGCTCACCAGTCTGAACATAAATCCCTACGTCAAAAGATGGGTTGCCAACTGGCTCACGGACAGAACCCACATGGTAAGAGTTGCAGGAGCTAGGTCTGACTCTAAACCAGTTACAAGTGGCATTTCCCCAGGGCTCAGTCCTAGGACCCCTCCTGTTTGGCATATACTTCTCAGAGGTACAGGCAAGCACAGGAGAACTATGGCTGACCAAGTTCGCAGATGACTGCAAACTAGGGGCTATAATTGACTCTCTGGCTGACACAGACATCCTCCAAAAGGGTCTCACTGAGACGGACACCTGGTGTCAAAATCATGGCCTCAAGCTAAATGCCAAAAAATGCATAGTCATCCCCTTTGGAAAAAACAAAGTACCCACAAACTACCACATAGGTGGTAGTCCCCTAAATACGGAAGACGTAATAAGGAATCTGGGGACCCAAGTAGATAGTAAACTCTCCTTTGATAATCACATTGCCAAAGTGGTTAGAAAATCCTTCTACGTGACACACCTTATCACAAAAGGGTTCGCATCCAGATCAAAAGAGATCATTGTGCCCCTCTACTCATTGCTCATCAGACCCATCATAGAGTACAACGCCCCATTTGAGATGTATCTTACAAGACACCTGCAACAACTGGAAAGACCACAGAAGTACCTCACCAAGAGGATCACTGGCATCAAACAGATGCCCTATGCAACTAGACTGAAGAAACTCCAGCTGTACTCAGTTGCATACCGCCTACTCAGAGGTGATATCTGCCTGACATACCAGGTCATGCCCAACCCAGAACTGATCAACATGCTCCACCTAAAGAAAAGCTTATCCCCTCAAGCCACTTGGGCTAGGGATCTAAACCTCACAACAACAATAAATAGGATGTGCTGGAGGGATAGATTCCTGTTGCAGAGACTTCCCATGCTCTGGAACAAGATTCCAATCTACATTAGGCAGAGATCCTCGCTGACACTCTTCAAGAGAAAACTTGATGAGTGGATGGGAAACAAAGTTTACCCCGGAGATCACTTTAGTGACTCTGATGGACAGAAGCACAGGGAACTAATCTAAGGGGGCAGTGAAAGCCAACACATTCTTAGGTTCATAGGTTCATAGGTTCATACTAGGCTACTTTCCAGCCCCTCTGTTTGCAAGTACACTGCGAATCCCTGGGGTATAAGTACTGACTCCCATGATGGGGTCCATCGCAGGTCCTCTGCTTCACATGTACAAGCTCTTCTTCCACATGTACAGGAGTCTCTCCCGGATGATGGGAGTCTCTGGGTGATAGATCTGCATCACTCAAGCACGCCTTCCTAATCTCCATGAGGTTTAAGGTCCACGCCAAGTCTTAAGCCCCTTGAGTCTCTTTTTTGAGGTGAGGTTTATTCATCAATTTTGCATCTGACATGGCCCCTTGCTCAGGCCTTAGGTCACTCCCTGAGCTGTCTGGTATGCGACATGCATTGAACAGAGCTCTTTCAGTCCTCTGGAGGTGGAGACATTTTTTGAGACCACTTCTAGATTTTTTTGGACTTTTCCTTTTGCCTTTCCAGCTGCTGCAGGTGTCGGGTCAGATATCAGACTGAATGGCATTGTACTCTCAATCATAGTCTAGGTGATGATGAGTACAGGGGGCTGATGACCTCCCAGATCCATCCTGAATCCTTTTGATCATCAGGTGGGCAATGTAAAAGGTTTTCTGTAAAGGTTTCAACTACTTCAACAACATGAAGTCATCAACGTTACTGTCAACCTGGGTCCCTCCCTGATGACTTCTTCTGTTCTTGTGTGGATTGCCACCATATGGGTAGACCTTGTTAACTTTGCCTGTTAAGGGTATGCATATCTGCACTTTTACTTTTAACTTTCATGGCTCTGGCAAGTTATCCATTTCTGTTTCTGGGTCTGAAGGATATCTGTGTGTCATGTGTGTATTCGATGTTTGCGACTATGTGCCACCTGTCTCAAACTCAAACATAACCCTCCTGTGTTCCTGTGTTGTCTCCAGAGCGGATGAAGAGATAAAGTGGGTGGTCCCAGGACTGAACTTCTTCTGTGGGACACCAGACAGGCTTGTCTGTGACATGGCGCCAGCAACTCTGACCCTAAGTTGAGTGGTTTATGAGGTCTTTATTTGTTCCTCTTTGACTCTAAGTCTCTTGTTTGTCTTGTGATGTCCCTATGTCCAAGTTATGATTTCCATTATTTTGCATGATTTGGCTTTGCAGTTAAGTGGATTTGCTAGGTGGGGATCGTCCTCCAGGTGGAGGCACCCCCCTTGAGAAGGCTACCACAGTGCGCCTGTCCCCACTCCTTGGCGTTTATTTCCACATTGAGAGAGATGGGGGTCCTGGCTGGGACACTTTCGGTCCAATTCCTCATTGAGTTTTCACTTGCTGTGCAGGACACCATCCGGGGTTGTGGAATGCTGGTTTTTTTTGATGTTGGAGGCTTTCTCTCCTGGGGGGGAGGAGATGTTGGGGCACTGACTCCTTCTGATAGGGTGTTCTCCTTGTGGAGGGGAGAGAAGTATCTTCACACAACCAACCAAACAAGTAATTATGTTATCACAGGTTCAGCCTTCAGTAATCATAGCATCGGAAGGCCCTATGATTGTCTTTTTCCTCCTAGGTTTCTAGGTTGTTCTTTTTGCCTGATTTATTTTTTTATGATTGTCCTTTTTTTCCTTTGATCAACTTTTGTCTTTTTTGCCTGTGAGATTTTTCTTTCTTTTATTTATAATTTTCAAAGCTGTCTTACCTTTCAAGGATTTTTGTCTTTTGTGTAGTAGCTGGCTGGCCTTCACTCCACCTTGTTTATGGCTTTTGTCCAGTGTTGTTGATTATTGCCTGCCTGGGTTTGTCTGAGATTGCCTGTCGTTGGCATTTCCAGAATTGCCTGATGGCGGCAGTGGAGTGCACGGTGCCTTTGAGTAATGTTTACCAGAGGCCAAGGGCCTTTTAGAAGTGTGAAGAAGGGCTTTGCTCAGTTTTAGAAGTTTAGTTTTTTTTTTTCGGTGTTTGGTTGGGATTTTGAATTTTCAGCGGGATGGATTTGAGATCTCCAGCTGATGACCTTTACCATCTGGTGGTACCAGTGTGGTGTGGATCTGTGGAACATTGTGATGAATGATTCTTGATTGATGGATCAATGGTGTTTGTCTTAGGATGGTGACTAGTTGTTCATGGCATTTGGAGTTTATGAACCAGTTTGGTTTGGGCTAGAGTGTTTCCCAGGACCTATCTTAGTTAGGCTGTGGTCTATCATAGTGAGTATATTGTATATGATGGTTGGTTTATCATCCTTTTATTTCAGCAGCAGGAGGAGAGGGCTTGGTGAGTGGTTTTGAGAGAGGAGACATGCTACAAATTGCAGAGCAATTGGAGAGCAGTCTGCCTATGCGGATGGTCTCCACGATGCATGCGTATGCGATGCAAGGTTAGTCAACCTTGAGGTGTGTGTTATGGACACCCCCTTTTACCCCCTTGGTGTTGTCCGGATTTTGGGGCGGAGCGCGATGATATGAACCTGATAGTGTGGGGTGCTCTCAGCTCTCAGGAGCCTTGAACCAGGTTCTGTCAGTTTCACACACAGCATGTGTTCCATACTGAGAAGGGCTGAAAGGGCCGGTAATCTGAGATTGAGAGCTGGCATTGATTTGAGCATTATACTTTTTTTTTTTTTTTTGTGTTTCTAGGTGGTAGGTTTAGAATTTGTCATCCAGCAGCAGCAGATGGATCCCCCCCTTGAATTTGACACCAAAAATTTAAGCCAATAATTAAAGAGATCATCTTATCACTGTATTGTGGCATCATTCTAGGTGAAGGTAGGATACTGCTCAAGGTCAGGGTCATCATACCCTCTGGGCTACATAATCTCCTCTAGCTCTCTTCTCATGTCATCCAGTCCAAGAGTGCCTCGGGTCAGATCTCACACCAAGCGTGGACAATGACAACAGAGTACTTGTACCTGCTGTTGAGAGACCTGAGTGCTTGCGTTATGTGGGCGGATTAGCGCCGACAGGCAACTTACTACTGTTCTACCTTACTCAATCTGTGGTGGCGGGGCGTCAGTGTCTGACTACTGGAGTCACCAATGGTGCAGTGTGTCTGGCATTGTGTTTGTCTATGTGTTGAATGTGTTGTGTGTTTCCTGTGGTGGCAGATGGTGGCCTCTGGCTTTTGGTAGATTTTTGATCAGAGCCTTGATTTTGATGCCGAGTTGTATTTTGTGTATTTATGTGTATGATTTGAAGTACTATGTGAGACTGGGTGTGTGGTGTGGTGGGTTGTGGTGTGTCCTCCTCCCTCCTCTCCTGTCTGGTCTTTGAGAGAGAGAGTCCCTCAGCTATCCTATAGTTATTGCTCAGTTGCATCTATTGCATTTGTTTGTGAAGGAAGGAGAGGGTTGTTGTTTGGATGAGGTTGTTGTATTGTTGTAACATTGCCTCATTATTCCCAGCTCCAGCAGAGGAGAGGACAGGGACACATGCAACTGATCATGCTAAGAAGGAGGACAGGACTTTGAAAGACTCGGAAAAAGACTCCGGGGATGTGGGTGGATTTTGGCTAGTGGGTACTTGGGGGTAATAAAAGTGCTATATCCAAGTAAAAAAATAAAAAATACAGCAAGTGCTAGAGTCAGATAAAGCATAGTCTAATTAAGACTCAAGTAGAGCTGAAGCTGAACTTTCAGAGATATAGAACACACTGGTTTCAGCATAGTTCAAGTTCAGCTGAAGGCTGTAAGGGGAAAATTTGAAGAGTGGAATTTAGGCAGGCTAGGCTTATAAATGCCTTTGGGCAGATAGCCTAGTACCTACCTATGAACCTACTCTCCATTTAGATCTCATCACTGTACTGCTCTTCATCAATTGAATTGGCTTGAACTGCCAAATCTCCTAAACTTCACCCAATTTTCTTCTGCTCATTCCATGTTACACCAACCCAACAAATGTCCATCTCTCCAAAAACAACTACAACCACAGACCAGTAATAAAAACTTAAGATCCTCCAACAAATTTCTACTCAATGTTACTAAACCAAACAATACTTTTGGTGACTCATTCTACTCTTATCATGCTGCTAAGATATGGAACAATATACCACAGGAAATCATAAACACCTCTAACATCATTAAATTCAAACAACACTTTAAAGCCTTCTTACTCAACTCGTGGCATTGCTGTTGTGTTAATCTGGGATAATTTCATCCTTTTGTCATCCTCTCTTTTGTTTATTCTCTCCTTACCGTCTGCCATTTATATAACCTTTACCTGTCCGTCACCTGCTCCTGTCTAGTTTCACCTTATTTTCCCTTTTACTCTCCTTTTCACTAACATCTCTCTTCACTTTATTCTTTATCTTCTTCTCTTCTTTCTCTCCCTTGTCTATACTTTCAATCTTGCTTCTTTCTAATTTCTGTCACTATCTCTTTCACTCCTTTGTGTTATTCAGTTTTTGTATATAGCTGCTATACTAGTTCACTGCCACAATATTGTTGTTGTTACTACTGTTGCACTAATCTACTATTTTTTGCATTATGTTAAGTGAATTAATTATCATTATTATTATTATTATTATTATTGTTGTTGTTGTTGTTGTTTGTAATGTGGAGCTTTTCTCCCCAAGCCTCCACTGAAAATGGACTTCTTGTCCAGTCGGACTTTCCCTGTAAACAAATGTCAAATAAAATAAATACATTTCCCTTAAGAGCACACAGAGATCACAGTCAGTCTGGGGTTGTTTTTTTCCCTCTTTCTCCAGATCCCCAGTAAGATCCCAGCCGAGTGGCCAAGCTAAGACCTCCAGCACCCTCTCTGTCCAACCATTGCTTCATGTCCCTACCCAAGTAGCTCACACACACACACACACACACACACACACACACACACACACACACACACACACACACATACACTTTGAGATTTGATTGATATACAAACACACACACACACACACACACACACACATACACTTTGAGATTTGATTGATATACAAACACACACACACACACACATGTGGGAAAGGCTGGCACAGGTTTACTAGCTATGCCCCCTTCTGCCAAGACTATAAGGTAGTTATCACTGCCACGAGCCAGCTCTTTATCAGCTAATCTAAGGCCCTTACAAAGGCTGACCAATCATACTGTGTAATGTTACTATTATCCAAATGGTAAGTGTGAGCAAGACCAAGGCTATTTAGGAGTGGCCTGTACAGTGTCACCAAATACATATGCAAGTACTCTAAGAGTTTAAATATCTCTAAACAAATCAGTCACAAAGATAGGCTTAAATATATTTTATAATAAATAAAAGAATAAGACAATACTTAATAAACACAGTAACTAGAGTTCAGAATCACAGGAAACATTTTAATACAACATTGTAGGACAGTCTGAAATAAATACAGAAAACATCTAAACGAATCTTTACTATATTCCTAACTATATCTAAAAGAAATTACTGTACCCTAATTTATCTCCAAAACTAGACTGGGAAAAACATAGTGGAGGAAAACCAGATGCCAAGAAAAAAGTTCAAAACCAGTTTAACAGTTCAGTAAGCATTTTCATCTCTTACAAAGTGAGTCTGATGAAATCTCATGTGTGTTGTGATTTATAAGAGATAAAAACACCAATTCAACTATTAAACTAGGTGTGATTTTTTTGTAGGCTGGCATCTGTTTTTCTTTTATTGTTTTATTCAGTCTGTTTTGGAGGATTTTAATTCATAACAAACATTTGGAAGCTTACCGTTGCATTTTATTCAATTTCTTACACAATTCCTATATATTTTTTCAGTTTCTTACACAATCCCTACATATGCTGCACTATCGTAGAAATAACAGTGGTAATCTGGAAGTGACTGGACTATATGATTTTATTTTAGATGAGGACAGAAGCTTTAAAACACTAAAAAGGGTGCTGCAGATGCAATATTTCAGCTATAATTGTGCCCCTCAGGAAGCTACTAGAGTACAAAATTATACAGCTTTGGTCTTGGAAAAAAAGATAAAAGCTTTAAAATGTTAAAAAGGTTGTTACAGATGATTCTACTCTGAAGTGTATTTATTTATTTGTTTATTTGTTTATTTAACATTTGTTGACTGGGAAAGTTCAACTAGGACAGAGCCTACTTTCAGTGGACAGCGGGGAGAAATGCTCCAGATGCATGTCATTGGAATTTGTGATGTCTCAAAGTCTGTAATTCTCCTTCATAGTTTCATACGTTCATAGGTGTGTACTAGACTAATGGCTCTGGAGCCTTTACAAGCCTAGCCCACAGGATTACCCTGGCATCATGCCACCCGACATTAATTCCCAGTGCCTCTGTCGAGTAGAGCCACTGGAGTGATCCCCGAGGGAAATTTTCTATTTCCCATCCACTCATCAATATTTTTGTTGAAGAGGGCCAGTGAGATGCTCTGTTTGACATGTATGGAAGTCCATTCTATAGCATGGGCAGTCTCTGGGTTATAAACTTGTCCCTCCAGCATGTTCTGTTGATTGTGGAAATGAGGTTGAGGTCTCTAGAGTGTATGGTGCAGAGGGATTGGATTTTCTTTAGATGTACTATTTGTAACAGAGCTGGGTCATTCATGGCTTTGTAAGTCAAGCAGAGATCACCTCTAAGTAGGTGATATGAGCCAGAGAATAGTTGGGAGTTTTTTGAGTCTGTCCATATAGGACAAGTGTTTAAGGCCTAGGATCCTCTTTGTGAGGTTCTTTTGCTGCCTCTCCAGTAGTTGCAGGTGTCTAATGAGGTACATGCCAAATGGGACATTGTACTCGATGAATGGCCTAATGAGGGAAGAGTAGAGGGAAACAATGACCTCTTTCTTCCTGGATGCAAAATCTTTAGTAATGAGATGTGCCACATAGGACTTTCTGACCACAATGGCAATGTGGTGGTTAAAAGAGAGATTGCTGTCAGCCTGTGTTCCCAGATCTCTTATAACACCTTCTGTGTTCAGTGGACTATCTTTGATGTGGTAATTCTTGGGAACTGAGTTGTTCCCAAAGGGGATGATGACACATTTTTTTGGCATTGAGCTTAAGGCCATGGTTCTGACACCAGTCATTGGTCTTAACAAGGCCTTTCTGCAGGATGTTAGCATCACTTGGGGAGTTAATAATAGTTCCCAACTGGCAATACTTTGTCAGCCAGAATTCCTTTGTGTTGGCCTGGACTTCAGAGAAGTAGATACAAACAGGAGAGGACCCAGGACTGAACCCTGTGGGAATCCACTCATGACTGGTCAGCAGTCTGACTTGAAGTCAGCTACTTTCACACTGTGGGTTCTATCTGGGATCCAGTTTGCAACCCACCTAGTGACATAGGGGTTGATACCTATCTTAGTGAGTTTTTCTATGATTCCTGAGTGAAGAATGGTATCAAAGGCCTGGGCCAGATCAAGGTAGGCTATATGAACCACCTTGCCTTCATCCACAGCTCTGGTGACTGACTCAAAGAAGTCGACCAGGTTGAGCAGGCATGATCTACCCTTCACAAAACCAAACCGTGTGGGCTCCAGAGTTTGGAGATTCCCTGTATCCCTATTTATTAGGTCTATGATGATGCGTTCCATAGCTTTGCATATCAGACTTGTCAGGATAATGGAGTGATGGTTCCCAGGGTCTGTAGTCACTCCTCCTTTGTGTAGAGGGATGACTCTAGCAGTGCGCCATTCAGTAGGGACAAAACATGAGGTGAGGCTGTGATTGAACAGGGCACACAGGTGTGGTGCCAGTTCTCTCTGTAGTTCATGCAGAACACAGCCAGGGATATTTTCAGGTCCCATAGAAGCTGCATTCTTGGCCTTGGACAGTGCTGTTTTAACCTGTGCAGCAGTAATACTGGATGCCTTGCAATCTACTGGTATTGTGATTGGTCCTTTGGGGGGGTAAAATTGGCACTGAATTTGTTGTCCAATATATTGGCAATATCTTTTGGCTTGGTATAGGACGTACCATTGTGCAATACCTCAGAGCAAATCTGGGTATTGCCGTGAAGATTCTTTACATAACTATAGAAGGCCTTGTGGCTGTCTTTACTGTCTGCTGCATTTCTGTTTTCATAGCTAGCTTTAGAGGATTTGATGAGGGATCTCAAGTTTTTGTTGAGGCAGATAAGGGAGATTTTCCAGTCTTGGAACTTCACCTTATTCTGCATCAGTTTCCTCCTTCTGTTGTAGAGTTTGTTTATGGCAGTAATAGTCAACATGGGCTGACTGCAATGTTAAAGCAGGAGGTACCCTAACAGGAAATGGAACAATGGCTTTAACTGACTTAAACCCAAGTTATTTACTGTGAAAAAAGAAACATCTGCAAATTGCCTTTAGTGATCAAACATTCCATTATTAAATTTATGGCAGGCAAATCGCTCACAGTAAAGTCTAAATGGGAGTCATTAAAAAGCATATTCAAGAAATCTCTTCAAAATTCCATCAAGGAAGAGAAGTAGGTCTTACGTTCATCATAAACCTGGTGAATTGATACACACAGCTGATAAACTTAAGAAAGAATTTTCAAGAATATAAAGACTTCCTTGACAAATGCCAGGATGATGTATTTCACAATTACTTGCAATGGCCAAGAAGCTTCAAGAACAGTGAATTTATATCAGAGAGGACAGAGAAATGTAACTGCTATAAGACGATTCCTAATCAGTTGGCCTAGTCATATAGATTCAGTACCTCTCATACAGAAAGAGTGCATTTTTCCATATTGATATGACCATTCATGTATATAAAGTTTGATGCTTAAAAAGTTAAAATTACATTTATTATGCAACGTCAAGATGCATTGCTTTGCAAAATTCATGAGTCACATTTTGAAAAGGTCTTATAACATTCTTGTGACATTTTTCTTGACTCAATACATCTGAACAGATAAAGGAAATGATTCATAAATGTAATGGCTGTAATATATATATTTTTGTAATTGCAGCCATGGGATTGCCACAATGCTTTGCTGTAACTTCAGTCAGAATGAGGAACTGTTACATCATGAAATACTATATCTTCAATGGATGAAAGATGGCTCAAGTCTGTTTGAGTACAATGATCATTATCATCTGTGTTTACTTTCTTGCACCAGGTGTTGTATGTCTGTTACTAGTCATAGTTTTATTTCAATGCTGAAATTTATTTTTGGTACAGATTTCATCTCTGATATTGGCCCATAACTCTTAAGCCAAGAAAAGTGTAATTTTGCCAAACAATGTAAATTTTAATATAATACTTCCAATCCAACATACATAGAAAGCAATGTTCATAGGTGTTTACTAGGCTAATGACCACAA
>NC_056751.1:674582323-674732323 GCF_019279795.1 Protopterus annectens | reverse complement strand
GTGTGTGTGTGTGTGTGTGTGCACACGTATAATGCGCAATTATGGAATGCATGTTGGTTAGCTTATTCATGCACAAGCCCTGTATCTTCCTTGCAGGATCCTAGAGCCTAAATCCTCTAAACCAACTACCAAACTGTCATCAGCAGAAGTATTTTCAAAGACTGAGTTCCAGTACATTTTTAAGGCATGTTGACTTTCTGTGCATTTTCAAAGAACATTGAGTTTCAGTGCATTTTCAAGGATCATTGAGTTTCAAGGGAAGAAAAGTTTATTGTTGCGCATGCTAAGCCTGTTTTCAATGTGCAACTGTTTTGTTTAGCAAATGGCCATCATTGGTGTTTGTGCTATAAATTTTGAAAATACAAGAGGTAGCATACTTGCCTTTGGTACTGACGGTTCTGGGTTCTACTCCCACACCATGTAGATGGAGTGCTGATATTGCAGTGCCCTTAATGGGGGTTGCTGCACTCCTGAGTGTGTCCTTCTTTGGATGCCTAGTAACTATTTACCTGTTGCTGGTTTGTCAATCATTTCATATTGCAACATCACCAGCTTACCACTTTTTTTTAATGTAACATTGGCAATTTATTCTTCGAGGGCAGCAGGCATTGAATCTGTAGCACGGATATAAATAGGACATGCTGGAGGGATAGATTTATCACTCAGAGACTCCCTATGCTGTGGAATAAAATCCCGGTCCATGTGAGGCAGAGCACCTCGCTGGCTCTGTTCAAGAGAAATCTTGACCTGTGGATGGGAGATCGTAGGTTTACCCCGGGAATCATCTCTGTGTCACTGCTGGAGAGAGGCACAACAAACTAATGGGCACAGTATTTTTTCATATAAGGGGTGGCGTAAGCCACAAAACTTTGGGCTAGGCTTATAAATGTCTTAGGGCAGATAGCCTAGTATAAACCTATGAACCTATGAACCTATGAAATATAAAGTTGTTTGCCAGCAGCAACCTCTTCACTAGTTAAAGATCTTTTTTATGTGGAATTATTCAGATGACTTTTATTTCTGCTAATATAGGTGAATTGGAATGACAGAGGTTTGACTGGCCTTTTGTGATTGAAATGTTCTGTAATGGGCAGCTTAGTCATTGGTTCATATGTTTTGATACATTGCTTACTGGAAAAGTGTTCAAATGTACAAATTTAAAACACACTCTAACAAGTGGTACTCTAATATACAAAGGGTATAATTAATATAATTTAATACATTCAGATACTACATCAAAGAACACATGCACATATGCTCAATCCTAAAAATGTGTGTAAAAGGCCTATGGTTTGAAAACAGTCCAAAGTAAACTTAATCCAACACTGGCCAGATGCATTTTTTTGAATGTGGGTTTCAATGCTGTTTCAAGGAATGTGAGTTTCAAAGGCAGAGAAGGTTACTGTCCATGCTAAGTCTGTTTTCATTGTAAGAGACCATATTGTTTTGTTCAGTGAAAGACTGTAAGTGTTGTGCTATAACAATTGAAATAAAAGTTTTAAATATCTATAATTATTGTATATGTAAAGAAGAAAATATTATGCACACTGACAGGTTTGAACAACATTTATGGTAAATGAGGAGAAATAGCCAAGTAATAGAACACTAAAAGGCTTGGGGGGGGGTACGTTGGGGGGATGCTGTGGTGGGGGAGATCCTGATCCATTACCCTGCCCAGTTCCTCTTTTGATCATGATCTGGCGGATCCCTATTAAATTATCGAATGTTTCAAAGTTCGAATGTCATATGGTTGACAATATGATCAAACTTTTAAAAGTTCGAAGGTGAAAGGCAATGGCTCCATACATGCAGAATGGGAACATTTCCCTTTCCTGCACTGAAGTGTAGGTCATGGAGTTGGTATATTTAAGTAGGGGGTATGGGGGGTGCAGGGGGGCTTGCCCCCCTGCTCATAGCATTAAGGTAAGTTTTTTTTTTTACTTTTTATTATATATTCGAAGATTCAAGTTTCGCTCATATGTTGTCGAACATATAAGATTCGAAATTTTGAAGCTTCAGGTATATAATATAGATCCGATCTGGCTCTGATTACAGAATCTAAGCTGCCTTTGGATATCCAGGGACTTAGCGAAAAAAAAACAACTGCATAAAAGTACCTGCTCAGTTATGTTAGATGTGTACTCATAATCACTATATCCCATGAGGAGCAATGTTCTTAACCAAATTTGTATCTTTAACATAAGAACAAAGACAATAATTGATATTGTCAAAAGCTTTATCGAGATGATGTGATTATATACTACTTGGAATAATCATGTCCTTATCAAGCACTGAATAGGCCTTCTAGCAGGGAGGACACGAAAAACTTTTCTTCTGGCCAAGGCATTTCTCAGTACAAACAGGGTACTCCAGTGCCAGACTTGTGACCTACAGAGAATCATGAGTTTATAGGTTACTACTAGGCTAACTGCCCTTGTGGGCCATTTTAAGCCTAGCTAATTAACCCATGTAAGAATCAAACCCTGCACATTATGTCTGTAAGATAAACACCTTAACCAATATGCCAACTTATACTGATATCAATAAAGAAGTCTTGGTGAGGGATAATGAAACAAAGTTAAAATCCCAAGGTAGACCAGAAGAGTGACGAGGACAATGCTAATATGGGACCTCTTCAGGAAGGGCTTAATTGTCAAAATAAAAGCAGGTGAAGTAAAAGTGCATAAGCATATACACCCAGAGACAGCTCAGACAGAAGATAGCTGTGAAAAAGGGGGTTCCATAGACAGACAGGCTAATATAGACAGACAGACAGAGAGTTGCTGTTTTGTATTCCACAACATGGGTTCATTGACTTAACAGAACAAGTCTGACTACCAGAGTGTTTCTTGGCTGTCATAATGACCTCTTGAACAAGGTCAGAGACCTCTCTGTGAGGTTAGGTCAAGAACCTGCATAGCAGAGTGCCAGATCTAAAAAATACAGCCTTCCGTACGTATTGTTTTACTCTTCAGAACTTGAGTAAATATGTCCTTATCTAACAGGGAAACACCAAAAGGGCCCTAATGACAAGTTTCTGCAGGACTGGAAACCATAGGAGCCTCAGCAAACTCAGGGTAACTATTGTGATGCATGATTCCTCTTCCCAGTATGTCAGGATGCTCCTTTGGGAATGATGATAGGCATAATAGAGCAAGATCTTTCTTTTGGCGACTCAGATCACCCATCGTCGAGGTTTATACATCATCATCATCTAGACAAACTAATGGAGTACTTCATATTTCTTTTTTAAAAATAATCTGCTGAAATTTTTCATAGTGAGTTGACTCATTTTAATCATACCAGAAATGTGAAGCATCACAAAAAATTGAGATTAAAATCAGATATGTATGATCTCCAAATTAACAAGAAAATAATAACTGCCTAATGCTGTATCATGTGAAATGCAACAGTAATGAGATGAGAAGCAAACCTGATAGAAAGAATGATACAGCTGGCAATTAGCAAAGAGGATTAAGGCTATGAGCTGTTAACAAGTTTCAGTGACACAGGGTTTGATTCTCCCACCTTTAATTTGCCTGCTGCAAGACATTGAGCAAGTATCTTAAAAAGTCAGTGCTTTGGGGCATTTGGGAAATCCAGTTAGACTCCTCAGTAGTTTCCTGGACCACATGCAAAGTGACTACATGTGA
The DNA here is from genome assembly GCF_019279795.1 of Protopterus annectens. Lineage (NCBI taxonomy): Eukaryota > Metazoa > Chordata > Ceratodontiformes > Protopteridae > Protopterus > Protopterus annectens. Next base: position 674,728,670 of record NC_056751.1, on the reverse strand, counting down.
ACAGTAGCCTGGGTGTCAGAAAATGACACTGGGTTTGAGGACATGGATATACAAGCTCCACTCTACTTTGTTTGTGGGAAGTGTTCCAGCAGTCACATGGCAGTTAGCAGCCACTGAAACAAGGAATCCCCTTCCACATTTCAGCAGTATGGTCCAGTAGCACACCCCCTACATGTGGTGTAAGAAACAAGGGTTGGGAACCATCAAAGGAGCACAACTCTTTGTTCTTGGTCACTGACCCTTTACTTTCCACTGCAGAGTATACAGGCAGAGTCTGATACAAGGGAATAATAACAGATCTGCAGCAGAGCTTCAGCCTCCATAGAAGGTTTATTGTGGGAAAACTCTGAATGTGGTAGTAGCTGAACTGCTCTTTCCCAAATTAATCAGCGTTGGTGGCTCAACAGGTAGCACACTGTCCTTTGGTGCTGGACGATCAGAGGACCGGTGAGTTTATCCAATTGCAGGTGCTTAGATTCTTTCTCCAGTACTGGCAGCAAAGTGCAGCACTGGGGCATTGTGCAATCCTGAGAATGTTCTCCTTATGATGAGAAGTTACTCTGTTACCGCAGGGGATTGTGCATTCCTGAGAATGTCCTCCTTATGATAAGAAGTTACTCCGATGTCCATGGGGGATTGTGCATTCCTGAGAATGTCCTCCTTATGATGAGAAGTTACTCTAATGTCTATGGGGGATTCTGCATTCCTGAGAATGTCCTCCTTATGATGAGAAGTTACTCTGATGTCCATGGGGGATTCTGCATTCCTGAGAATGTCCTTCTTATGATGAGAAGTTACTCTGATATCCATGGGGGATTGTGCATCCCTGAGAAGGTCCTGCTTGTGATGAGAAGTTACACTGATGTTCTTGAGGGATTGTGCATTCCTGACAATGTCTTACTTATGATGAGAAGTTACTCCAATGTCCATGGGAGATTGTGCATTCCTGAGAATGTCCTCCTTATGATGAGAAGTTACTCTGATGTCCACGGGGGATTCTGCATTCCTGTGAAAGTCCTCCTTATGATGAGAAGTTATGCTGGTATCCATGGAAGGTTCTGCATTCCTGAGAATGTCCTCCTTATGATGAGAAGTTACTCTGATGTCCAATGATGAGAAGTTACTCTGATGTCCACGGGGGATTGTGCATTCTGCCAGAAATGTGGGTAGCACAGGGGAGTATGTTGCTCTCATTCACTAACAAAAAAGAATTGGGGAATCCCTTTGTGCCTTGGCCAAATTTCACCTAGTCAGTATGAATAGCACTTAACGTCTCCCTTGAAAAGAGGCATCTGGCCTAGTGTGACAAACAGTGTCAACAAATGGCAATTAAAATAATCCCCAAAGATTTGTTTATGAGAAAGAAATTCAATAAACTCATCTGCAGCATTTAAGAGAGTATAATGAGGTAATCAACCGTACATGGAGAGGGGCTGCAAATCAACAGAGAAAGGCATTTGGTAAGCGAAATGTGGATACATCAGCTGACAGCCTACAAAACCAGAAAGACAATCCGTATACCTGCAGCAAAGTGGGAAGCTGAACTGGCAATCAAAAACTTCTGGAGAGTGGAAGAACAGCTGCACACTGCAGTCTTAAAGACATACTACTGTAATTGATATATTATAACTGTGGCAAAACGGGAGGCCACAAAGAGTTCATAGCGATCCAAAATAAAACATAATTTTAACTCCTTCCACTCATTCCTACAGCATGACCTACAGATTAAAGTCTCTCTCTCTCTCTTTTTTTCCATATACCATTGTACAGGAACCACAGTACAGAAAGTAGTACAGCAACACATGAAGCACAGTATAGGCAGTAGTGCAACAACATAGGAAGCACAGTACAGGAAGTAGTACAGCAACACATGAAGCACAGTATAGGCAGTAGTACAACAACATAGGAAGCACAGTACAGGAAGTAGTACAGCAACACATGAAGCACAGTATAGGCAGTAGTACAACATCATAGAAAGCACAGTACAGGAAGTAGTACAACAACACATGAAGCACAATATAGGCAGTAGTACAACAACATAGGAAGCACAGTACAGGAAGTAGTACAGCAACACATGAAGCACAGTGTAGGCAGTAGTACAACAACATAGGAAGCACAGTACAGGAAGTAGTACAACAACACATGAAGCACAATATAGGCAATAGTACAACAACATAGAAAGCACAGTACAGGAAGTAGTACAGCAACACATGAAGCACAGTATAGGCAGTAGTACAACAACATAGGAAGCACAGTACAGGAAGTAGTACAACAACACATGAAGCACAATATAGGCAGTAGTACAACAACATAGGAAGCACAGTACAGGAAGTAGTACAGCAACACATGAAGCACAGTATAGGCAGTAGTACAACAACATAGGAAGCACAGTACAGGAAGTAGTACAGCAACACATGAAGCACAGTATAGGCAGTAGTACAACATAGGAAGCACAGTACAGGAAGTAGTACAGCAACACATGAAGCACAGTATAGGCAGTAGTACAACAGCATAGGAAGCACAGTACAGGAAGTAGTACAACAACACATGAAGCACAGTGTAGGCAGTAGTACAACAACATAGGAAGCAAAGTACAGGAAGTAGTACAGCAACACATGAAGCACAGTATAGGCAATAGTACAACAACATAGGAAGCACAGTACAGGAAGTAGTACAGCAACACATGAAGCACAGTATAGACAGTAGTACAACAACATAGGAAGCACAGTACAGGAAGTAGTACAACAACACATGAAGCACAATATAGGCAGTAGTACAACAACATAGGAAGCACAGTACAGGAAGTAGTACAACAACACATGAAGCACAATATAGGCAGTAGTACAACAACATAGGAAGCACAGTACAGGAAGTAGTATAGCAACACATGAAGCGCAGTATAGGCAGTAGTACAACATCATAGAAAGCACAGTACAGGAAGTAGTACAACAACACATGAAGCACAATATAGGCAGTAGTACAACAACATAGGAAGCACAGTACAGGAAGTAGTACAACAACACATGAAGCACAATATAGGCAGTAGTACAACAACATAGGAAGCACAGTACAGGAAGTAGTACAACAACACATGAAGCACAATATAGGCAGTAGTACAACAACATAGGAAGCACAGTACAGGAAGTAGTACAGCAACACATGAATCACAGTACAGGTAATAGTACAACATCATAGAAAGCACAGTACAGGAAGTAGTACAACAACACATAAAGCACAGTGTAGGCAGTAGTACAACAACATAGGAAGCAAAGTACAGGAAGTAGTACAGCAACACATGAAGCACAGTATAGGCAATAGTACAACAACATAGGAAGCACAGTACAGGAAGTAGTACAGCAACACATGAAGCACAGTATAGGCAATAGTACAACAACATAGGAAGCACAGTACAGGAAGTAGTACAGCAACCCATGAAGCGCAGTATAGACAGTAGTACAACATCATAGAAAGCACAGTACAGGAAGTAGTACAACAACACATGAAGCACAATATAGGCAGTAGTACAACAACATAGGAAGCACAGTACAGGAAGTAGTACAGCAACACATGAAGCACAGTATAGACAGTAGTACAACATCATAGAAAGCACAGTACAGGAAGTAGTACAACAACACATGAAGCACAGTATAGACAGTAGTACAACAACATAGGAAGCACAGTACAGGAAGTAGTACAGCAACACATGAAGCACAGTATAGGCAGTAGTACAACATAGGAAGCACAGTATAGGCAGTAGTACAACATAGGAAGCACAGTACAGAAAGTAGTACAACACAGTACAGGAAATATTAATGGTTTGAATCACTGCATGCCAAAGGACAGGAAGTAGTACAACCAATAAGTGCTGTCTGCAACTTTGGAAATATACTGAATTATTATCTGTAGAAGGATGTGGTCGGCTGCTTTAAAAAATTGCTGCTGGATTTAGAGATGCTTTGAATCATGTCTTAATATAACCAATCAAACACTATTCACTCTCTCCATTTCTTCCTTGTACAAATAATGTTCTGGAAATCTACTGAATTATTATGGCTTCAGATGAGGCAGAGGATTTGTGTGTGTGTGTGTGTGTGTGTGTGTGTGTGTGTGTGTGTGTGTGTGTGTGTGTGTGTGTGTGTGTGTGTGTGTGTGTCCAGATGGAAATGTTAGTCAACAATGTCAGTCATTAGATTAAATATCAGGAGCACTGTCTGGTTAAGTGACTTTCTCAAAGTCACACAGTAGGCAAATAGAGTTAAGTACCAAGCAAATGAAGAAAGAAAGAAAAAATAAAACACTGCATCCTTGACTACAGGAAGCAAGTTCATTAACAGAGTAGATTCTTAACTCTCTGCATTAACTGTCAGACATTCTCTCACTTCTTTATTTTCTGAAAAATCACTGAACATGTGGTCAAACGTATTTGGTTTAAACAAACCAGTCACGAGCGGAACGCTGATGCTTGCTGTACAAATGCTGTACAGATGCAGTAACTGTAAACACTATAAGTATACCAATAACACAGTACGATCCAATACCACAAAGCAAGATTCACGAACAGGAACTCCTTTATTTAGTTTCAGTAAGCGCTTTCACCCAATATGGGCTTCATCAGACTGTACAACCAACTGAAATGAGCACAGTCCTTATATACATAAAGTAAATGGAAAATATAAATATATGGATTTACTGTAAAATCCATTTTGTCATTCTAATATTATCCTTATCAGGCAAGATTAGTTTATACCCATTCCTGAAGAAGAAAAGAAGAATTAAGAGGGCCATAAAGAGGTAATATATTAGTATTATCTGCTATATTTACCTCTTTGTTAGCTATTTTGTCATTCTAATATTATCCTTATCAGTGAAACATGTCTCATTAATTAATATCTTACAGTATTTCCATAGTATTTTTGACTTATCCACTACTGCCATCTTGTGGATTTACTGTAAAATGCATTAAATTGTTAGAGTCATTAAGGAGCATTGATAAGACCCCCCTTTTTAGATGTTCATACATATATATATATATATATATTTTATATTTTACATTTTTTATCATGTTTTCTATATATAATTATTTATAAGTTTTTTATATTTTCCATCAAATTGAATATGAATTTATGTTGTGGGCAATTTTATTTAGATTTTAATTGATTGCTTAATGAATTATATAATTAATCACTTGATTACTTTATGTATATAAGGACTGTGCTCATTTCAGTTGGTTGTACAGTCTGATGAAGCCCATATTGGGTGAAAGCGCTTACTGAAACTTACAGTTACTGCATCTGTACAGCATTTGTACAGCAAGCATCAGCGTTCCGCTCGTGACTGGTTTGTTTTATTTTTCTATATTTTCGGAACGCTGTACCTCCGGTGGATCTTTTGCTGCTTTTTTGAACTTATTTTTTGATTTACGTACGGAGGGCATGGCTTGCACTATGGATGGCGATGAGATCGAGGAAATTGAATTGGCGTATGTACCCGAGCCTAACAGAGTGAAGGAACGGATGTTTGGGAAGTTTTCTGAGTGTGTTGCAGGAAAAGAGAATGTGCTGCTATTTTTTGAACCCAGCGAGGAGCGTGGGTCTGAATTAGACGACGCGGATGTTTTGTTATCGCTGGCTGAGGATTTAGACTTACTTGAATCAGATTTTTTAAAACTAAAGAGACTGCAGCTGCAACGGCAGCACTTTGAAGCGTGCTTAAAGAAACAAATTATACCGAGAGGACTTCGGGTCCTCAAAATGCCTACCACAGGTAACCAATACCCAGAACTTTTGTGTAAATGGCAGAGACTAAATATGGAGCTTAGCTTTAACTATATGAAACTCCTCATTGAGTATCATAGACCCGAGGAGGAATTACTTAGAGAGAAAGTAACTGAAATGCATAGATTAATTAATGCAAAGTATCAAACTGTCAAAAAGACTTTGGGTCTTGATAGACTTATGGACAATGTTTTGTTATATGAAAAGAGACTGGTAAATCAGAAAAAGACCAAGATTGAAAGGGACATTATGGACTTCAAAAACGGCCATGTCTTCACCTGGCCTAGGACTGTTAATACTAATGAATATGGCAATAAAAGAAGTCAGAAAGAGACTGACATGCATAATGTGAATAGACTAAATGTACCTGAACATACTGTAGAATTGACTATTGTTTCAAATTCTGAAACCCCCTCTACTAACCAGGCTACTAATAGTGTAGATGCAAGTGAGAGTGAGAGTATACAAAATGTGAATTTATATCCTAAGGTAGTTGAAAATAGAACTAAGCCCGCACGGATAGAGAATGTTGTTCCTACGAATGTTAAAGGCATAGTTGACTCCATTAACACTAAGAACAACGAAATGAGTGTGGTTAAGAAAAAGATTGTATCCATAGAGAATGGGAAAGGCATTGACACTCAGGTTGTTAGACATGAGGTCCCTTTCCCCATACAGTCCCCCCGGTTCAGAGGGAGATCTCGCTCAATGAGCAGAGGGCGACAAAAAAGGAAAATAACAGATGCAGTGCAGATAGGACCCACTATCAAGAAGATGTGGGCCAAATAATGGCATCTTTAGTCATTAATCTATCTAACAGAGACCTCACTACATATGAAGAACAAGTTTTGAATAAAGGTCTATCTTTTATTCCTAGTAGAAGCAGTGATTTAACTGACTCTATTATAGATATGAAGTTGTTTGCCAGGAACGTTCAATTAAAACTGGATTTTGGCACTACTGATAGTGATAAAGTGTTGAATATATTCAAACCAGTTAGTACTTATATACCTCCTTTACATCCTGTATTGGAGACTTTTACTAAACTTGTTGAGAATGATTTATATGAATATTATTCAGAAAGAGATACATATAAGAATAAGAAGTGTTTTAGGAAGAGAAATTTAACCAATCTAGAAAGAAGGGCCTTACAGGATTTGAGAATGGATAGGAATATTATTATTACACCGGCAGATAAGGGGGGACCTATTGTGGTAATGGATTATCAACATTATGTTAATAACATGAGTAAGCTTCTTAGTACAGATGGATCGTATAATGTAAATTGGATATTAATGAACTAATGCTGAAAGTATTCAGAGTTTATGATACGATAGATGATCTGTTTAGAAGCAAGTTAATAAAAAAAGAATTCTACAATTTTCTTAAAGTAAATCATCCCCTCATACCTATACTTAAAGGTCTACCAAAGGTTCACAAGGGATTAGATGACCCCCCGATGAGACCCATTGTCTCTGGTAGTGGATGGTTAACCGAACCATTTTCTTTATTTGTTGAATATCATCTTAGGAATGTGGTCAATGAGAATCCCTTTGTTTTAAAAGATAGTAAGCATTTCTTACTAGATCTTTATGACTTTTTATCGATATTGAGTGAGGAAATTGATTATTACATGGTAACGTTTGATGTGAGAAGCCTTTTTACAGTGATCCCAAATATAACAGGAATAGAAAGTATACAGAATTACCTAAAGAAGTACACTGAGATGGACACACAGTTTATAGAACTTCTAACTTTATTCTTAGAGATTATCTTGGAAAATAACATCTTTATTTTTGAAAAGGACATATACATACAGAATGATGGCGTAGCTATGGGCACTTCTTGTGCCAATAGCTACGCCAACATTGTTATGGCGGAATGGGAAAAAGAAAGTTTATTCCCTTCAGAATATTTTAGGAAGCATGTACTTTTCTATAAAAGATTTGTAGACGATCTTTTCCTGATATTTGAGGGTAGTGAGTTCTCACTACTACAATTTGAGAAAGATATCAACAGCTTAACTGATTTTTTGAAGTTTTCTATGAAATATTCAAAAGTGTTTATTTCCTATTTGGATGTGAATATTATGAGGTTACCCAATGGGATTGTGAATACCTCTACACATAGGAAACAGTGTTATAGGAACACCTTGTTGCATCGAGAAAGTATGCACCCTAAACACATTTTTGATAATGTGGTTAAGGGCCAAATTATGAGAGCCTCGAGGCTTAATCCCACTGAGGAAGGTTATGATGAAGAATTAGAAGGGTTAAAAGACAGACTTTTAAAAAGACACTATAGTATGGAACAAATTGATGGAACTGTGTCTGAAGTACGAGCTATGAGGGACACTCGAGCAAAACCCTATTTTTCAAAACCCCTGGAAAAGAGTTTAGATTATACTAATGGAGGAATAGGGTGTGAGGTCAATTCTATTAACATACCTATGTTTTATACTAATGATGTTTTTAAGATTAGAGCCATAATAGAAAAACACTGGCATATATTAGGGGTAGAAGATACCATTAGTAACCTAGTTGGGGGAAGTCCTAGGTTTTGTTATAAAAACTATCTGAATTTGAGAAGAATGTTATGCCATAAGAGACAGGTAGGGAACCATGTGTTTTCTACTAATACTACTCCTCATGTAAGTGCAATCAATGCACCTTTATTAATGTTGACACTGAATTTAAATTACCCCTGAAAGATAAAGTATTTAAGTTTTTAACTGGCACTACATGCAGGACGATGAATGTGATTTATTTAGCTCAGTGCTCATCCTGTATGGCCTTCTATATTGGGAAAACCAATAGACAACTAAGAGAAAGGATCAGGGAGCACTGCTATAGCATTAGAATAGGTGATGAAAGGAATGCCCTAGCGAAACATCATAAGGCGAAGGGACCTTTGCATACGTTTAACTTTTTTGTTATGCAGACTGTGGATACAGACTTAAGAGGTGGTGACTTAGAAACCGTCACCCTTGAAATGGAAACGAGATGGATTATTAGGTGCAAAGCAGATTGCCCCCCAGGCCTTAATGACAAGATTAGTTTATACCCATTCCTGAAGAAAAGAAGAATTAAGAGGGCCATAAAGAGGTAATATATTAGTATTATCTGCTATATTTACCTCTTTGTTAGCTATTTTGTCATTCTAATATTATCCTTATCAGTGAAACATGTCTCATTAATTAATATCTTACAGTATTTCCATAGTATTTTTGACTTATCCACTACTGCCATCTTGTGGATTTACTGTAAAATGCATTAAATTGTTAGAGTCATTAAGGAGCATTGATAAGACCCCCCTTTTTAGATGTTCATACATATATATATATATATATTTTATATTTTACATTTTTTATCATGTTTTCTATATATAATTATTTATAAGTTTTTTATATTTTCCATCAAATTGAATATGAATTTATGTTGTGGGCAATTTTATTTAGATTTTAATTGATTGCTTAATGAATTATATAATTAATCACTTGATTACTTTATGTATATAAGGACTGTGCTCATTTCAGTTGGTTGTACAGTCTGATGAAGCCCATATTGGGTGAAAGCGCTTACTGAAACTAAATAAAGGAGTTCCTGTTCGTGAATCTTGCTTTGTGGTATTGGATCGTACTGTGTTATTGGTATACTTATAGTGTTTACAGTTACTGCATCTGTACAGCATTTGTACAGCAAGCATCAGCGTTCCGCTCGTGACTGGTTTGTTTTATCTTTCTATATTTTCGGAACGCTGTACCTCCGGTGGATCTTTTGCTGCTTTTTGTATTTGGTTTAAACCCTTGCACCTCCATTTGCCCACTGTGTGACTTTGAGTAAGCAATAATTGATGGTCACGTCTGGGTGTGTCTGTATAAATACTCGGTTCCTTCATTCCACTACTCCACTTATAATTTATGAGTTAATGTAGTGGATTAATGCTGCTGTTTTCTGTGTTAGAGGTGTGGGGTTTAAATACTACCCCTCCTTTTTTACTTTAATTTCACAGACAGAGCAGAGGGTTAAGGTTATGAGCATGTGACCTTCAGCTCATTTAAAAAGACGGTGCTTTGGGGCCTTTGAAAATCTGGGCTAGGCTCCTTAATGGACCTCTGGACTGTAAACCTAGTAGCTACCTATGAACCAGAAAAGTAATAGTGTAAAAGAAGGAAATTGTAACAGGAGCATCATCTCATGAACCGTGATCTCTAGTTTCCTTGTTTTATTAAATATTAATAGTGTGTTTATTATTTAGCTGTGAATAAACTGGATTGCATGATGCCAGTGAGTGTAGAGTTAAAATATTAACTGAATACATTTTAATTTAGTTTCCATGCAGACACACAGGAGTGAAATGCACTGTATTTGGTCTGCAAAAGTTTGTCTAGCACTTAGTGCTTTGAGTTCCCACCAGATGATTGGGTTTTCAGAAACTCAAAATTCATATGGTAGAGACCATATGATCGCATTTTTGAAAACTCAAAGCTTTTGAATGGAGATTTCAATACAGTGAGGACTGGGAAAAATTACCCTTTTCCACACTGTAGTGAGATCATGGAGTTCTTATATATAATGTGCAGGGGGTGTTAGGGGCACAGCCCCCCCAACAAGAGAGGTGCAGGGTAGCTTGCCCCCTTGCAAAAACATAAGAACAGGTAGACTTTTGTGGTATTTTTGAAGATCTTCAGAAACTCAATCTTCTGACCTATAAAAAATATATATATATATATATATATATATATATATATATATATATATATATATATACACAAACACACACACACATGGATCTACTTTTAAATATCGAATTTCCATAATCCCAAAGTCCAAAATACCAGGACCAAAATGCTGAAATGTCAAAACAATGAAACCTTGCATAAAGCCACCTACACCAAAGCTGTAGTCTTCCAAAAACAGTGAACAGCTCTATACAGAAATTAAACCTACTCAACAATCTTCCTTCTGCAAACCATATGATCTAAAACAAACCTTTGCAAAAATTAAATAACAACTAACTTAGCTTTCTTCTACAAACAGGACTATCTAAACCCAACTAGGAGGGGGCTACTCCCCCCACACCCCTTGATGTGGGGGGCTGTGCCCTCCACTCCTCCAACTATATATACCAACTCTGGGATCGCACTACAGTGGGGAAGAGGGCATACACCTTTTTCTTACCTTATAGTGCTCTACACACTTCCACTACTACCAGGAACGTATGAAACATCTACCATGTTTGTTCCTATACTTCCTATACAAGCATAAAGAGATACACCTCATTTACAAACACTAAATTAAAATGTTTTACTTTATTATTGGTATTCCACAACTGGGAGCTTTAAATTTCAGTCTTATAACACTCAGCATTGTAAACTTATGTATTATAAGATTTTGGCATTTTGGTCTTTGGGATTATGGAAATTTGATATTTAAAAGTAGATACACACCTATACATATATATATATCTATATATATATATATATATATATATATATATATATATATATATATATATATATATATATATATAAACTCACAAACATACACAGACATATATTTATATATATATATATATATATATATATATATATATACATTATACATTTATGTATATATCTATATCTATCTATATCTAATACATATATATATATATATATATATATATATATACATATATGGATCTAGAACTGTTGAACGAAACTTCAACATCCCAAATCCACACAATAACCGAACACACTTTAACGAAAGCGCTTTCACCGAAAAAGCACTTTCATTAAAGTGTGTTACAAAAAAAAAGCAATAAATCTACTTTTATGCAGGGGGGCAAGCCCCCCTGTGCACCCCACACCCCCACACTTTAATATTCTCACTCCGAGGTTACAGTGGGGAAAAGGGAATTTTCCCTTATCTGCACCGTAGTGCAACCGGCACAGTGAGCATACTTATCCGAAAGTGCTGCTTCTGTGAACAGCACTTTTGGTTAAGTATGTTCGTTGATTTCTGCTTCAGCAGAAAATGCCGTTGGGGATCAGTACGAATCAGGGGTGTAGCTAAGATTTTCAAATTTGTACTGACAGCTCCCAAACTGCTATCCCCCTCCCCAGCCAAGCTACGGCCATTCTCGTAATTCACGGTTCGCTCTTTTAGTGTCGATGAAGAGGCATTCGCTGTAATGCCTCCAGTAATATAATATAAATTCACTCAAACTCGGTTCCTTGAATTGAAAATTAACCTGAAATGTCAGTTCTTTGAAAAATGCAGCATCGTAGTTGGGGTAGAGACTTTATGCTTTTGTTTTCTATAACTAAGGTACAGGTTTTGAGCTTGAGTAAATTACTAACCACCTGCTACCACAAACTAGGATGTTTCATTCACACACACACCCCTACCTACCTCTTAGTGCAAGAAATATGGACAAAGCCTAAAATAAACAGGGACAGATATTAAATAATGTTCTTGTGAACTTAGAAAGTTGCTAGAATAACAGGATTTGTGCTAGTATGAATTTTTCTAAAGGACATGAAGTCTGAAGCTCAAATGTCTGTCATTATTTAGCAACTTCAGCCTTCAATGATTTTCTAGAAAATCACAAAATTTATGAGGAACAGACAAAAAATATGGGGCAAAAATCTGGACATTCTGCAAAATGTGGACAGTTGAGAGGTATGCTACCTACCACACACACACACACACACACACACACACACAACACCTCTCAACCTCTTACAGCAACAAACTCATAAATAAAACTGAGGCAAAGGCCCAAAAATAAGGACATTTTTTTAAAATATTGCTCTTATAAGCTTAGAAAGATAATAGAATAGTAGTAGGTCTTGCATCAGTACGAATTTTCTGAATGGTATGAAATCTGAAACTGAAATGTCTGCATTATTTTCTAACTTCAGACTTTAACAATTTGCCACTAATTTGCCAGGAAACTGCAATTTTATGAAAAACGGACCAAAAATGTGATGCAAAAATATAAAATTACCAGACAATACAGCTGGGAACCTGTCAAAGGAGGGACACCATTTTAATATGAGCACAGTTAACTTAGAGCAGCTGACAAAATTAGAGAATCTACATGCATTTCTGAAATAAAAGTAATGTATAACTCTGATCATTACAGTTATTTATAAAAGTAAAGTAAACCCTCTATGTTTTCTTCCAAAATTGCTATTTTGTGGAGGGATCATTAGGGGAAGAGCAACATTTTGAGCCAAAATCAGGGACAATTGAGGTTTGGCTATGCCTAATTCTATAAAGCAATTTATTTGCATGTACCTCTCAACCTGTTAATGCAATAAATCTGGACAAGGCCAAATATATTGAGGGTACATATAAACAGTACTAAAAATTGCTCTTGTATAAACTGGGACAGTTGATAGAACAGGTTTTATTTTAGCATGCATTTTTCTGAAGGTTATATAGTCTGAAACTAGTGTGTCATTATTTAGTGACTTAATTCCTAAATCATTTGCCAGAAAACCACAAATTGAGGAACAAACCAAAAATAAGAAGCAAAAAATCTATTCATTCTTTGAAAATCTGGACAGTTGGGAGGTATAGTTCAGCTGGGGCTGTCTGTTTGCCGACTTCCCCGTCACAAAACCATGGACGAATGGAGCCTCCCCTGCAGCCATTCCAATGATCCATTACTTTGCTATTTCACTCCATTTACCATAAACACTAATGTACATACTGATTTACTTCTATGATGATTTGAACTTCATTTGAAAGTTTTATTTTGCATTTTACAGCACAAACACTAAGACATCTGCTAAACAAACTTGGCATTAAAACTTCTCTGCCCTTGAAACTCACATTCATTGAAACAACATTAAAACCCACATTCAAAGAAAAATACATTTTACCCGTGGCAGATAAAAATTAATTCTGGGCTGCTTTTAAATCATAGGCCCCTTGCATATGAAACATACATGTGCTCTTTGATACACCTTCCTATTGCTTTGAACATTTTTCCAGTAAACAATGAAACAAAACTGCCCAATTCAGAACATTTCCATCATAAAAGTCTAGTCAAACTTTTACAGTCCACCATTATCAGTAAATAATATGCACAATCTCTGAAGTAGTAAAAAGTCATCTAAATAATTCCACGTTAAATAAATCTAACTAATGAAGAGGTTGCTGCTAGCAATCACCTTTATATTTCATGACTTCACTGAAAAATAAAGTGTCTGATGCCTCTGAGGAATAAATTGCCTAAATTACATTAATAATAAGCTAGTAATATTGCAATAGGAAATGGATGGCAAACTGATAACAGGCTCATAGTTAGTGTCTTAACTTTCAGTACAGCAGCATTCACCCCTTATGGGAGTAGAACCAACAACCTTCTGCATTAAAAGCAAGTACACAACATTTTGTGCTACTAGCAATGTGAGCCGACTTAGCATAATCAGCACTAAACTTCTCTTCCCTGCAGCTCTCAGCTCCTTGTAAAATCTATGCAATACTCAACTACATCTCAACTTCGCAGCACAAGAAGTCTGGAAAAAGCCAAATTTATTGGGGTGGGTCAAAAGGGCAAAAAATAGGAACACATTAAACATTGCTTGTATAATCTTGGAAAGCTGCTAGAATAAAATGCTGTGTTACCATCATACATTTTACTGCCAAGGTCACTGTGCAAAATAGTCAGAACAACATACCACTATGCCAAATCACCTGCTCTGTGAAAGAGAGGAAGACTGAAACTTAAATGGCTATCATTTAATGAATTCAGTTCTCACCATAGCTGTCAACCTCTTAGCACAAAACACCTGGACAAACCCAGTAATGAGGGAATACAGCCCTCAAACATATTCAGTGAATTCAGTTCTTGCCATAGCTGTCAACCTTAGCACAAAAAAACCTGGACAAAGCCAATAACAGGGTATTACAGTCCCAAAAATAAGGACAAATTTCAAATAGTCATAAACTTAAAAAAATGCTATAAAAAGGTTGTGTTAGTATATATTTATTGCTAGAATAAAAAGTTGTTTTACTATGTCACAAACACAGGGATAAGATGCAGACTCCACACAGAAGGCACCCCAGCCAAGAATCAAACCAGAAAACCTATAGCTGTGAGGCAACAATACTGCCTCTGCACCATCAAATATGTAAGGAAGTAAACATTCAGAAACCTGAAGTCTGAAATTTAAATGCCTGTCAATTTGTTAATCAGGACAGTCTGACTTGGAACAAAAAAAAACAATTCTCAGCAGAGGCCCAGGAAAAAATAATGCAGACATGTCTTTGTAACATGGGAGGACACAAAAGCAAACCCACACAAACACAGGGAAAAGATACAGACCCCCCCCACAAAGAAGGCACCCCAGCCAAGAACCAAACCCAAGAACCTATAGCTGTGAGACATCAATGCTACGTTGCTACCACTTCACCATCAAATTTCAAGCATTGCAATATTTAAAAAACACAGATATGATACAGATATTGATCAGATCAAATATGAGGCAAAAATCTGCAATTTTTTTACAAATGGTGGTGGGTAGGGAATTCAGGTCTTTAACACCTGCATACAAGGTACAGGGTTCAAGCCTGAGGTATTCCCTACCACACCACCATGAGTAATCACCAATACATCCCACCTAGGGCATTTACACACACACACACACACACACACTTACTTCATATTACTCGCCAACCCTTGGTTCTAAATAAAGTCCTTGAAGTGAGACCAACAAATCCTCCCACTTCGACCAACATAAGTCCTTGAAATCCTCCCGCTTTGACCAACATAACGCTTGCATCCTCCCGCTTGAGAACGCATTTTAACTGACATGCGCAGTGAGCTCCATTCCGACTGGCTGCCCTGATGAGCTGACATCATCGTCGTGCGCTAGTAAAGCGCGAAAAAGAAAATTTAAAAAGCTACCCCCCTTCTAAATACATTGTACTGAAATCAGTACAGTGCGTATGCCTCCCGACGTCCCTGGTACGAATCCCATATATATATTTATGTATATATATATTTACACACACACACACACAGATATATGTGTGTGTGTGTGTGTGTGTGTGTGTGTGTGTGTGTGTGTGTGTATATATATATATATATATATATATATATATTTATATATTATATACATATATATATATTTATACATTTTTTATTGAAGTTTCGAACTTTCAAAACTTCAGTGCTATCATCTTGACCATTTGAAGTTCGAAGTTTTGAATGTTTGAGCTTCCAAAGTATATATATATATATATATATATATATATATATATATAAAATATGTATATATATATATATATATATATATATGTGTTTATATATATATATCTATATATATATATCTATATATATGTGTGTGTGTGTGTATGTGTGTATTTTTGTCTATGTATATATATATATATGTATACCTGACTACCCTAACCCACACGTACAACTTACAAACACACTCACATACACTCAAACTCCCACCCAAAACCATTACAAAACACTCAATTACCTTAAATCCCACCTAAATCCACAAATGACACTGGACACCATCTAGACAAAACAACGGACATAACCTAGCGTAAAGCCATAATTGCAAATTTGAGATATTCGAATTCGCAATGATGCACTTTTGTTATTTTGAAAATTCCACTTTATGGTCTCGTGATACTGAAATTTGAGATTTCAGTATTTTGATATTATGAAGGGGAACTATTCTTCTCCTTCTTTTGGCTTTTTCCCGGTTAGGGGTCGCCACAGTGGATCACCTGTCCGCTCATGATTGGCAGTGGTGTTTTACAGTGTTGAGTTGCCAGCCCAGCACCCAACCTTCCACAGAAGGCACACGCACACATATGCACTCACACCTAGGGCCAATTTAGAGTGTCCAATCCACCTACATCCATCTTTGGGATGTGGAAGGAAACCGGAGCACCCAGAGGAAACCCACATGACCACAGGGAGGACATGCAGACTCAGCACAGAAGGCACCTCAGCCAAGGATCAAACCAGAGAACCTCTTGCTGTGAGGGGACAATGCTAACCACTGCACCACCGTGGCCGCTCCTTCCTTTTCAACATAAAGGGGAACTATATATATATATATATATATATATATATATATATATATATATATATATATATATAGATATATGTATGTATATATAGGTATATATTTATTTATTTATACATACACATATGTATATCAACACACACACCACACACACACACACACACACACACACACACACACCACACACACACAAATTCATACCAATACCACAAAAACACATTTTGGGATAGTCATAAAACTACTTATAGCTACTACCTTGGACTGCTATCCTTCTAATAAATACACATTTTTGGTCTTCTCCCTCATCTTCACTTCTTCACCTCCCCTACCAACAAACTCATATGATACAGCTTTCTGCACACATCCTAACTTCTCTCCACTTCCTTGACTGTCTATATATCACCCTGAAAACTTCTTCCCACCCTTTACACACCTCTTTCTCTCCATTTCTCTTGACACTCCTTTCATTAATGTACCACATGGCCACCATATTACCAAACCTCCACCTACTTCTACCCACCATCTAAACTCTTAGCATCTGAACTCACAATGACAAGAAGTCAATTGCTATTCCTTTGTGCACTCTCTATGCTAGCTCACCTCACTAGCTACCAAGATATTTCCACATGCTATCCCAGCTCCATCACAAACACACATGCATTACATCACAAAACCCTCTATATTTCCCTGTCAATCTCTCTTTCTCTGTACCAGTATATGTACACAACTGTGTTCTCTTACAGATGTATTAAAGATAAGAATAGCACTTTTTCAGCAGTACTGAAAGCTAGATAAAAATACAAATAGCTGCATACATCTACTCACCCCACCTCCATTCTAAACTTAGTAGAGTTATTCACCCTAACACCAGCCACACACATCAACTACTCACCATGGCCACCTCATTACTTTCCAGTGTTCCCAGCACAATTTTTCCATCAGGTAATAAATGCAACGTCATCCTTTTCAACATTAATCTCAAAAGTATCTGTAACAAAATTCATGGTATCCACATATGTCTAGATTTGTACTCTCCAGACATTCTAATTGTCAATGAAACCTGGCTAAAATAAGAAATAACTGACAGCAAAATTACTCCTCCAGGTTTCACCATACTTAGAATACATACATACATATATACATACATGCATACATACAAATGTTTCAAGCATGGGCATTAATGCCCTTCTAGCTTGCCAATATACCAAAACACTTGTTCCCATAATAAATGTCAAGGCTGTTCTTAAAAATATTTAAACTAGTACTTGCTTTAATGTAATTTGGTAGTCTGTTCCAAGCATCAGCTACTCTGTCAGAGAACCAATTAGTACACTTCTCATTCCTATAGAACCTTCTACATAGGTTATCTGATGATTCTCTAGTACTTTTTGATAACCCCAAACATCCCCAGAGGTAGTTGTCACTAAATGCCCTATATACCTGAATAAGATCTCCTCTTAAATATCTGTAAGAGACACTATACAAGTTCAGATATTTTAATCTTTCATAATAACTTAGATTTTCACATCCATGGATGCCCTTGGTATATTTCCACTGTACTCTTTCCAGTTTATTCATGCTTGTTTTCCTATAGGGTTTCCATATTGTTATTCCATGCTCTTGTTAGGGTTTAATGTAACTAACAAATAATGACTTCATTATGTTTGATTTCCTAGACTTTATAAATCTTTTTATACAACCTATAGTTCTATAACTATCATTAGCCAATTGGTTGATATGATTAGAAAAACTCATAGCTGATTCTACCCATATACCCAGGTCCTTAAATACGTCTACGGTTTCAATCACTGAGTGAAGCCAAAATGGTGAAGAGAGTCCTTAGGGTTTCTGCTGTTTATGGATTACTAGTCTATATTTAGGTCATCTAAGATGAAGGTTTCCTGGAGGATATTGTCAGATATCCATTGTAGGATATTTTCAGCTATGGTAATGCTGTTGCTTGGTGGGATGTATACCGCTGAGATACAATTTCTTTTGATTGATTTTAAGGTATGCAATCAGAAATTCAGCATTATTAAATTGGGGATATTTAGATGGGCTGGCATTATTTTTAAGTTGTTTTTATAAATAATAGCAATACCACATTTCAGTTTATGTCTCCCAAATCTCATATGCTTAGTTTTTGATGTATTTATCAACATATTATTCTCCTGTGCCCAAATGGTCAATTTAGTCAAATTATTTTGTAGACATGCCTTATCTGTAACACTTGTAATCAAGTTTACCCAATTTCAGGTCATCAGCATATAGACTGTAGAACACCTCAGATGAAAATTAAGGTCTGAAAGAAACAAGTAGGGGCCTAGGACAGAGCCCTGTGGGACACCTTGACTGTAACCAAGGATTTCACCTGTCCAGTTGGTGTGTGATACTTGCCATGTCCTATCTGTAAGCCATGCAGCTATCCATCTTATCAACAGTACACCAATACCTAGTTGTACTAATTTATTGATCAGTGTTTTGTGTATGACCCTGTCAAATGCTGAAGTTAAATATATATAAATCACATCACAGCACACTTTTTCATTCATAGCTGCTATTATATTGTTATAGAACATCATGTTACAGGTGGTAATAGATCTATTTTCAACCTATGCATGCTGATATATGGTTTCAAGTCCCATCCTGTCCCGTTCTGACAATAACTTTTCCAGTATTACCTTCTCCATTATTTTTCCACAACATTAAAGTAGACTTAAGGGTTTATATGATTCTGGGTTTGTCCTACTCCCCTTTCCCTTAAAGACAGGTATAATAAGAACATGTCTTCAATCTTACGGAATCTCCCCATATTTATATGACCTAGTAAATAATAGATATAATGGTGGTGTAAGTTCTTGCTGAAGTGTTCTCAGGTCTTTGTTACTTATTCCATCTCCTCCCTGCTCTTTGTTTGGATCCATTTTGCCCAGTTCTTTTTCAGTACAATCTAATTTGATTGCATAACTCATCAATTCAGCAATTAATGTTGCCATGTCGTGTTCCAAATCCGATTCCTGAAATAAAACTTCCTCAAAAAAATAAGACCCTTATCCTTGGAGAGAGCAAATAATATATGAATGCTAGGTTTGAAAGATGTATATTTTATCATTATATTTATATTTTAGTGAAATATAAAGTATTGTTTTTTAAAAATTGTTATTGTAGTTTTTTAGATGAATGAAAACTATTGTTTTGGATTTTACCACTTTATTCTTATTGGGATGGGAGACTTTTTATTGGAAGATGTAATTGCTGATGTCATTAACCAAGCTTACTTAAATGTGATTTTCAAATGTAAAGTTTTGTATTCTGATGAAGTCTCACTTTATGAGATGAAAGCGCTCAATACTAATATTAAAATGTGTTTTAAGTTGTGACGGAACACTTTTCTTCATAAAGTTTTTTTGGTTTTATATGGGGCATATAGTGCTGTTGTTTCTGTAATTTATTATTGTATTTTATTTTCTGTTCAATAATTAGCCAATATATGCTAATTTCTCTCGTCTTTTTGTGGTAAAATGCTATGTTCACGTAAGATAGATTTTAAAATCATATACATAAACTCATGTACAGATGTTTACCATGCAATTATAAATTTGCATCATATATAACTTGAATGTGAAGCTTCTCTCCCAGACCTCCACTGGAAATGGGTTTTTTACCCATTCTGACATTTCCTGGTCAACAAAGACAAACAAATAAATTATTGCAGATGAGCAAGGCACTTAGCTGTTAAAGAGCTGAATGTTATTGTACAGAATTGATTCTGTCAGCCTTTCTTTTATCTTCTGTATGACTTTGACCACGTTAATTCACCAGTGAGTACTTCTAGGTATTCCTGAAAAGGGACGATTGTATCAAGTGGACTGTCCCAGGCTGTTAGCAAATGTGTTACACATTTGTCTTTTGAATTCCTGCACTCTTTGCATAACTGCTAATTAGTGCTAAACTATATGCAACTTGAGTATAAATCATAGCATGACTTGCAGACCATTGTAGTTTCATGGATTGCCAGATGCATTTTCACTAAACATGAGTTTCAGTGGAAGATAAGTTTATTATTTCTCACTCTGTCTGTTTCCAATATGAGAGTGTTTTGTTTAGAAAATGTCTGTAAGAGTTTTTGCTGTAAATTTTGAAAAAAAAAGTTTAAATGAACTGCAAATCTTTGTTTTAACTGTTAAAGAAGAAAATAGTATTCCCACTGGCAGATGTAAACAGTATTTTGTGGTAACTGTGGAGAGACAGCCAAGTAATGGGATATTTGTATGGATGGTGGGGTCCTGGTTCATTACCCTGCATAGGGCCCCATTTGACCACAATATGGAATTGTTGACTGTATAGGTGTATGCTGCAACAATATATCACTATCAGCCATTCAAGTAGGTTAGACCTGTACTGAGTGATATCAGAGGGAATGGGTTCCTATTGGAACATCAAATTTTTAATTGCTCGAATCACTAAAGGTTGACCTTTAATGATTGAACAACTGAAAATTCTAACTGTTCAAAATGAACAGTCAAAAAAAAAATAATAATTAAAGGATGTAGGTAGGGGGCAAGCCCCCCTGCGCCCCCACACCCCCTGCTACTTAAATATAACAACTTTGAGATTGCACTACAGTGTAGGAAAGGAAAATCTTCCCTTTCTGCACCATACTTCATTAAAGTGCGATCTCGGAGTTGGTATATTTAAGTAGCAGGGGGTGTGGAGAGTGCAGCCTCCCTCATGAGGGGTGCAGGGGGGCTTGCACCCTGCTTTAACCTGTCAGGGTAAGTTTTCTTTTTTTTCCTTTTTTTAAATTCGATGTTACGGAACTTCGATCATATGGTTTCGACCATATGGTATTCAAAGTTCCGTAACTCCGATTTAGTAATAGGTAACCTAGAGGAAATAGCTATTCTTGATAAAAGGGAAGACATAGGGAGATCAAAAGTGAGATGTAGGTGTCTTACAAATATATATATATATATATAGAGAGAGAGAGAGAGAGAGAGAGAGACCTTCCTCTGAAAAACAACAGTATGTTGTATGCAAGAATATTTCTGATTTCGTGTGACTTGTGGGTTGTGGAACAAAAGCTGCTGCTGTTGCCTTTAATTGTTTTGCTCTATTCATTGCATTTAAGAATTAATTAATTCATTAATAGGCCTGCATTGTTTAAAATAATATAACATGTTGCATTTCAGTAATATATTTTTGCAGAAACATATTTACAGCCTCAAGCAAATGTGAAGAAGTTGACATTTGACAGGTTATGTAGTTTACATTATTTGGACAGATGATCAGAATTTTCTGATCTTCATCATTCAGTCTGCCTTCATTGATGTATGTTACTGTGATACAGTCTTCTCTACAAGATCGGATTGTAAAGGGTTTCTGCATTTAGTTAAAAACTCTTACTCTTCCTGGCACTTAGCACAGACTGACCTATTAATGAGCTGCTTCGTTTGCGGACTGCAGTAAGGTTTGGATCTTTTCACTCTCATTTACCTACTGTGTGACCTTAAGCAAATCACTTATCCAGATTATGCTTTGGGAAACTGGGAATTCCTGCTAGGCTCCTTAGTGGTCTTCTGGACTACATACCTAGTAACTATCAACCTGTGGATGCTTTTTGTCAGCCATTCCCTACTGTATAACTGATCTAGTTCAGAGAAATGCTGTGGCCATATCATCAACACACCATTTTTCATGCAACATGGGCGATTTATTCTTCAAAGGCAGCAGGCACTGAATGCAAAGTTATTTAACAACAGCAATAATTCCATTAGCAATAGTCCACTTTGAGGAATTATTTAGATGACTTTTACTAATGCAGAGATTGTGCATATTGACTTAATGTATGTTATCAGGTGGTTAATATTTCTTATGCCCTTATCATAAATACTCTGCTCTTCAACTTGTGCTACACATGGCTCTGCCAGTGCAGTGTTAGAGATCTTTATACACTTTCATGTACTTCATTCAAAGCTACCAATAAAATACATGTAATTTGTGTATAGACGTTATTGTTATCAGTAAATTGTCAACAAGGTGGCTATAGCTGCAGAAAAGGATGGAGAACTATCTGTGGATGGAAATACCTTCTCCTTTTATCATCATTTTTAAATTGTCTTTAATCTAGCTTTGCAGGTCTAGTGTGCATGCATGTGAATTAAGCTGGTGCACTTTACTATAGCTACTATGCAACTGTGTGAAACAACATTGAAATATACTACTTTGGTTGTTGTTATTTTTATTAATTTTTCTGGCAGATATCTGAAAAGGATGCAGTCAACAATATAGCTATAATTGCTGATTCTGAGGGAAGTCTGTGGATATAAATAACTGATTCTGTAGAGTTAATAAAGTTAAAAAGTCATTGTCTGTCTTTGCAAGACTGGTATGTATTTTTGTAAAGCTAACTGAAATACTTTACTGTGACTATTTGTATCACAATCAGTTAAGTAATGTGTAATGAGTCAATAAAGTGGCATTAATTAAGGAGTATACAGATACTGGTGGATTACAATGACTGTAGTTTAAGTGGCTTGTTATATCTGAAATGTTATGAATCAGGAATTTCTGTCATTGTTGGTTAATACAATGTGTTTCACAACTTACTGGAAATAATGTTCAAAACTACAAATTTGAAACATACCAACAAATGCTGTTGTATTAAACTAGAAATATAACTGAAAACAGTCAGGAAAGTAAATCCAAAAGAACATATGCATTTATGCATGGTCTTAAACATGTGTACTGAAGACATGGTTTGAAATCAGGGAGACTAGCCCATCAGACTGTCATCAAGAGTAGCTAATTCTGGCATGCCATGAATAGTCCTACACTGCAGTTCCATTCAAAGAACATCATGTGGTGCCAAGGCAGTAATGTTGGAGGAGATGCTTTCCTGTTCCTTGGTATCACTATAGGGAAGGGATGAATCCACAGCTGTCAGACACTGAAGAGGGATAAAGTGGAAAAAAATCACAGAAATCTCATTGGTATGGGAATACTGAGATTAGTGGTTGTTGATGCTTATGGCACGGCTATGATGTCATGTGGTGCATACTACTTATAGGTTCATAGGAGGTTACTAAGCTAATGGCTCTAGGGCCTTTACAAGCCTAGCCATGTCATACCCATGTTCCCTGGTCATTATTCATATAGCAAGTCTATAATCACTACCAACTACCCCTGTCCATGAGTGCCACCTCCAGGGTGAATCTACGGTCTCCCATCCAGTTGTCTAGGTTGTGCTTGAATAGGATCATTGAGGAACTCTGCTTGACATGAACTGGGAGTTTATTCCAAAGGAGTGGCAGTCTCTGGGAGATATATCTGCATCTCCAGAAAGTTCTGTTAATTTCACAGGCTAGGTTGAGATCCCTGGAGTGAGTGCCTCTCAGTTCATTTGATTTGTGGATGTGCAAGCATTTCCATTAGGGCAAGGTCAGAGACTGCTCTGTAGGCCAGGAACAAGTCACCTCTCAGCAGCCTATAAGATACAGAGTACAGGGACAGGGCTTTCAGTCTTTCCACATAGGTTATGTTTTGGAGGCCCTGAATTTTGTTAGTGAGAAACCTCTGTGGTCTCTCCAGCTGCTGCAGGTGTGTGGTGAGGTACATACAAAAGGGAGCAGTGTACCCTATTAGTGGTCTGCTGAGGGTCAAGTACAAAGGAGTTATAATATCCTTAGTCTTGGATGTGATATACACCAAAATAAATCTAAATACCAACTTAAACAGAAAAAAAAAGGAAACAGCCACACTGTATTGACCACACTTTAATCGATTCTGGTACCTCGGCCATTCACCTTCTAGGAATAGTTAACCATTGTACTGTGGTCACATTTATACAATCACAGTGCATTTCCACCCAATTAAACAACTAATCATTTAAAGACATATCCCCTTATTTAAAATTCAATCATAAATACCATTAAATCCAAATACAAGTACAAATGAGTACCTTAACATACAAACATTACACTACTAGGTTAACATCTAAGTTCATGCCCTAGGATATAACATCGTATAATTGAAAATCATTCTACTTTCAAGTCTGTTAAATTCTTCCCTAAAGTTTCCCCCTCTGTGCAAATGGGGATGGGCCAAAACACTAAACAGGAAACTCTCACTAGATCCTCTATGTGCTACAGAAAAATGTTCCACAACAGGACTGCTTAAAGTGTGCTTTCTAATGCCACTCAAATGCTCCACGATCCTAACTTTAACCTTGCATTTTGTTTGGCCTATATACCATTTTGTGTTCTGACACTCACACTCAATCACATATACCACACCATACGATTCACAATTGAATCTTTCCATTACTATATACTTTCTACCGTTTATCTTCATTCCTGTTAAATTTCTCATCTTGGTGCCCCCACCCCATCCCCCCTTAATCATGAATCCAAAATTAGAACTGAACAATTCCTTCAGATTGATATATCTCCCATAGAAAAAGGTCAGATGCCTGGGGAGCAACCTATCCACCTTGGTATCCTAGCACACCACATGCCAAAGATTATTTACCAATCTTTCCAACATCTCAGAAAAGGGAGAAAATCTAATCACAAAAAACAATCATCTAACCTAGTATACTTTCTCCCACAAAACATTCTGCTATCCCCTGCATTTCACAAAATCTTTTTTCCTTGCATCATTCAATAGTTCCAATGAATAAACTTGAACCAGTAATCTATTATTCACCTCATCCTGTTTCTCTTTTCTCAACCTCTCCTCTTGGTGTTATAATAAATTCTCCTGAACTCACCATACGGAAGTGACCTAATCAAATGGGGGGGTGCACACTATTAGCATGAAGTTATTAACAGCAGTTGCCTTTTTAAAGGGTCTGTGTTGAATGGTCATGTCTTCGCCTACATAAAATTCCACATCCAAAAACACAATAGATTTGGAGCCCAACTCATAAGAGAATTTTGACCCATGTGGATTACTATTTAACTCAACAATAAATTCCCGAAACTGTTCCTTACTACCTTTACAAATAAAAAAAAAAAAGTAATCAATAAATCTTTCGAAACAAACCACTCTTTCCAAGGTTGTTAGGTATACAGATTGTCTTTATATATATGTATATATATATATATATATATATATATATATATATACACACACACACACACACACACACACACACACACACACAGATATATATATAATAGCATAAATGGGATTATAAGGTGCCCCCATCACTCTCCCCTTCTTTTGTAAAAAGATCTCTCTCTCCCAGCAAAAATAACTATGGGTAAGACAAAACTCCAAAATGATTACAAAAAAGGAAGTCTGTGAACCTTTCCCCATCATCTTATTCATTGCCTCTAATCCCCATTGTAACTCAATATTTGTATATAATGAGTTAATATCCATGGTGGACCAATAGTAATCTTCCTGCCATTGAATTGTCCTGAGATAGCTACATAACTCTGCTGTATTTTTTTATGTCTGCCAGTACTTTCTGCAGATATTTTTTTTAAATTGATAATCCATGAAAGTCTCCACATTATGCAAGTATGAGCCTAACCCCAAAACTATTGGTCTACCAGGTAGGTTGGACAAGCATTTAAGTACCTTTGGAATCACATAGAACTTAGGATCCTTGGGTTCAGCAACATGCAATTTTCTAACATCTTTATCCCCCAAAAAACCTAACCTTTCCTGTCTTTCCAAAAGTTCATATAACTCAGAGCTAAATATTTTAACTGGATTCGTAGTCAATTTTACATATTCCTTGGTATTGCATAAAAGCTTTTTACTATTTCACAGTATTTTACTTTGCTCAAAATAACCCAATTTCCCCCCTTTGTCTGCTTGTCTAAACATAATTATTCATATTTTCATGCAATTGCTGCAAATTCATCTATTCCGCTTCAGTTAAATTATAATTTTTTTCTAAACATAAATACTTAAAAAATTCATGTTTGACTTTCTTGCCCATATAGCAAATGAAAACTTAGGGGGTATAAAGTGGCTTGTGTAAGGTAACCTAGGAAAAGTCAGTCTCCCATACCCCATGCAAAACCCCACATCATTTCCATATGCACCAAAACAATCTGTGACAGTTTCCGCAATGTTTACCAAATCATTTTCAGCAGCATTTAAAACATTTTCAGTATTTGCAACATTTTCAACATTTCCCATTTTTACATCATCTTCAACATTTTGAACCCATTCGCCTGCCTCCCCATTCCCAAATAACAACAATTCATTAAACAATTCAGTCTCATGCAAGGAAATATTCAAACGTTTATCATTGTCCTCCAGTGCAACCACACTCTGTACAGTAGATTGATTCAAAACACACTTATTCTGAAAATATACCTTCAAGTGTAATTTGCAATAAAACCTCTTAACATCCAACAAAATATCCGGTAAAAAGGCACTCTAATAGGAACAAAGTTTGTGCCCCTCAGCAACACATTTTTGCCTTATCAGAAATTACTAAATCAGATAAACTAATAATTTGCAACTTACGCTGGCTATCCTCTTGCAAAACCAAGTTCCCATTGATACATGAGGAGGAGGAGGCAACAAGAACTAAATTTAAATGTAATGTCTCTTGCCTTTGCCATAGCCTGTCCATCCCCATCCACACCCGTTCTGATAAAAAGGGCCTCCATTCAAAAAACTCACATTCTCCAATGAGTTCTCAGTTTCTCCTAGCTGAACATCCTCAAATGACACACTACACTCTTGAATGTGATGCCCTTAGTTATCAGATGCGCAGTGTAGAAGGTTTTCCTTACCACTGTGGACACATGTTGATCGAAGTTTAGCTTGTTATCAACCTGTGTTCTCAAATCTTGCACAACTGGATTTGAGCTTAGGGGGATGCGGTTAATATTGTAATTTGCAGGGAATTCCTCTTTGCCAAAGGGGATGATGATAATAATAATAATAATGCACTTTTTTATGTTCAGGTTTAGTCTGTAGCTTTGGCACCAATCATTTGTTTGTGTTAACCCCTTTTGAAATATGTTAACATCATTAGGGACTCAATGATTGCATCCAGTTTGCAATCATCCATGAACTTGGTAAACCACAGTCCTTCTACTTTTGCCTGTACTTCTGAGAAACAGATTCCAAACAGTAGAGCGCCGAGCACAGATCCATATGGTACACTACTGGTAACTGGTCAAGTGGTAGAGGTGGAATCCCCAACTTTGACAAATATGCATTCTGTCAGTGAGCCAGTTGGCTAGGCATCTAGTTATGATACCTGAGTGGGGGATTGTGTCAAAAGCCTTGGCTAAGTCATGATAGGCAGTGTGTACTGTTTTGCCCTCTTCAAGGGCTTTGGTGACATTCTCAAAGAAGTCCACCAGGTTTAATAAGCATAATCTACCCTTAGTGAAGCCAGACTGGGTTGGGTCAAGAGTTTGAAGATCACTTATGTCCTTGTTGATAAAGTTCATGATTATTCTTTCCATGACCTTGCAGATAAGGTTGGATAGGCATATGGATCTATAGTTCCCAGGGTTGGTTGATGGACCCCTTTGTGCAAGGGGATTACTACTGCTGTTCTCCACTCTGCTGGAACAAAGCCAGTGCTCAGGCTGTAGTTAAAGAGTGCACCAAGTGGTTTCTCTAGGTCTTGTTTTAGATTGTTTGTTAAGCAGTCTGGTGTGTTATCAGATCCCATAGAGGCCATGTTTTTGGCCTTGCAGAGCACAGATATGACATGCTCTTTGGTGATGCTAGGTAGAGGACAGGTGTCAGGTATGCTTTAGGGTATGGCTGGTGGGGACAAGGATGTGAAGTTATTGTCAAATCTGTCAGCTAACAGGTTAGCAATTTCCTCAGGTTCAGTATGAGTGGTACCATCCACTACAAGTTTGGCACATAGCTGGACATTCCCTTTTAGTCTTCTGACTTAGCTAAATAATGCTTTATAGTTATCCTTAGCTAGGGATGCTAATTTAGCTTTCTAATTAGCATTAGAGGACTTTACAAGATATTTGAATTGCTTCCCCAAGCTGTGGAGGGTATTCTTCCTCTGCTGAGTAAGTTCTCTCTTGTTCATAGACATTAGTTTTTTTTTCCTTTTGTTATATAAACTTCTTATAATTGAGGCCTACCAGGATGGCTTGTTTTTTGGGAGGACCTGATTTTGATCTGGTCAGGTAGAGCTGAGTCTATACAGTTGTTTAAGTGTTTATAGAAATCATTCTGTACTCCTCTGCCTAGGATTCATTGTTGGCTGTGTTAGCAGGGTGTATGAAACTTATTATACCATCACTTAGTAGGCTGTAGTTTGCTTTGGAGAAATTTTAAATTTTTTCTGCTCCTGTGAGGATGTAGGGTCCAATCATTTCTTCAAATGAGATGGATTTATGGTCTGACCTTACCAGAAAGGGCAACACACAGGGGGAAGTGCAATGACTTCCCATGTTCATGAATACTTAGTCTATAACATTTGAGCCCCTTGTGGGGATGCAGACTAACTGTTCCAGAATATTTGTATTGATAAAGTCCAGGAAGCTCAGGGTGAGCATGTTTGTGCTCATATATGTCAACCAATCAATGGAAGGATAGTTGAAATCTCCTGTGGCCAACATGTTTGGCTGTACAGTGAGTAACTAGCAAGTCCAGTAGGTGATGTGCTTCTCTTGGTTCATGGTGGGGGACTTATAGCTAGCAATGATGTGGTAGGGTGTTAGTTGGACCTGGAGTAGCTCAAGATCCCCATTCTGCTTAACCAGTCTTGAGGTGTATTTGGCTTTAATGAAGATGGGTATACCTCCACCTTTGGTTCTTTCATGTTTGTTTTGAGGTCGGAATGTATGGAAGACATTTTAGCCTTGCATGGCTAGGGTGCTCACTGTGGCGTTGAACCATGTCTCAGTGATTTCACAGATGTCAGCATCTTCCAAGGTGAGGAGTGCTTCCAGAGAGTGCAGTTTCCTGTTTAGGATCCTAGCATTAAGCAGCATAACCTTGAGTTTGTCTTGAGTGGATTTTTTACATCAGAAATTTTGTTGTTTTGACATTGTCTAAAAATGGCACTACGGGGGGAGACAAGGGCCTAGAGGAGATGGATGAAGACCATCTCTGGCAAAGCAGCATGGTCTGTTGACCATGTCTTCTCAGGCTGAGAGATACTGGATCCCCCCTAGATTGACACCAGAAGCTAAGGCAATTGTTGAAGTCAATAATTTTTGTCTCTATTGTGACAACTTCCTGGATGAAGGTAGAATGCTGCTTAGGGATAGGGACATACCCACATGGGAAATTAAATCTGAGAG
Source organism: Protopterus annectens (assembly GCF_019279795.1). Taxonomy (NCBI): domain Eukaryota; kingdom Metazoa; phylum Chordata; order Ceratodontiformes; family Protopteridae; genus Protopterus; species Protopterus annectens. Next base: position 674,698,587 of record NC_056751.1, on the reverse strand, counting down.
TTCAGTCATGTCTCTCTTCATATAGTCCAGAGAGGTACATCTCAAGTAATTCAGTCCAACATGTACAGTGACAGAGCCGTAACGGTACTTATTGTTAAGTGACTTGAGTGTGTGCATGATTTGATGGATCCTGACACCTGAGAAGCAGCTGACTATGACCTTCTCCTTGTCCAGCCTGGTAAGGGGAACATCTGTGTGTCTCACGATGGATTCACCTATGACCAGGGCATTTGGTTTTGAGGTGTTTTGTCTTAGGAGCTTATTTATTGAGACACTGGTGTGTGTTATTATATGTGGTGGATTCTATTTGTTTTGCAGTGTGTGCAAGTGGTTTGCATGTGGGAGGTCTCTGATCTTTTAGTATGCTTTTATTGAGTACATTGACGTATGTGGGTTTATGCGTTGTGACCTTGTTTTGTGTGACAGGTGATGTGTGTGTGTGTGTGTGTGTGTGTGTGTGTGTGTGTGTGTGTGTGTGTGTGTGTGTGTGTGTGTGTGTGTGTGTGCTGACAACCTGTTTGATGTCCCTTTTGTTGTAATGTGAGAGAATTTACTCCAAATTCATAGTGTAATTTACATCTCTCACATTGTATCTGTTTGCTTTAGGAGTAAGTGGTTATTAGTATACATGAGACAATGACTACATTGCCTAAGGATGCCCATGTCAATCAGGCTGGCTGGAGGAATAGTGGCAAAATGACCATCCATTTTGGCAAGTTTTTACTACAATTACTATTGGGGAGTGGGCTAGTTTGATCATATTTTGCTCTAGGGTTAACAAAAGGGGTTATTCTGTTGAAGGTGAGACTTGAAAAACTGTGGCAATGCTTCTCAGTGAGCAACTGAGTTGTCCACAATGCAGCAGGGAATCTAGGGAGAGTTCCATTAACAGACGTCGAGGGAAAAATCATCTTTCTAGGCATTTGCGTCTATACAGGACACCGCTAATCCTTGTTGTTCGGTGGGCAGTCACTCGCAAATGTAAGGCTTAATTACAGGCAAAATTAAACAGTTTTACATTAATCTACCAATAGGGTAGCACACAATGAACCTTCCTCTAGTAATCCAGTTCAGGCAAGGCAAGATCTACTCTCTTCTGCCCCAAGTGTGCAATGAAGCCTTTATTAATGTAAGATGGGTGGTTTAGTGCTCAAGTGTAACAATAACAGGCTGAATTCATTAGATCTGAATCTAGTCTCTGCTATCTAGGCTAACAGTTCAGTAGAAATCAGGTTCAGAAAATGATGCAATACAACAGTAAAAGAGAAGTCAAACAGTACTCAGACAAAATACAGTTTAAAAAGTGCAACAGAATCACATAGAACAAAACACCAGACCAAGCAGATTTCTTAAAATACAAAACAAAATGGAGCAGGTTAAAACAGAAAGCAGGTCTATCAGTCACAGACAAAAAATATAGGTTTTCGTTCCCCATCCAGCAGAGAATCACCAGTCTTGCTTTAGTTTATGCAGGCTTGAAATCTTTCAAAGACAAAGGCCCAGAATTTCACTGTGCATTTAAGTAAGATTCGAAGATAATGAGAGGAGTGCTACATAAATGCACTCTTCAGTCATAAACATTAAGAAATGAATGTGGGATACCAGAAGACTGGTTACTAGCTTTGAAGAAAGAAGCAAAGACCAACAATTCAGTGTTGGGGACCCTGTAATGGGGACACTAACACAACAGCAGGAAAACCATGAGACTGTTTGTAGCTGGAGGAAGGGTACATATTAAGATGTTCACAAAATCGTATTAATGTAGAAGTCATTAATGAATTCCCAGGTGACTGTTTTTATTATTTCTGAGTGTGCAGAAGCAAGGTACACCTTTTTGTCTCAACAAGTGGATCAAAGTGCAGCACTATTTCACCAGTCTGGCACTGTTACCTAGACTATAATAATGACAGCTCCATAAATGCTACCAAAGAGACCAAGTGTGTCATTGCTTTCTTGGTGGCTGAAGGTGAAAGACTTTATTGTCTTTTCATTCCTGTTATCATATTTCTTCACGTTTTGGTAAGCAGTGGGGATGATAAAAAGTCTACCCAATGCAATCCTCCATAGCAGCAAGACACTCTTTATAAAATAGCAATGATGCCTGATATCTCACAGTATCAAAGAATAACAAAGAGAAACAAACAATGTCATGTGCCCAGTACTGAATCTTACAAAGAGTAACAAACAATGTCATGTGCCCAGTACTAAATCTTACAAAGAGTAACAAACAATGTCATGTGCCCAGTACTAAATCTTACAAAGAGTAACAAACAATGTCATGTGCCCAGTACTGAATCTTACAAAGAGTAACAAACAATGTCATGTGCCCAGTACTGAATCTTACAAAGAGTAACAAACAATGTCATGTGCCCAGTACTGAATCTTACAAAGAGTAACAAACAATGTCATGTGCCCAGTACTGAATCTTATGTAACAAACAATGTCATGTGCCCAGTACTGAATCTTATGTAACAAACAATGTCATGTGCCCAGTACTGAATCTTATGTAACAAACAATGTCATGTGCCCAGTGCTGAATCTTATGTAACAAACAATGTCATGTGCCCAGTACTGAATCTTATGTAACAAACTATGTCATGTGCCCAGTACTGAATCTTACAAAGAGTAACAAACAATGTCATGTGCCCAGTACTGAATCTTACAAAGAGTAACAAACAATGTCATGTGCCCAGTACTGAATCTTACAAAGAGTAACAAACAATGTCATGTGCCCAGTACTGAATCTTATGTAACAAACAATGTCATGTGCCCAGTACTGAATCTTATGTAACAAACAATGTCATGTGCCCAGTACTGAATCTTATGTAACAAACAATGTCATGTGCCCAGTACTGAATCTTATGCAACAAACAATGTCATGTGCCCAGTACTGAATCTTATGTAACAAACAATGTCATGTGCCCAGTGCTGAATCTTATGTAACAAACAATGTCATGTGCCCAGTACTGAATCTTATGTAACAAACAATGTCATGTGCCCAGTACTGAATCTTACAAAGAGTAACAAACAATGTCATGTGCCCAGTACTGAATCTTACAAAGAGTAACAAACAATGTCATGTGCCCAGTACTGAATCTTACAAAGAGTAACAAACAATGTCATGTGCCCAGTACTGAATCTTATGTAACAAACAATGTCATGTGCCCAGTACTGAATCTTATGTAACAAACAATGTCATGTGCCCAGTACTGAATCTTATGTAACAAACAATGTCATGTGCCCAGTACTGAATCTTATGTAACAAACAATGCCATGTGCCCAGTACTGAATCTTATGTAACAAACAATGTCATGTGCCCAGTACTGAATCTTACAAAGAGTAACAAACAATGTCATGTGCCCAGTACTGAATCTTATGTAACAAACAATGTCATGTGCCCAGTACTGAATCTTATGTAACAATAATGTCATGTGCCCAGTACTGAATCTTATGTAACAAACAATGTCATGTGCCCAGTACTGAATCTTATGTAACAAACAATGCCATGTGCCCAGTACTGAATCTTATGTAACAAACAATGTCATGTGCCCAGTACTGAATCTTATGTAACAAACAATGTCATGTGCCCAGTACTGAATCTTATGCAACAAACAATGTCATGTGTCCAGTACTGAATCTTATGTAACAAACAATGTCATGTGCCCAGTACTGAATCTTATGTAACAAACAATGTCATGTGCCCAGTACTGAATCTTATGTAACAAACAATGTCATGTGCCCAGTACTGAATCTTATGGAACAAACAATGTCATGTGCCCAGTACTGAATCTTATGTAACAAACAATGTCATGTGCCCAGTACTGAATCTTATGCCCATCCAAACAGCTCCCTTTCATCTCCATGTATCTATCTGGCTGGTGGGAGAAGGGAGGAGAGAAGATGGCCCTTTTGTATAGAACTAGTCCAGGACAGAAGAAACACATTAGTGCTTTTTATTAAAACTGAAACCACCCTTAGTATGGGGGTGCCCCAGTGACTGTTGTTATACAGCCAATTTTACAAGGGCTGTGTGACCATGCCCCTAATTTTTTCTTCCAGCTATCTTGATATACATTCATTTTTGCATTCTTCTTCTTCTACGGCTCTCCATTATTTCATATGGAAACATTTATCTGATGAAAGGCTAATATGGCCTGGAATATAATGCATCGCTTCCACATTTTTTCATCATATGTAGTATCCATGAGATCAGGCTGGTGCTAAGGCTGTAGCTGCATCTTGCTCAGCTTACTTTCCAAGGTTATTTATTTGGCTAAAGTTAAGCTCAGTACTCATATCCGGCTTCAAATGCATAAATCAATATTATGAGTCACCTGAAACTATGTAATAAAATTCCATACAATTGAAGGATGCTGTGTGGGCAATGATTCACACCCAAAGGCATTTTCTAAAATTGCATCTAAAAAAACTTATCTTAAAAGCTCAGATGCATAGTACTATTAATAGTACATAACACATGTGGCGTTCCCCAAAGCATGAGCACAACAAAAGAATGCTTGAGTCTTTAAAGGATACTACATCAGGCTCAGTCTATATAATGCAGGCCCTTTATCAAAAAGATCATGGTTTCTGGACTATGAAAACTGGCCAGGTGGTAAAATTATATTAGAGGGAGATTCTAATTGTCTTACAACTCCTAATGGCACTAATGCTATCAATAACATTCTGGCGCCGCTGTATACATTTTTTTTTAATCTTTAACTTTTTTGAGTCTTTTTTTTTTTTTCTCCATTGCATACCTCACCACATTCTTTCTTGTGAACCAACCAATCCATATGTACATGAGGAAGGAGCTAGTTGTGGGAGATTTTCCTCAATGCTGCGATCAAGGTTTTCTATCTATATCCCTCTCCTTGTGATGGTTTTGAGCAAATGGACATTCTGCAGTGTAGGCCCCATCTGCCTGAGCAATGAGTATACATTTTGGTAAACACACTTTAGTGTTAAGGCTGACTGGGGTCTGCACTGCAGAATGTCCTGCCAAAGTATGTATACTGCTAAATATTTGCTGCTGACAAATTTTAAATGTACAACATTGTCCTTGAATCACTCTCTACTGAAATATTGATACTCATAATACCGAGAGACTGAAAAAAAAAAGACTGAAACTGGGGGAGAAGAGTGAATCTTGAACATCTGTCTGTTCTGTTCTTCAGAGGGAAAAGCCCCCTTCACCCCTGATGTGATGGATCAAGCCTCCCACAGCTCCTGAACTTATATATGCCACCTCCAAGATCAACATACATTGTAGAAAAGAAAATATTCTGAGAAATGGTAATCTTGGGCTTGTTATATTTAAATCCTTTTATTCAGCCATTCAAAGTCAGTGTTTTGGGACTCACTCTTGCAGGTCTCACCACTTTAAGTAATTACCTCGCTGAACAATATGCAACATATTTTGGTTACAAACAATGTGATCACACTGCTATGCAGGACTGGCCTTAGACCAATTGGATGATTTAAGAATGCCCTTAGTTTGAATTCTAGTGTGAAAGGAGAAAGAACTTACCATTTCTAGGCCTCTGACTAAGTAGTCATTGAAGTGTGCTATTTTGATGTTGACCAGTGTACCCATTTCATTAGTTTTAGCTTTGCTGTGTAATTATAAGTTGCCTGCATTTGCTCATTGTGTAGTCATGGCTTCATGCAATTAGCACCTTAACTTTGTCTATAAAACCTTTTTTATAAATTACTGGTGTATATAGTATTCAGTAGTTGTGCAAGAGGAACTGGATTGTGCTAAGATGCTCATTGGCCTTTATGTGTAGACTCGGACTATTCATTTTAGAGTGATCGCTCTTCAGTAAATCAACTTCAAACTTCATAGACACTGTTCCTCCTTCAGCACACATTAATAAGAATATGGAACTATGGATTTGCATTTCCAGCTGTCTTTGTAGTCAGTTTGGTCAAAATGGGCATCCTGAGAAAATGTAGCAATTGTTTCATGTTTACTAACAGCCACCTACTACTTAAACAGACACAGTATGTGGGAGATGTAGTTATATAATGTTACTGGGGGCAAAACTCTTACATGGTGTCACTAGAAATAACAAGGAGATTGACAGTACCACACAACACTACACTATGACAGCACTACACAACACTTCATTATGACAGCACTACACAACAATGCACTATAACAGCACTACACAACACTACACTATTGCAGCACCACACACTACACTATGACAGCACCACACAACAATACACTATGACATGACAGCACCACACTACACTACACTACACTACGACAGCACCACTCTACACTACACTATGACAGCACCACACTACACTACACTATAACAGCACCACACAACACTACATTACGACAGTACCACACACTACACTACAATACCACACAACACTGCACTATGACAGCGCCACACAACACTATACTATTACAGTACCACACAACACTGCACTAAGCCAGTCACACACAGCTCAGACAAAACACATAGACTTACATATCCTGATGAGCTTAAAAGTAACCTACCTAAACTACAAATAACTTAATGTCACTGAAGAAACAAGTGCCCTCAGCAGCTTCAGAAACATACACCACAAGCAACACCAACCACAAAGCATGAATCTAAGAGTCACACTGTCTCATTTTAAAAGCCCATAAGCAAACCTCCACAGAATCCAGTGTTCTAATTATAGGTGACTCCATGATGCGAGACACTGATGCACCACTCTTCAGATTCAAGACAGGTGTTGTGGTCAGTTGCTATTATCATGCCAGGATTCACCACACCCACATATACTCAAGTCCTTGCACCACAAGTACACATATAACACAGTCATTGGGCATGCGGGTATAAACGACTTGAGATGTAACACCCATCTCCCAGACTTTATGAAGATAGACATACTGGAACACTTGAAATGTATGAATCCATTCTTGAGCAGCATTCAGCCATCAATAAGAATGATGCAACAAAACAAACAAAAGGTTACTGACTTCAACAACTAGCTTAGCTTCTGGTGTCATGCATCATCATCATCCTCTTTCGGCTTTTCCCGTTAGGGGTCGCCACAGTGGATCATCTCTTTCCATTTCTTCCTATCCTCTGCATCTTGCTCTGTCACACCAACCGCCTGCATGTCCTCTCTCACCACGTCCATAAACCTTATCTTAGGCCTTCCTCTTTGGGGTACAATATGTATCAGCCTGGGAGGAGATGCTTTACTGTCTTACATGCTTTGCCAGGCCTGGACTGCATCTATCCCTCCAAGGATTTTATACATTGCTAAATCCTTGTCCATCTCCATATTATCTTATTTTGGCAACATCAGTCTTCTAAACCTTTCAACATAACAAAACAGAATCATAACATAAAGGCATTGTTGCTTAAGGCTAGGATCCTTAACAAGAAGCTTCACTCCCTAAAACATTCCTTACCATGGAAAATAATCAGTATATGCATCATCTTGGAAACCTACACTAATGAAGGCACTTCATCAATGCAAGTTTTCAGTGCCTACCACACATTCAGCCCCAGTGCACTAGAGGAATGTAATAGAGGTGGCAGTGTCTGCATATTCTTAAAAAATCATCCCCAGACTCATTAGACACAATAATGACCTGAAACTCTTCCAAGAACAACTTACTATCAAAAAAAAAAACTTTATAGTATCATGGCTAGCTATAGGTTCACCTCTCTATCCCCCTCAGCCTATACCTCATACCTAACTTGTATGGAGTCCCTCTGCATTAAGCCAAAAAGCACTCTCCTATGCAGGGCCAGTGTTAGCATTTTGGGGGAACCAGCAAATGTCAAGTTGGGAGCCCCCTAGGCACTTCCATTATAAGTATCATCCTGTTAATGCCACACCTCCTAAGAAACATTTTAGTTTGTACTGCAAACCTTTAGGAGTAGTACACACAGACAGACCATAGCTACAAGCTGTTACATTACAATAGGCCGATATACCACACTTTGTTGACCTGTCTAACAAAGGGACTGAAAAATTATATAGAGCTTACTTGCTTGGTGTGATGGATTTGAAGTCTTCTTAAGACACACAGTCTTGCTGTGCTGTTTACTGCTGAATCAGAGAAACATAGCTCTGCATGACTCCATCTGTAGTCTTTTTAAAGCACCAAGCCTTTCAGATTGCACACTGATAAAGAAATATATTTGCAGCTATAAGCACAGTTACAGATAACTTATTTTATAACAAACCACACGTAGTCTGTCAGATTTGTAGCATATATTTACAAAGTTTTCCTTCATTACAGATATGAATGATGACTTCTACAAAATACCTCTCTCTGTCCTTCTCTCACATAACTGAATTATTACAATAGCTATATACAGAGCTAGTCACGCACACATTTCCTCTTGGTATGTTTTTCTGGCCTTATGTGGGAAGTCACATAATGTCTGTTTTTAGACTTTTCTATTGTCATTTTGTGATTTAAGCACTTTTGCTGATGTGAGGATGCCATTCTGAAAGGAAACATCTGTATAAGCTGTTTCTACTGGAAAAACATCACGTATTGCTGAATTTATAAAAAAAGATATCTGTTAATAGATATTTGTTCTACAAATATGAGAAAATCATGTAATGCTTGTTTTCCAGTATTGCTTTGTTAGGCATTTTCTGATGCTGTGAAGAGAAGTCTGTCTGTTATACATATAGTATGAATGCACATTGTAAACTCTATACATATATTCAAGCAAACTTTTTCTTTCAGCATATTTACAACAGAATTAATTTCAGTCTTATATTCATAATATCTAACAATTCCCTCTGTTTTTAAACATACTCAAAACATTATACATAAAAAACACATTAAGAAACAAAACCTTTAGTCTTTTTTGATACAAGTCAAAATGCAATTTTACATAGTTAATACAATGAAAACATGTATTACTACCAAACCTGAATGTATTTAACAACTTTTTCTTTTGCAGACCATTCTGTGAAAATATTTTATCAGTTATGAACTGTGTCTGTTTTAATTTTACTTGATTAATTTATTCTTTTGCAATCACAGAATTTAATTTATGACTTAGAATTGTTTCATTAACTCTTTGCAACTGTTGAATTAACTATAAGAGACAATAACTATGTGCTACTGCAAGCATTTATACACTGCTGAAAATATACAGTTTTAATGTCATTTTAACCATCACATTGTGTTCATGTCTCTGAACTGCTCAATAACATCTTGGTAAAATACTGAACTGGGCTTAGATAATAAATATTTGAAAGCAATTATTTTACTGGGGTAAAACCAGTGATATTACAACTTGACAAATTACTTTTGAACTTATTACAATGTATCCTGATCAGTATGTATTTACACAGACTGTTTGCTATTTATGCATTTCAATCTAGTAGGTATCCTTGACCCATTGTTTTCTTTAAATATGTTTTTTTCACACATATTCATTACTAGACATTAATTTCATTTGTACTGAATTTTTCTGCATTTGTACATACAAAGACTATCATTTGTACTGAAATTTTCTACATTTGTAAATACAAAGACTGTAAAGTACATTTAGTCTAATCTTACAAATTTAATAACATTAATATTGAGCAAAATCTTGGAAAATGTTTATGTCTCTTTAGAAATATCTAGTGGAATTGCCACCAAAGGCATATGTCCTGTTATTTTAAACTACATACTTAACAATTAAAAATGTTCATGCTTTTTTATACCAGCATTGTTTTGCCAAAAACATATTAAAATAGTGACCATTCTTGCTATTAGAAACATTTATGCATTTTGCATATCTTTATTCTCTCTTGTATAGCTTTAATAAAGCAATTTTAAATCATCTCTTGTTTTTTAAACCATCTCTTGTATAGCTTTACAATTTAACAGGTTGTAAATACAATTTAATTCTAAACAATACAATAACCATTATGATAGCTATTAACAACTTGTAAAATATCTTATCCTGTCAGGTTTAATCCAGTTTACCAGTATTTCTAATACACTAATACATGTTTTTCCCCCCATAAAAGAGTATTATCAAGAAGGAATGAGATATTTTTTCCTGTAGCTTTATTTTAGACCCTTGTTGTTTATTTTTTCTGTAGCTTTATTTCAGACCTTTGTTGTTTATTTTTTCTGTAGCTTTATTTCAGACCCTTGTTTATTTTTTCTGTAGCTTTATTTCAGACCCTTGTTGTTTATTTTTTCTGTAGCTTTATTTCAGACCCTTGTTGTTAATTTTTTCTGTAGCTTTGTTTTAGACCCTTGTGCAGTACTGCTTATACAGTCAGTGTAAAACTGAGAAAGTGCCCCTCCCCCTTATACAGTCAGTGTAAAACTGAGAAAGTACCCCTCCCCCTGTAGTACTTCAGCACTGTTTACCTGCCCTATGCTGTGAGAATAGAATGTATGTCAGCCCAACACTTTGGTTATACATTTATTTTATTAGGTTACTAAATAAAGCTTTCACTGTATATTACCTCTAGTAGGTATTTACACCCTCCTGCACAATTGATTTAAACTGTATATATACTATATATAGCCCATTTGCTGGCTGTACTTGATGCAACTGAGGGTTTTTTTTGTCCTTTTAACATTTACTTGCAAACAGATTATAAGTGACATCTATGCACAATTGTGACATTTTATTACAATTACCAAATAGTGTTGCCTGTAAACATTTTAACAATTATGTTTTAATAACAATGATGCTTTAGAAAAACTCAAGCTACTTGTCTGGCAATCAGTCTTGTTGTTTATCTGATCTTTCCAACATTTCCTGTAACTATTCATTCAGTCTAGGAAGGTCTGAGCTCACATTTTATACTCTATAAACTATAATTAATTATTTTGGCATTTTTCCTTTAATGTGATTGTGATTTGCATAACTATGCATTTATACAACATAAATAGGCATTATTTTACAATTACCTTACATGGATTTCAGTATTATTTATTTATTTATTTATCTATCCTGCCATTAATTTTACAAAAACTGTTTGACTAATACCATCTGTGATTTTATTTATTTTTAAAATTCAGAACTTTAACTGTTTGGTGGTACTATACAATTATAACATATGTTTATTTGTATTTGCTGTTGTCTACCTTTTGCTTTTGTGCATTATAAACAAATGTACTCTAGATGAAAAGAACACACATGCATGTCTGTCTTGTATATGTATATCTTTATACAAGCATGTCATTTCCCTACCATCCTAGCATGCATGCTTAACCATTTTCAAAACATAAACATATTATAAAATATATTTCTTTTGCACAGATTAACTGTGTATGCAGGAAATTCCCAGTCTTTGTCAGTTGAGCTAATTTATTTCCTTTATCCTGCAACTGCTGTTGAATTTCCTGTGATGTTGCATGGTCTTTCTGACATTCTTTAGTAAACTGCTCTGCTGAATTTGAAACTCCTATGCACTTTTGAAAAGATGTGTGTATAACTTGTCTAAGCTTCCTGAACTCATTGTGCCTGTCTTTTAGAAGTTTATTACATTTCTTTGTAACAAAATGTACTAGAGTTTCTATCAGTAACTGATTTGACTGTTGTTGCAACTCTGAAATAAACCGTTTGCATCTGGTGACAGAACATAACTGTCTAACATTTGAATATAATGTCAACATATTAACTTTTCTTGGTTCTTTACCTTTACAATTTTTGTCTGTACAGTCTAACCTTTGGATAATGTCATGCACTGTATTTTTATGACATTGTACACACAATAAACATTTTATACCACACATGATTTTATTTCAGATACCAGTCAAATATTATAATCCATTTGCATAATGCCTTACTATCAAATTGCAATCCATTTGCATAATGCCTTACTATTAACTTGCCCTAATAAGGTTTTACATTTGCTAATATGCTGTATATACATTTATTCTGTTATTATTATTACCTCTATGGCATTCATACTGTATGCAACACAGAATAATTTTCTTACCAGTCAACAGACAGGCAGATGGCCAAGCTGCTTTACTGTAGATGGTTGAAACGTTTCTGTAGTCACTTGTGAAGTTGGTACAGCAAAACTGGCAGATTCAGTCTTACAACTTCGTCTTGTACCTTTTCTGGAGAATTTCACCATTAAAAAATTATATAGAGCTTACTTGCTTGGTGTGATGGATTTGAAGTCTTCTTAAGACACACAGTCTTGCTGTGCTGTTTACTGCTGAATCAGAGAAACATAGCTCTGCATGACTCCATCTGTAGTCTGTTTAAGGCACCAAGCCTTTCAAATTGCACACTGATAAAAAAATATATTTGCAGCTATAAGCACAGTTACAGATAACTTATTTTATAACAAACCACACGTAGTCTGTCAGATTTGTAGCATATATTTAAAAAGTTTTCCTTCATTACAGATATGAATGATGGCTTCTACAAAATACCTCTCTCTGTCCTTCTCTCACATAACTGAATTACTACAATAGCTATATACAGAGCTAGTCACGCACACATTTCCTCTTGTTATGTTTTTCTGGCCTTATGTGGGAAGTCACATAATGTCTGTTTTTAGACTTTTCTATTGTTCTTTTGTGATTTAAGCACTTTTGCTGATGTGAGGATGCCATTCTGAAAGGAAACATCTGTATAAGCTGTTTCTACTGGAAAAACATCATGTATTGCTGAATTTATAAAAAAGGATGTCTGTTAATAGATATTTGTTCTACAAATATGAGAAAATCATGTAATGCTTGTTTTCCAGTATTGCTTTGTTAGGCATTTTCTGATGCTGAGAAGAGAAGTCTGTCTGTTATACATATAGTATGAATGCACATTGTAAACTCTATACATATATTCAAGCAAACTTTTTCTTTCAGCATATTTACAACAGAATTAATTTCAGTCTTATATTCATAATATCTAACAGGGACACTTACAGTTACTGGCATTTAGTTGCAACAAATACACATTACAACAACTATATGTGCAGGCATGGACTTAAATGAAGTGATGACTAGGCCTGCTGTTTCAACACCCCCCACACATCCTCCAGTCCTCTCCTCTAATCCCCCTTCCCCCTTTTGGGCTCCCCATACCATGCACATTACTTTTTTCTTCCTTTTCTTACATTTTGCCTTACTCTCAGCTTTTTCAAGAAGCCATAACTTTAAAATGCACCTCAGAGAATATAGAAAGTTTTTTTTTTCTTTTTACACAAAGTTTTCATCCAATAATGGCTTGAACACCAATTATAATTAAGGAAAAATTCACTGTTGCTGTTCAGCTTTAGTTTTCTTTCCATCCTTTCAACACAACTTTACTGACCAAGACAGCACAGTAATAACCATTTAGGAAATAACTCAATTGAGCTGGTGCCTCCAAAGCCATAGGGGTTATATATGTGCCCTGGGATGCATTTTAGAGGATTTTCTCAGCATTTTACTCCTTTACTTTTTCTTTCTTTTTTTTTTTATGTTCATTTTGAAGACTTCGAATTTTTAATTGTTCGATCATTAAAGGTCGACCTTTAGTGATTAGAACAACTGAAAATTCGATATTCCAATAGGAACCCGAGTAAATGTCAGAAAAATCCTACTAGGACAGCTGAACTTTATTTGGGGTTAATCAGAGTCTCTTTAATTGATGGCATGTGTGTACCCAAGAAGACTGAACGTTGTAATTAAAGCAAAAGGTGCTTCAACAAAGTATTAGTTTAAGGGTGTGCACACTTATGCAACCAACTTATTCTATGTTTTTTCATATATTTTCCCCTAACAGATTTGTTTGTTTTTCAATTGAATTGTACAGGTTATAGGTTACATTAAAGGTAGGAAAGGTTTTTAAACAATTTATTGCTGTCTCATTTTTTTATATCACAAAAACCTGCCATTTTAACAGGAGTGTGTACACCTTTTATATCCACTACAGATATATATATATATATATATATATATATATATATATATATATATATATATATAGATGTGCATGTGTGGTGCGTGTGTGTATGGTGTGTGCGTGCCTATGTGTGCATGCGTGTGTGTGTGTACGTGTGTGTGTGTGTGTGTGTGTGTGTGTGTGTGTGTGTGTGTGTGTGTGTATATATATATATATATATATATATATATATATATATATATATATATATATCATATAGATAGTTATTTTATTTTCTAAGACAATAATATCAATATTTAAAAATGGTCTCTGATTCATGTTCTTTGCCCAGATTATTTATGGTTTTGTTCCTGACTATAAGAAAAAGAAGTTGGAAACTATGCCCACAATGACATTAAGAAATCCTAAACTTATGAATAAATGAAATCATTCAGATCCTTCCATGGTGACATTCTTTTCCCTGTCCTGTATATAAACCTGGCTTCACTGTTGACTGCTGTCAGTCCTCAGTGTACAACAGCACTAAATTACTTAACAATATGGAGAAGACCAAAATGCTGCCGGCCTAGCTATCTGGAATTTTGTAAATAATTATATATCACTTGAAAATATTAATATGAGTTACTGTATATAGAAATGTAACACTGCCAGCCCAGCTATCTGGAATTTTGTAAATAATCATGTCATTGTTTAATATTAATATGATCCATAGGCTTGTCTTACAAATGTAAGAGAATTATATGTTACGTGGATATTAAACTACTGGTGAAGTGCAGTGGCGGATTTAGGCATGGGCGCAGGGGCGCGCACCACCCCCTTTTTTCCATTGAACCCTTGTTCTTTCTGTTTTTTTTTTTATCTGAAAAATGTACCCTTTTGGTACGTTCTGTTTTCAAGTTACGTTTTTTTTTTTTTTTTTGAGCTGTCATGGAGACAAATCTCATGGTATCGTACGTTTTTTTTTAGTTCGGGTTCCTTTTCCTCACAACCATTCAATGCTGTCAAAAATCACGCCTAACTCAAATACATCGGAGAAGCGATTGGATTTTGCAGAGTCAGGTGATTTTATAATCTCCTTAACTGCTCCTCCAAATACATCGCTATTGTAATTGAGTTAGGCACGTTTTGGTAAAAACTTAAGAGCTTTGTGATCCTATAGTTGTGAGAAACTTGCGGAATAAAATTCTATTCAAAGTCACCGTGCAGAGTTCTGAACTCCAGCATCAAACTGGTTGACAAGTGAGACCGAGATATATATTTTTCTTTTTATTATTTTGTTTTTTATTTATTTTATTTTTGGTTGTAACAAAGACCTCCAATTAATTACTCAATTTTATTTATTGTAAGTCCCACTTTTTGTCAGGTATCATGTGTGATAAATTAATGCCTTTAGGAGTAGAAAAGAAAGGTTTAGAGCCTACCTACAGTGTAAGCCTCTCAGCTAGATGAAAGTTGTTCAGCTCAAGTTACTGTATTTATTCCGGGTGAGGAGTAGAATTGATTTATTTGCTTGCTTAGTGGTTTAGGTTCAGTTACATCTTGTAAAGTAAAGTGTCTTTGCTTTGAGCACCTTCGGTGCTTAATCTCCTCCTCAGAATTTAAAAGCGGGAACTAACATTATACTGTGAGTCCTTCAGTTCACTTTGGCAAAATCGCATTGTGATTGGCCAATCATATTTCAGCGGTATACTCTATTCACTTAAAAATATTTTGTCTGAAAGTGTTGTATACACAGTACTCTGAAAATATTTGATTTATTCTTTAATTTAGTAATGTCCACTACCGTTATGTCTGCTTATGATGGCCGCTTTTCAACAGCAGTTATGCTGGAGTCACCTATGTGAATAATACAGTTCACTCAAGTCTTCTTGCTGATAGAACTGAAATGTAATCTAATGTAAATAGTTCTAAAAAATGTATGTGGAAAAGTTTAAACTGTAATCTGTTAGGGAATCGGTAGTATTAAACATTTTAATCCATATGGTTTTGAGCTTTTCTTTTGCTTTTGCCACTGTTCTATTGTATTATGATGGCTGCTAGAATACTATAGCTTATTATTTTCTTCCAGTCCTGGCCAGTAAGCTTTCAAAAAGTATTTGATGAGGTAATTTGTCACTAAATACCCATGGTTCAAAGGTTTGAAATCCAGCATATCTTTTTGTAGGTGTTTCTGTGTAGGTGTTTCTGTGTGTGTGATCATATAATCTTTATATTTGTACCCATTTAGGAGTTAATCTGTTGATTATGTTTTTCCAGCCAAGCTACACACACACTCACACTGATACAATAAAGTTTGAAAATAATACTGCTCTGCACCATTCTTCTTGCCTCTTAAAAACAAAGCAAATTTGTATAGGAATCACGAAGAAAGACTTTTATGGATAACGCAAAATTTGCTTTCTAAACATGGGTCCTACATTTCCCTCAGTTTCCACAGCGGAAAAAAAGACAACTGACTGCAGTGCAAGATTTGTCAGAATCCTCAAATTAAAAACAGACCTCAACTAAAACACTATTAAAGTTAAAAGCATTTTTTTTAATCTCAGACCGCAGCTGATAACTCACTTTCTGTATCTGCAAGGCAGCAAGTAAACATTAATTAACTAATACAGAATTAGACTTTGCACTCACTCTCTTCCTCCCCCAAGACCCCAGACTTGACAGCCTTCTGCAAAGGACTGTTTTATGCTTTCTAAGCTCTGGTATACAATAAATACATTGTAATAATAAACAAGGTGCATTGAGATCACCAGCACATCCTTGCCCTTGGTTATTATAACACCATTTGTTATGTGATGCTGCCACTGGCAGGATCTCAGAAGGCAGATGAACTGAATAAGGTATGCAGGCCAGTAGGTGGCGGGTACACATTTTCATATTAATATCAGCAGCAGTCAAGTCTGCCCAGATGGCTCTGCTACAGTTTGTTTTGCAGGTGCCCAACAAGCACCCGGCCCCCAAAACCTATCCCTACTGTGAAGTGGTGATATGCTGGAAGCAGACGGTGTCCACGGCACAAAAGGATAGTTTGGGGAAACCTGCAAGCATGAAGAATTGTTTTATGCTTTGAGCAAGTGGAGAAGGCTCTGCTGCTTCTGTTGCTGCTGGGAAGCCTGCATTGGCTGCTAATAGCGATCTAATTGATGGATGAAGTCCCATTTCCGCAGCTCCTTCCTTTATTGCTCCATCCAGTCTGCTGCAAGATATAACCTTAGTCTGATTTAGTAATTCCTCCAGGATTTGGCGTGAGCTCGCAGAAATCGTTATTAAAAAACGTTAAAGTGCAGACTTGGATTCAGTGCAGTGCTTTTTTAAATCTTACCGAGGTTCCTGACATTTAACACGTTCTCTTTTTTTCTGTTAATAATTCCAAGAGCATGGACAACCTCAGAGAACGACAAACTGCAGAAACGCATTGACCAGCTTAGCAGGGAATTGGCAAACTTGAGAAGCTTTATTTAAACAGTTCCCCAATTCGAAATTTTTGTGTACGACAAATGTTGACTGCCAGTGCCAGTGAGGTAATGAAACCAAGACAGTGTAAAATAGACTTAACATAAACGCAATCCCTCAACACTTGCAGGAACCTGCAGCCAAAAGTACTGTATTACCAAAAATTGAAACTGTAGCATTAAGTGAAATTGTGCTGGTTTTCATTTGTATATGCATCTCTCTTAGCACATTTGTTACTCGTACTTGCCACAAGTAAGCAAAGCTATTCCTCTTATATTATTGCTGTTTTCCCACATTTATTGATGCAGCTATGGTACCATTTGTAAATTTGCTTCTGACTGTATTGCACATACTTAACTGCAAAGACTTGAAGGGTAAGCTGCAGTATTTTCCACAAGATATACATATCTATTGCAACTTTGGAGTTGGTTTCTATATATTCATAGAGAGAGAGAGAGACCCAGACAGAGAGGAGTTATGGAGGTAAAGTTCTCTAACAAAGTTTGCTAACAAAATCCAGGATAGGGTCAAAACAGCCTTCAAAGTATGGTGGGATTTTGAGATTATCAGTCAACATTTAAAAAACTGAGACTGTGACGAACACATATATTTCCGAAAAGAATACAGACAAACACGCGCTATATATATATATATATATATATATATATATATATATATATATATATATAATTTTTTTTTTTATCCCCTTAAAGACTTTGAAATATTCCACTTCCCTTATTTTATGGGTCTTTATTTATATACTCAGGCCAGTAATGCCAGACTCTATTAATGATAGAACTGACATTTATTTATTTATTTAAATTTTGTTGAATGGGTTAGTCCTGCTTAGAAAAAAAAAACATTTTCAGAGGGATTTGAGTATGAAACAGCATAAAACAGAAAAAAAGGCTGTGTGAATCGAGTCATAATGACATCTGAGGTACTGACTGCTGTATGTAAATAGGCAGACACATTTTGCTTACCGATGCAGAATATTTTGTTTAATAATGTGGAGAGAACAGAGGTTAGGTAAGATCAGAAAATGTACTGAAGAAGCCACAAGGGTTGAAAAAGGTTTTAGTGGTAGGAAGATGTGCTATTCAAAGTATTTTGATTATTAGCAAAGCTTGTACATACAAAAACAGAAATAGTGAAAGACTGGGGGCACACAAAAATAAGACAATAGCATAAAGTTGGTTGTAAAGTTGTCACAGTCATACTGGATTATACTTACAGCATGATATTCCTGTAAGAAGGTGGGATTCATACAATTCTTTGAAAGTAGTTGGATTGTAAGTGTTGTTAGTTCTAGTGGGATGGTGTTCCACAGCAGTGATGCTTGTAGTACCGTATCACCAATCGTAGAGTCAGTTTGGGAAATGTGAAGTAGGTATTTGCTTTTAGCTCTCGGGGTTCTGACTGAGGAATGCCAGTTGTGTAAATCTGCCAAAGCTGGGCATTTATTTATGTCTGTCTGAGGTCAACTAACCAGACTGCTCCCCCCCTTCTGCAAATTCCTGGATCCGCCACTGAAGTGTGTGTTGAACTGTATATTATGTACTGAGCTTCAAGAATGTAACCAAAGTGTACCCTACTGGAAAAGAACAGAAATATATTTAAACTCTATTAATGGTAAAAGTTGGAACATACAGAGTTAACTTGCAAAACATCAAGAAAATAAGTTAAAAGTGTTTTACAATGTGCTATAAAAAAGATAGTTTCAGTGCAACAAGCAGACACAGTGTCTAGAGTTGGAGGTTTTCCTACTGTCTTGAAACAGAAATAATTACTAGGTTTCAAATGTAAAAGTGTATATGATGGTGTGTATCTTGCTTAATAAAAGTTTTCATTGTACTACAATGGCTTGTGGAAAAAGAACAGATTTTTTACATCATTGTGATCCCCAGCTCTGCTTGTGCTCACTTTTCTTGCTATTTCAAATTTAGGGTTCATATCACGTTATCGAAAGCCGATAACATCAAATGCCAAAATGTCGAACCCTATACGGCGAACGCTAAAAATAACGAAGCTGCAGAACATCAAATTCTTTCCTAGGGAAAGAATTTGGTTGTCCATTTCTGTGGCTTCGCTATTTTTAGCACTGTGGTGGAAAGTTACAGGGGTTCAGGTAAGTGTGTGGTTGTGTGGACGTTAGGTTTAGGGCACGGGTTACGTGAGTTAGGGTTAGGGCACTGGTGAGGTGAGTGTGCGATAGTGACAGAGATTAGGGCTAGGGGCGGGTTAAGTGAGTTAGGGTTAGGGTGCAGGTAAGGTGAGTGTGCGATAGTGACGGACCTTAGGGTTAGGGTTGGGTTAAGGTAAGTGGATAGATAGTAGTGTTTGCATAGTTTAGTGTAGGGTTAGATGTATGATTTTTAAGTGTAAGTGTGTGGATTGCTGTTTTTTGGTGTACCTGTGTTGTGTGAATGTGTTTCAGAATAGCAAACTTTTTCCCTGGGAAAAAATTTGCTGTTCTGAATGTTCGATATTGTGTGCTTTAGATTATTTAGGTTCGATTAAATGGTATTCGGTGTTTTCGGCTTTCGATGATGTGATATAAATGCAAAATTTAAAGTGTTTAACTGTTTTATGACTTCCTGTTCTAGGCAAACTTCTGAGAGAGTTGTAACTCTGACACAGAGGTGCTAAATTCTAAGTTTCTGTTAGCCTGGGAACTGAAGGCAGGAGACAAAGAGTGCTGTCATCCCAGCTAACCCAGCAGTAATGTGTATTATTAATTTAAGAACTATCTCAGAGTGAGTCTGCACATTTTGTATTTTGTATTTTGTCTTGGATCTAGCAACATCCAGTCATCATCAGCATATTTGCCTTGCTCTGTAAGTAAGACTTAGATCATAGCATCTCTCTTAGAGATAGATAGGAATATGGTAAAGATTAGTTTAGATGTTTTCTGTATTTATGTGAGACTGTCCTGCAATGTTGTTTTAAAATATTTCCTGTAATTCTGAACTCTGTAGTCACTGTGCTGAGTTATTGAATATTGTCTTGTTCTTTTATTAATTATGAAATATATTTAAACCCTTTAATTGTGGCTGATTTGTTTAGAGATATTTAAGCTTATAGAGTACTTGCATATGTATTTGATGACACTGTACAGGCCACTATTGAATAGCCTTGCAAGTCTTGGTTACACTTACCATTTGGATGATAGTAACATTACACAGTAAAATTGGTCACCCTATGGTATGGGCCTTAAAGTAGTTGATAAGGGTCTCTGTTAGCAGTGCTAAGTACCTTATAGTCTGGGCAGAAGGAGGCATAGCTAGTAAATCTGTGTCAGCCTTTCCCAGGTGTGTGTTTGTGTATAAATCTAATCTCAAAGTGTGTGTGTGTGTGTGTGTGTGTGTGTGTGTGTGTGTGTGTGTGTGTGTGTGTGTGTGTGTGTGTGTGTGTGTGTGTGTGTGTGTGTGTGCGTGTTTGTCAGCTACTTGAAAAGGGATATGAAGCACTGGTTGGACAGAGAGAGTGCTGGGAGTACTTGGCTTTGAACCCTGGCTAAGGACTCAACTCTATAACTGTGCCATTGGGGAGTAATATTGGTGATCTGGAGAGAGAAAGAGGGAGAAACCAGCTCCAGACTGACTGTGATCTCGGTGTGCTTTCAAGGGAAATTGTACTTTAATGTGTGTGTACTTGTCATCCTCCCAATGTGCACGTCCCTCACTGGTGCTAGTGGTGAGGATTGAGGGTCCTTGATTACTGGGCCAGTGCAGGAGCATCACATATTAATTGTTTAGCAGTAGTGGGATAGCCACATCACATATTAATTGGTTGATAGTGGTGAGATAGCCACATCACATATTAATTGGCTTGTAGTGATGTGGATATTGAATTCCTGTAGCCTGTATACAGTGGTCACTGAAAGTGTTTGTATTCTCAGTCAGCCACTCAGTGACATTCTGAGTTCATATTACAATTGATTTATTTATTTATTTTTTTTTGTTAGCTTGGTTAGTCAGGGAGAGCAGGCAAGCATGTCAGCAGAGGAGTATGGCAAGCTGACAAGGATCCAGTTGGCTGAGATATGCCAGGCTAAAGGACAGTTGCATGCCAATCTGACTAAAGCAGACATGATTGCAGCTTTAGTCACAGCTGTCTCAGAGAATAGCAATCAGGAAGACAATCAGACTGGCCTTGGAGATGTACAATGCTCAGAAAATGGACAGCTCAACCTTTTCACAGAGGACTTAAAAATCCATCAGGAGTTAAAGAAACTTGAGCTAGAGGCCATGCATTTGGAACTAGAGGCAGCAGAGAAACTGAGGCATCTAGAGACTGTGGAAAATGAGAAAATTCAATGCCTGGAAGATGTGTAGAAGGAGAGGTAGAGGGAACATGAAAAGGAGATGCTGACTCTTCTCCAGAGTCATGCAGGTAATATGGAAGGGAGTAACCGAACCCCAGAAGCAACGGAGTTCAGTAAATTTATTCCACAATTTACAGAGGGGGATAATTTTGATAGTTTCATTCAAATTGAGAGGGTATATAAACAGTATAATATTGACCAAGAGGTCTGGGTATTGTTCTTGACCCCCTTACTCCATGGTAAAGCTGTAACTGTTCTTTCCAAACTGTCTGTCACTGACTGTTTAAATTATAATTTTGAACTGTTTGCTAGAATTTTTTAAGTTAACACTTGAAGCTTATAGGAAACAGTTTTGTGAGCATAGACACAAGGCAAATGAAAGTGTGTGTGAATATGTTGCTGAACTAAGCTCTTATTTTCATAGGTGGGTAAATGGATGTCAGGTCACCATTTTTGAAGGGCTGGCAGACATTTGGTGAGGGAACAAGCCCTTAGAACTTTGCCTGAGGACATGAGAATCTGGTTAGCTGATACACAATACACTACTGTAGATGAGTTGGGGAAGAAGGGATACCTATACCTAGCAACCAGGGCATCACTGCACAGGAAAGGGACACCCAGTGCTCCTCATGGGTCTTAATTAACCCATGTTGGGCAGCACAGATTGCCCTAACAGAGTCTTCCAGTAGCAGTGGAAGCCACTAATCCAGGTACATGTCCAGGACCGAGGGTTAAATGTTTTAAATGCAAACAGTGAGGCTCATATTGCATACAGATGTCCATGGAGGCAAGGTGGGGAACAAAAGGTGGGAGAGACAGTAAGTGAGAGTGACAAAATGCCAAGAGTAGGTTATCTTGAGACAACAAGGGTACCAAACTACCAGAAGAAGTTATATCCAATCTTAGTGAATGGCAACAAGGCCATTGCTAAGAGAGACACAGCCTCTGACCTAACCATTGTGAAGCATGCAATGGTTACAGAGTAGCACTACTTGCTTGGGCAGTCAACTCCAGTCAGAGCTTTAATAGGGACCCCATTCCAAATACCTTTGGCTATGGTTCACCTTGACTGGGAGGGTGGAAAAGGAAACAAGCAAGTAGACGTGTTTGAGGATATCCATGCAGATGTCCTGATAGGGAATGGTTTTGATAATGCAGTACCATGTGTGCATGCAGTCACACACAGTCAGGCTTGGTGACAAGCATGTGTGGTTAGTAGCCTTGGACAGACCCTGAAACATCTCACACTTGGAGCCAGGACTGGTGAGGTGCATACTTCATGGAGGGAGCTACCCTGTAGCAGTAAGACTAAAGGTGAGCCACAGCTGCTTGTGGGTACTGATGTTCCCTTGGACAGAGTGACTGCAAGGGCAGAGGTGAGTAGTAGTGCCTAGGCTGACAGTGTGGCACTGCTGTCAGAGGATACCAGACAACCTGTGGAAGTGGAGCTGGGAAGGGTTACAAAGAGAAAACCGAGACAGGCTCAGCTCTCAGACCCTTCATTACAAAGCCTGAGGGAGGTAGCTAGTGAGGCACCTGATTCTCAAGGGAAAGGGGAATCTCTATACTGGGACAAAGGGTTACTGTATAGAGAGTGGACCTCTGAGGGATGGCTAGAGGGTGAGAGAATACGGCAGTTGGTAGTGCCCAAATCCTACCATCTGGCACTTCTAGCCATAGCCCATGAAATTCCCTTTGCCGGTCATATGGGCATAAAATGTACAAAGAGATGTATTATGCAGAACTTCTATTGGCCTGGGATTTCCATAGATGTAACAGGGTACTGCAGGACCTATGAGCAGTGCTAAAAGGTAGGCAAGACAGGAGACAAGGTGAAAGCTCCTTTGATGCCTTTGCCTGTGAGTGAGGAGCCATTTCAGAGGGTAGCTATGGATATTGTGGGAGCAGCCTCTGAGTGCCTTAACTTCCACAGGGAAAAAGTATATCCTAGTGGTAATAGATTATGCTACCAGATACCCTGAGACAGTGGCTCTGTCCTCCACTGCAGCAGAAAAGGTGGCAAATACTTTGTTAGAGATTTTCAACAGGGTAGATTTCCCAAAAGAAATACTGACTGACAGAGGTGCCAGTTTCATGTCAGACCTGCTGGCTTGTCTGCGGAAGTACTGTGGGGTGAAGCACCTAAAGACCACCTCCTACCATCCCCAGCCTAATGGTCTTGTTGAGAGGTTAAATTCTACACTCAAGACCATGTTATGGGCATTTGCAGACCACTTTAAGAGTGACTGGGACAAATATTTGCCCCCCCTGTTGTTTGCTTACAGAGGGTTTCTCCAGGAATCCACAGATATTTCACCCTTTGAGTTGCTGTATCAGCAAAGGGTGAGAGGACCTCTAGATTTAATTTGAGAAGAGTGGGAGGGTATGTGAATCCCACAAGGAGTCTGTTGTGGCATATATCTTAAACCTCAGGACAAGGCTCAGAGAGCTCATGGGCATGGCCCAGGAGAACCTGACAGGAGCCCAGCAGCAGAAAAAGTTCTGGTATGACAGGAATGCTCGAGCTAGAGAGTATGCTGTATGGCAGCAGGTAATGGTTCTCATTCCTGTCAAACACAATAAGCTGGAGGCAGCTTGGGAGGGACCCCACAAGGTGTTAAGGGAGGTCAGTGATGTTAACTATATGGTAGCTCTGCTAGACAGGAGGCCGGGGTACAAATTCTACCATGGTAACATGATAAAACCTTACCATGATAAGAAGGACCTTGTGATAAGTATTGGCAATAGAAGCTAGGAGGAGTCTGAGGGGGATCTACGGCTGCAGGGAGCTAGCCAGGAAAATCCCAAATTACTATGGTAGAGCCTAGGGTTGCAGGCATATGATGGGACAGTACAGCATGGTATTTGGGTCATTAATGCCAAGCCAACAGAAATCTCAAGACAGGGAATGGACTAAGGTATTCTCAGAAATGCTCAACCCCCTCAATCAGGTCATATGGGCATAAAACCCTCTTAAGCAACGTTTCTCAAGGGTCACTTGAAAAACTTGCTTGAGTTTTCGTGGGGGGTGTAGAAGTGAGACAGACTGAAATGCTGCCACTCCAGCTAACTGGAATTTTGTAAATAATTATATGTCACTTGAAAATATTAATATAATTTATATAGAAATGTGACACTGCCAGCCCAACTATGTGGAATTTTGTAAATAATCATATGTCATTTGTGAATATTAATATGATCCATAGGCTTGTCTTACAAATGTAAGAGAACTATATATGTGTGGATATTAAACTACTGGTGCCGAATTGTGTGTTGAACTGTATGCTATGTACTGAGCTTCAAGAATGTAACCACAGTGTACCCTACTGGAAAATAACAGAAATGTATTTAAATTATATTAATGGTAGAAGTTGGAACATGCAGAGTTAACTTCCAAAACTTCAAGAAGATAAGTTAAAAGTATTTTACGATGTGCTTTAAAAAAGTTAGTTTCAGAGCAGCAAGCAGACACACTGTCTAGAGTTGGAGGTTTTCCTATTGTCTTGAAACAGAAATAATTACCAGGTGTCATATGTTAAAGTGTCTAACTGTTTTACAACTTCCAGTTCTAGACAAACTTCGGAGAGATATGTACCTCTGACACGGAGGTGCTAAATTCTAAGTTTCTGTTAGCCTGGGAACTGAAGGCAGGTGACAAAGAGTGATGTCGCCTCAGCTAACCCAGCAGTAATGTGTATTATTAATTTAAGAAGTATTTCACAGAGTGAGCCTGTGCAGTTTGTATCTTGTCTTGGATCTAGAAACATCCACTCATCATTGGCATTACATTTGCTTTGTTCTGTAAATAAGACTTAGATCATAGTATCTCTCTTAGAGATAGATAGGAATATAGTAAAGATTATTTTAGATGTTTTCTGTATTTATGTGAGACTGCCCTGCAATGTAGATTTAAAATATTTCCTGTGATTCTGAACTCTGTAGTCACTGTGCTGAGTTATTGAATATTGTCTTGTTCTTTTATTATTTATTATTAAATATATTTAAACCCTATAATTGTGGCTGGTTTGTTTAGAGATATTGAAGCTCTTAGAGTACTTGCATATGTATTTGGTGACACTGTACAGGCCACTCTTAAGTAGCCTTGCAAGTCTTGGACACACTTACCGTTTGGATAATAGTAACATTACACAGTAAGATTGGTCACCCATTGGTAAGGGCCTTAAAGTAGCTGATAAGGGGTTATGGTGGCAGTGCTAACTACCTTATGGCCTGGGCAGAAGGGGCATAGCTAGTAAACCTGTGCCATCCTTTTACAGGTGTGTGTTTGTGTATATATCAAATTTCAAAGTGTGTGTGTGTGCGCGCGCACGTGTGTGTGTGTGTGTGTGTGTGTGTGTGTGTGTGTGTGTGTGTGTGTGTGTGTGTGTGTGTGTGTGTGTGTGTGTGTGTGTGTGTGTGTGTGTGTCAGCTACTTGGGCAGGGACATGAAACACTGGTTGGACAGAGAGAGTGCTGGGAGGACTTGGCTTGGAACCCTGGCTAAGGACTCAACTCTATAGCTGTGCCAGTGGGAAGTCTTACTGGGATCTGGACAGAGAGGGATAAACCAGCCCCAGACTGACTGTGATTTCTGTGTGCTTTTAAGGGAAATTCTACCTTACTGTGTGTGCACTTGTCATCCTTCCAATGTGCACGTCCCTCACTGGTGCTAGTGGGGAGGATTGTGGCTCCTTGATTACTGGGCCAGTGCAGGGACGTCACAGTGTGGATCAACAAAGGGATTCAGAGGAACCCAGGAGTTTTCTCAGGACTAACTGTGCTTCCCATGGAAATATTTGGACAGGCTTATGTGTTCTGGAGGGAAACACTGCTTTTCTTCTGGTTTATTGAAATATTCATTTGCATTTGATTGTTATAGCTGAGGAGAGGACTTCAGTGCAGAGATGCTGTTAAATTTTCAGTTTCATGTTCATTAATGGTATGCACACCAATTATCAGTACGCACATTATGTATTCAGATACACTGGCTAACAATCAATCTTGAAAGATTAAAAGCCAAAACATTGAAAAAACAAATCACTTATGCTTTTTGCATGGTCAAGCTCCCTTGCATTCCCAAAACCCCCTCATAATTATATACACCAACTCTGAGATTGCACTACAGTGGGGAAAGGGCAAATTTCCTGATCCCCAGTGTGTACAATCTTGCATGGACTTAACACCAGCAGAAGTGATCAAATGATTTTCGATCACTGCTGATGGTGTTAAACACATTTAAGATTACGAAGGTTTGACTATATAGAGTGAAAAATTAATGATAAGGTGCTGCTTACTGTGATGGATCCGAAGACTTCTTAAGATACTCAGTCTTGCTGGCTAGGTTTTGCTGAAATCAAAGTTTAGTTATAATTGCATTCACAATCTGTTGCCCACAGAAACTTGCAGAGTGTACACTGATACAGCACCTAAAACTCCTTCACTTTAAAAACAGTAAACAATAAAAGACATTTTATAACAAATCACATGAACTACTGTTGCAGCTTCAGGTACTGTTCTACTTTACTTCTCAAACAGCATGGATGATGTGAGAGATACACTATTACCATGGAACAAGTGTGTTCCTACACAAATACCTTTATCTCTAACATAATTTGATTTACAGTTCTTATATAACAGATAAGTTACTATTAACAGTTACTAGATCACATAACCATGCTGGAGACTCCGTCTACTCTTTTTACATATCCAAAATTTGGAACTCCCTGCCTCATTCCATTATCCTGGAATCTTCTCTATCCAAATTTAAGAAATCTATCAAAAGCCATCTCAGCAACAAATGGTTATGTCCCTGCTCCACACCTGACTAACTACAGTCCTGCTCCACTCCTGCTATTACTCTTTCCTCAAACACACAGTCTCCTGATATGACTGTTTAGTCTTATCAATACCATATTCAGATGCATGATGTGACTCTAGATAGGACATTTAATATACTTTATTGTTAGTATATGTATTGATCATTGTATATGTCTTTGTAAGAAATGAATAATTTGTGCTCATCTATATTGTCTGGTTGAATATACTAGAAACATAAAAAATATGTTGTCTGTATGTCTTGCATATGTGTTTCTGTGGAGCTTTTCTCCCCGGGCCGCCACTGAAAATGGACATGTATCCAGTTGGACTATCCCGGTTAACAAATGTAAAATAAAAAATAAATAAATAAATTATATACAGTTTTAGTCACGCAGTTCAAATCCTGTTTTTCTCTTGGTATTCTATTTTGGACTTTGTATGAGAACATCTGTTTGCTGGTGTTTGTAGAAAAACATGTTTTCATCCTGTAATGGTATTGTCTTTTAAGGAAACACTTTGTGGACAAATGCTAACTTGATCATTCAAACATCCTTAGTTAACAGTGTCATATGATAGAAACATGTCCTGGTGTCCATTCTTTAAAGAAGCTGCATACATCCTGTGTTTCACATTTTTGCTTTTACTGACAATGTGAAATGCATACATCCTGTTTTTAAGTCTGTAAGAAGTTAGTTTTTTTTGCTGACAGTGTGAAATGCATACATTTTTGCTGATTCTGTAGGAGACATGTCCATTAAGCAAATTCCTTATTTTTCAAGCCACAGTCATTTAGTATGGATGCTAATCACATATTGTTAAACTCTATTACTACATTTAAGCAAGCTTTATTTTATACCTTATTTATGTTACATATTTGTAGCAGAATTACTTTCACCCTTAATATTTTGTTGAGCATACGCTAACATTTCCCTCTTTTGTTTTATTTTAAATCAGGGATACAAATTCAGCATTATTTGATAATACTTTTTCATTATGACAATTAACAACAGTAACTTGACTAGCTCTTGTTAAGCAGACTTTAATACATGTACATAATATGCAACCAAGCACTACAATAACAATAAAAGAAATTAAAAATATAATGATCTTTCCTGTCCACCCTGTAAATAGACTACTAAACCATTCACTCCAGTCATAATTCCAGTTTTTCCTAGTATGTTGAGACACTTGTGCAATCACTTCTAAATGTGCTTTTACAGATTCTGTTTTGTCTGAAATAAGTGTACAACATTGTTCTCCTATTTGTCGTTTTTGCATTTAAGTTACCTGTAACACATTGCATTTAAGTTACCTGGCACTTGCTCACTAAAGCAATTATATAAGTCAGCACTAAAAAATTAAAAGCACTACACCCTCACAAACTCCCCTTGAGTACCTTGTTCCCCATTGGCCCTTTTTTTCAATTATAAAGGAATTCCCAATACTATTCTAGCATGTCCAAAGGTCAGTTGTCAATCTCCTCTCCAGTCCAGCTGGTGAATCTGGGAATCTTGAGGCAATGTTACAACTGCCTCATGTACACAGACAACCCTCTCCTCCTCCCAACAAATTCCAACACATGTGAGAGATGCAACCATATAGCCATACTGGAGGCTAAGCTCTCTCAACTCAGTACTGGCGAAACCAGTCAGGAGGAGAAGGAAACCACACTCACTACAATTCCAGTCTCACATAGATCTACCACGACAGCAAACCAAACACATAAACACACAAAAACATACTCGGAGGCTCTAAATAAAAATCTGCCTAAGCAGCAGAGACCTCCAAAACAGACACCCAAGCAACCGCTACCCCAAAACAAAACATGTGCAACACATAGCTCACAAAGCCAGTGTGCCAAACAGTCACAGCCCTTAAGGCTAAACAACACACCTGATACACTTGTAATAGGTGACTCTATCGTCAGGCACACTGACATCCCGCTCACCAGGCTGAACAAGGAGAAGGTCATGGTGAGCTGCCTGTCGGGCGCTAGGATCCGCCACATAACACAAGCACTCAGGTCACTCCAAGGCAAGTACAAATATGACTCAGTCATTGTCCATGCTGGTGTGAATGACCTGAGACGTACCTCCCTGAACTACATGAAAAGAGACATAGAGGAGCTCTCTGAGCATGTAGCCCAGGCCGGTATGACCCTGACCTTGAGTAGCATCTTACCCTCACCAAGAATGATGCCACAATATGAAGACAAGATGATCAATTTCAACAATTGGCTTAAGTATTGGTGTCATTCAAAGGGGATCCAATGCCTGTCAGCCTGGGATAACATGCTCGACAAGCCACAATGCTTCGCTAGGGACGGCTTGCACCTGTCACGCCTGGCCTTTTGGATATTGGCAAAGGCTCTTGCTACCCCCATAGTGCCTTTTTTAGGCAAGGCTCAAAAGACAAACCCACCTCCATAGGTATCACAAGGGATAAGAAGAGTAATGCTACTCAACGCCAGAAGTCTAAACCTCAAGATGCACTCACTCAAAACTCTCCTTAGCATGGAGAACATCGATATCTGTGCATTAACAGAAACCTGGTTCAAGGCTCCCGAGAGCACCCCAGCACTACCAGGTTATACCTCATACCATGCTTTTCGGCCCCAAAACTTGGACCGAACCACAAAAGGAGGGGGAGTATCAATATTCGTCAAAGACACCCACACTTTCAGGTTGGTGGCACAGCATGAAGCATCAGAGACTATCCACGTGCAACTAACAGTGGGTAAAACTGCCTTCCAGTTTATAGCCTGCTACAGACCACCCTCCCAAACCCAGGACCCCACTCGGCCTTCCTGAGAACACGGGAAAATATGAAGGTCTCTCCAAACACCATTATATTGGGCGACTTCAACTACCCAAACATAGACTGGGAGCATTACTCTAGCTCCAACACCCTAGCCCAAAGGTTCCTAGAATTTATAAACTCAAATGCTATGGAACAACTTGTTACCACTCCCACAAGAGGGGAAAACATACTGGACCTGATCATCACCAACATGGGGACTCTATGCTCCAGACCAGAAGTGTATCCCTCACTGGTAAGATCAGACCATAAACTAATCTCACTGGATATTCCCATCCCGACTCCACCCCCTGCCCTGAAAACCACAGTGAAAAACTTCTCTAAAGCAAATTTCACACTCCTCAAAACCGAGGTGGAATCCTTCAAAGCCCCCGGGCCTGTGGAAAATACGGCCCAGACCGCAGAATCCTTTATAAACGCATTCTATGAACACCTTCAGGAATGCATGGATTATGCAATCCCAAATAAAACCAAGACCCAATCCTCCAAAGGCAGACGTCCTGTCTGGTGGACCCCAGCCATAAACAAACTATACAATAGAAGGAGGAAGCTACTACATGATAGAGCAAAATCCCAAAAAGGGAAGGCATCTCTGATCAGTATGAGCAAAAAACTACGGGCACTCATAAAATCGTCTAAGGCCAGCTTCGAGAGAAAAATTGCACAGGATACTAAGGATAATCACAAGGCTTTCTTTAGTTATGTTAGGAATCTGGGTGGGAATTCCCAGATATGCTCAGAATTAGTCCAAAATGACAAAAATACACCAAACCCACAGACATTGCCAACATCCTAGCTGACAGGTTCAGCGCAAACTCCCCACCAAAAGGGCAAATATCTATCCCAGCAGAGTGCTGCCCCCCTGACATCTCAGATGCTCAGGTAAGAGCTGCCCTCTCCAAAGCAAAAAAACACAGCATCAATGGGACCAGACGGTGTCCCGGCTGCATCCTACATGAACTCCAAGAAGAGCTAAACCCAAACATAAAACTACTGTTCAATCTCAACCTTACTACAGGATATGTACCCAAAGAGTGGCATACAGCAACAGTGGTCCCTCTCCACAAAGGTGGTGCCTCAACGGATCCTGGAAACTATCGCCCCATAAGCCTGACTAGCTTGGTCTGCAAAGCTATGGAAAGGATCATCATGGACCTCATAAATAAAGATATTGGGGACCTACAGACACTGGATCCTACCCAGTTCGGCTTTGTTAAGGGCAGATCCTGCCTCTTAAACCTGGTTGATTTCTTTGAAACAGTCACCAAGGCCATTGACAAGGGGAAGGTGGTACACACAGCCTCCCTGGACCTCGCAAAAGCCTTCGATACAATACCCCACTCGGGCATTATAGATAAGCTCACCAGCTTAAATATAAAACCCTATGTCACTAGATGGGTTGCAAACTGGCTCAAGGACAGAACCCACATGGTTATAATTGCTGGAGCCATGTCAGACTCCAAACCAGTTACAAGTGGCGTCCCACAAGGCTCAGTCCTGGGACCTCTCTTGTTCGGCATATATTTCTCGGAGGTACAGGCCAACACGGAAGGACTGTGGCTAACCAACTTTGCAGATGACTGCAAACTGGGTGCCATAATTGACTCTCCAGCTGACACAAGCATCCTCCAAAAGGGCCTCATAGAAACAAACAACTGGTGCCAGAGCCATGGCCTCAAGCTAAACGCCAAAAAGTGTATAGTCATCCCCTTTGG
The DNA here is from genome assembly GCF_019279795.1 of Protopterus annectens. Classification (NCBI taxonomy): domain Eukaryota; kingdom Metazoa; phylum Chordata; order Ceratodontiformes; family Protopteridae; genus Protopterus; species Protopterus annectens. The sequence goes on along the minus strand of NC_056751.1, from coordinate 674,666,614 downwards.
CAAAAACAAAGTGCCCACAAATTACCACATAGGTGGTAATCTATTAAGTACAGAAGAAGTAATTAGGGACCTGGGGACCCAAGTTGATAGCAATCTCTCATTTGACAACCACGTGGCCAAAGTGGTTAGAAAAACATTTTATATAGCCCACCTAATCATGAAGGGATTCACATCTAGATCAAGGGAGGTCATCGTGCCTTTTTACTCATCCCTCATCAGGCCCATAATTGAGTACAATGCCCCTTTTGGGATGTACCTTACCAGACACCTGCAGCAACTGGAAAGACCCCAAAAGTACCTTGCCAAGAGGATCAAAGGGCTCAAACAGATGCCATATGCTGCCCGGTTAAAGAAACTCCAGCTCTACTCAATGGCATACCACCTGCTCAGAGGCGATCTGTGCCTGACGTATAAAGCCATGTCCAACACGGAATTAATGGACATGCTGCACCTCAGAAAATCCAAATCCCATTGAGTTACGCGCTCGAGAGACTTGAACCTCAGCACTGAAATAAATAGGACATGCTGGAGGGACAGATTCATAACCCAGAGGCTCCCTTCACTCTGGAAAAAAATCCCAGTCCAGGTTAGGCAGAGTCCCTCATTGACTCTCTTCAAGAGGAATCTTGATGAGTGGATAGGAGATCGTAGGTTTACCCCAGGTATCACTTCTATGTCACTGTTAGACAGAGGCACAGTATACTAACCTTGAAAAAGGGCATAGCAAAATTAATTTAAAATGGGTGGTGAAAGCCAAACACACTCTGGCTAGGCTTATAAATGCCCTAGGGCAGATAGCCTAGTATGAACCTATGAACCTACTGAAGCACATGTACCCACTTGGGATGCTAGTATGTAATCTAATGCCATTCAATTTTGTAAAACCATAGTTCGTATAGCTGTCATTTTGACAGTAATGTCAAGGACTGCATTGAAAGTGGCATTTGCCAATACCTCAACTAGTTCGGATAGTTTTCTCAGCTCCCAGATGTTTTTTGCAGCCCCATACTAAGGGAAAATACCTGCTCCAGAGAGTACATCATCTCCTAAATCCATATCTTTTAAATTAATATAATCAAGATTTTAATGATAGATACATGATATATCTAAGGTGTCTACTGGATTTTCTGGACTTTCAATCCAGGTAATATATCCCTTTTCTTTTCTGCATTTCTAATGCTTCCTCTTGGTAATTCGTTTACATGATGCATTGCTGGTACCACTAACCCTATATAACAGGTGCCATCCCATCCCTTTGATAACCATTTATAAGCATATTTGCCACAGATGTAATACAACCCATCTGACAGAGCAACACTGCTATTTACCAGACTGCCATTTACTTGCCCCATAGTAGAAGTTTTATCATGTACAAATGTATAGTTTTTATCTGTTTTACTTCACCAACATGTAATATTGGTTTTACATTAGTTTTTATAATTTTGTGAAAAATGAAACACTGCTGTGCCACTTAATATTAACTGACCCTTAATTAGTATTAAAATAGGAAAACCATGAAAAAATACTCCATGTACTGGTATGTGGTTGTGAAAGTTTATCATTTCAATTGTTTGAATACAATTACTATTACCCACTGGAACAGTTCCATTTTGTTGAAAACATGTGATTCCCTGCACTATAGCAGATAACTGTACTCTTGCTTTACGTAGCTGTACATTCATGATTTGATCTCTTGTCTCATTTATTAATACCCTCCAACTACTAAGGGAATTTAGTGGAATAGGTATTAAAGGCATAACTCCTGTTATTTTTGGTATTAAACTACATACCCAACAATTAGAAACATTCATACTTTTTGTATACCAACATTGTCTTGCCAAAAAGGTATTAAAAGATGGTGACCAGTCTTGTTCACTTTTCCACATTTCTTTACTTTCATGTTTATGTAACTTTATGGTTTTGTTAACAGGTTGTAAATGCTAAGGAACACAATGATAATTAGTATGACAATTATTATTGCTTTAAAAAAACATTCTTTAAGTAAAATTTCCATTGTCGATTTTTTTTGCCTTTGGTCATCCGAAACTGGATTTCCAAAAGGATGCACTTTAAACCATGTCAATTTCATTATGTTTTTTTCTGTTGGAAACCTACAAGAGAATACACTTACTCAGATTTACATTGCTCACTGTTTTTGATCATTCTTAGTTGATCTTTATGTACCAACATTGTTCTGTTTTTCTTTTTTTCCTTTGATTTTGCACACTAATGGTCCAATTTGTTCCACTACTTCAAAAGGGCCTTGCCATTTGCTAGCCCATGGTCCTTCCATTTGGAATGTTTTTACCAGTACTTTTGTTCCACAGGGAAGGTTTTCTTCATCTGGTAATATTAGCACCTTTTTCCATAGATGGAATGCCTATTCCCTTGCATTATAGCCACATATGGTAGTAAGTTGTTTTAGCCATTCCTGATGTTTGCTGATTTCTAGCATGGGCCTACCATTAGGTATATCTGGGTCAAATGGTAATTGTATGGGAATTTTGTGGCCTGTCATTATTTCATATGGGGAAATACCTGTTTTGCTGTTTGGTGTTGCTCGAACACCCATTAAAATACAAGGCAGATGATATATCCATGTATTGCCCTTTTCTAAGCATGCCTTTTTTATACATTCTTTTAACGTCCGATTCATACGTTCTACAATGCCATTAGATTGTGGATGGTATGATACATGAAACCTTTGCTGTATGCCTAACAAATTACACATTTGTTTAATGAGATCGCTAACAAACTGTGGGCCATTATCTGATTATGACAACTGGCCATCCCCAATGGCAAAATATATTTTTTCCATAAAGCCTCTGCAGTTGCTTTTGCCGTCATTGTTTTGGTAGGAATTGCTTCTACTCATTTTGAGAAAACATCCACTACTACCAGTAGGTATCTATAACCTCCCTTTGCTGTTGGCAAAGGACCTGCATAATCTATTTGAACTGCATACCATGGCCCATCTGCTGGCTGTACTCAATGTAACTGAGGTCTTTTGCTTTTAGCATTTACCTGCAGACAGAGTAAACATTCTTCTACAATTAGCTTGCAGACCTTTTTTAAATTTGAGTTCCAATACTTTTCTTTTACAACTGCCCATAGCTTATCAGCTCCTACATGTCCCATTATTTGGTTATTTAACTTGATCAACTGGTGGGCAAACTGAAATGGTACATATGGCAACTGTAACCCCTTGGAAGTAGTGTATACATAGTACTCCTTTGGTGGTATACCTGCTAGTTTGCACTGATCAGTTTCTTCTTTAAAGCCCTGTTGTGTTTGTATATTTACAAGGTCTTTTTCTATTGACTCTTTATCTAGCTCTTTTAAGACACTAACTTCTACACTGGCATACTCATATTCTGGAAGTTTCTAACTCTTTTAAGACACTAACTTCTACACTGGCATACTCATATTCTGGAAATTCTTTTCCATTTTGTGCTGCTTGTTTTGCCAAAGTATCAGCTAACACATTTAACCTGTAAGTTTCACTGGTTGGCTTTTGATGTGCTTTTATTTTCAAAATGCTGCACTGTCCCTATTGATTTGATATTGTTATAACTTTATACATAACAATATAAAAAATGGTGCTGTAAGTGCTCAAACCAAACCAAGAAAAATAAAAGAGCACAGTGTTGCGAGTCCACAATCCTTATTTAATGTTAAAAAATAATAAAACAAACAGGTTAAGCACTTTCATCAATTAGTATGACTTCTTCAGAACAAATTGTCATTGTGAATTTTACATTTAAATACAAGTTGCTGGTCTGCCATTGGTTCTAAACCAACCAATTCCATTGATGGAAAATGAACATACTGAAATATACAAGCAGGAGTTAGGTGCAGAAAAACAGATAATTTCATCAGAAATGACCATATCCACATAACATAAGCAGAAAAGCATACAAGAATATTATCACAAAAGCACTTAGATATAGCAAACATTGTTAACACTACTAGACTAGATGTGCCTTTTCTTTAAGAATTGGCATTATAGTAATATGCTCATTAAGCCCTGGTGGATAATCAGCAGCTAATCTTAACTGCCACAGTAACTCTTTCTTATATAATGCATTTTGCCAATCACCACCCCTTGCTTCAACTGTTACAAATTCAAGTATACTAAACTTGAAACATAAATAACCATTGCATACAATGCTATGCTTATATAAAGCATTAATATCTTTTTTATTTTTGATATCATAGAGGTGTTCATATATTCTAGTTTTAAACATTCTCTCTGTCTTACCTACATAGAAGGAAGAACAGGTATTGCAGATGGCTATATAAACTAACTTGTTGGAACAACAACTACCACTTTTTAAGAAAACATGACTTTTATTTTTATTGTCAAGGGAAATAGAAGAATCTTGTAAAATATATGAACAATAGGAACACCTCCCACATGGTCTACTTCCACATCTTTTATCATGTTTAGTACTACAACCACTACCTGTCTCTAATAAAGACTTAAGGTTGGACCCCACCTTTGTAGAAAAGATGGGTTTGTCACCCAAGGTATGAAAAACATCAGTATTAGTTTTAAAAACGTTCCAGTTTCTTATCAAAATTCCTTTGATCTGGGAGTATAAAGGATTATACTGCACTACACATGCTTGTTGAAAATTGGGCACAGACTGCACTGTTGTCTCTGGAGGTTTATGTTGAATGTTATCCCCACCAGTGCCCAATAAAGATACATAAATATTACCCCATTTATCAAGAACATCCATAAGTATAGGCTCAATAAAGTCACCAGGGTACCCTCTTTCTAGAAACATATTCCTTAAATTTCCAAATTCTGCTATAACATCATCTCTCACAGTTGTCATCCTAGCAATTCTTATGGCTTGACCCTTTATAATACTTTTCTTCTGGTAAATAGGATGGTGGCTAGTATAATGTAAGTAATTATTACAAAATGTATTCTTACGGTAGATTTTGGAGATGAAACCATTCTGATCTTTAATAATCTTAGTATCTAAAAAGTTAATTTCTTGTTCATCAAACTGATATGTAAACCTCAGATAATCTGTAGTTAGATTTAAATACTGAACAAATTCTGTTATTTTTTTCTTTACTTCCTTTCCATAAAATAAAAATATCATCCAAAAATCTGCCGTAATAAGTAACATTAGTAGAAAACAACTCATTTTGGAAAACATACTTGTGTTCCCAGCCCAACAGGACTAGGTTCGCATATAAGGGGGCGCAAGCTGCGCCCATAGCCACACCCTTGAGCTGCTGAAAATATTCACCTTCAAAAAATATATAGTTGTTTTCCAATATAACACTCATTAGTTCACATATAAGCAAATTTTCATCAGTAGTCAAAGATGAATAATTGAAAAGTACCTCCTCAAATAGGCACAAGCCTTCTGTTTTAGGAATACAGGAGAAAAGCTCCTGCACATCTATAGTGAGGAAAGAGGTATCCACTGACCATAAGTCTTTACTAATCTGTTCTAAAAAATTCCATGAATCCTTTAGTAAATGGGGGAATTTATTCATAACATGCTTTAATTTCTTATCCACATAAACTGCTATATTATGGGTTTTGGAACCTGCAGCTGCTACATTTCCATGTTCCATGATATCTTTAAGAAAAAAACCAAGAAGTTAGATAGAGATGTTAAACAGTACCAAGCCCATAAAGTATATCCTACTGAAAACCTAGTTTTTCAGGAAGGAGAACATGGAAAAGTTAAAAGTGATGGGAATAACAGGGCAGCACCCAATATTAACTGCAATTTTGAAATGGGCAGTGGTGAATTAGACCCTGAATATCCTGTTGATTTTCAGGATTTTCCGCTTCCCAGACGCTCAAAGAGAATAGCAAATCGCAGACAGGGTATGTACAAAACTTGCAACAGGACAATGCAGTAAAATCAGGAATATGTCAAGTGAAAGGTCCTGTAGCTGAAATAGAATGTTTTGATAATATCCAATTCAGTTTCAATGGCTTTAATATATATAATTATTCTGATGTTCCTATTACAAAAGATCTTTTTTCCCTATTTTCCAAGGGCTTTAAATTTGTTCCAACTAAAATACCTGACATAGCTGGAGTAATGGTTGATTTGCAGTTATATTTAAAAATTGAATCTGAGTATTCTGTTTTCAGGGAAGCCCCCCAGTGTTGTGTCAAAAGATATTCTTAAGAGAAGTAGCACCTTTAACCCTCCTTTGCATCCTTTGGTTGCTGCTTATGAAAAGCTAGTAAAAGATGACTTATATAAAGTTTGGGGAGAGAAAAGAAGACTATTTAATAATCTAACTTATAACGAGAAAAGTTTATTAAATTATTTAAAGGATGACAAGGGTATAAGAATTATGACTCCAGACAAGGGTGGTGCAGTTGTTTTATACAGGTCAGAGGATTACATCAATGACATGCAAAGTATATTATTCATAACAGACAACTACTCTTTGTGTTCAAAAAATGAGATACATATTTCATACAGTAGAATAGATAGTTATCTTTATGAATATTTAATGGATAAGAGAATTTCCAGGGATGACTATGATTTTCTGCTTAATAAATATCCAAAAATTCCAGTGATTTTTGGAATACCTAAGGTGCATAAAAGTCTTAAGAAACCACCATTCAGACCTATTGTAGCAGCTGCAGGTTCCAAAACCCATAATATAGCAGTTTATGTGGATAAGAAATGAAAACATATTATGAATAAATTCCCCCATTTACTAAAGGATTCATGGAATTTTTTAGAACAGATTAGTAAAGACTTATGGTCAGTGGATACCTCTTTCCTCACTATAGATGTGCAGGAGCTTTTCTCCTGTATTCCTAAAACAGAAGGCTTGTGCCTATTTGAGGAGGTACTTTTCAATTATTCATCTTTGACTACTGATGAAAATTTGCTTATATGTGAACTAATGAGTGTTATATTGGAAAACAACTATATATTTTTTGAAGGTGAATATTTTCAGCAGCTCAAGGGTGTGGCTATGGGCGCAGCTTGCGCCCCCTTATATGCGAACCTAGTCCTGTTGGGCTGGGAACACAAGTATGTTTTCCAAAATGAGTTGTTTTCTACTAATGTTACTTATTACGGCAGATTTTTGGACGATATTTTTATTTTATGGAAAGGAAGTAAAGAAAAAATAACAGAATTTGTTCAGTATTTAAATCTAACTACAGATTATCTGAGGTTTACATATCAGTTTGATGAACAAGAAATTAACTTTTTAGATACTATGATTATTAAAGATCAGAATGGTTTCATCTCCAAAATCTACCATAAGAATACATTTTGTAATAATTACTTACATTATACTAGCCACCATCCTATTTATCAGAAGAAAAGTATTATAAAGGGTCAAGCCATAAGAATTGCTAGGATGACAACTGTGAGAGATGATGTTATAGCAGAATTTGGAAATTTAAGGAATATGTTTCTAGAAAGAGGGTACCCTGGTGACTTTATTGAACTTATACTTATGGATGTTCTTGATAAATGGGGTAATATCTATGTACCTTTATTGGGCACTGGTGGGGATAACATTCAACATAAACCTCCAGAGACAACAGTGCAGTCTGTGCCCAATTTTCAACAAGCATGTGTAGTGCAGTATAATCCTTTATACTCCCAGATCAAAGGAATTTTGATAAGAAATTGGAACGTTTTTAAAACTAAAACTAATACTGATGTTTTTCATACCTTGGGTGACAAACCCATCTTTTCTACAAAGGTGGGGTCCAACCTTAAGTCTTTATTAGAGACAGGTGGTGGTTGTAGTACTAAACATGATAAAAGATGTGGAAGTAGACCATGTGGGAGGTGTTCCTATTGTTCATATATTTTACAAGATTCTTCTATTTCCCTTGACAATAAAAATAAAAGTCATGTTTTCTTAAAAAGTGGTAGTTGTTGTTCCAACAAGTTAGTTTATATAGCCATCTGCAATACCTGTTCTTCCTTCTATGTAGGTAAGACAGAGAGAATGTTTAAAACTAGAATATATGAACACCTCTATGATATCAAAAATAAAAAAGATACTAATGCTTTATATAAGCATAGCATTGTATGCAATGGTTATTTATGTTTCAAGTTTGGTATACTTGAATTTGTAACAGTTGAAGCAAGGGGTGGTGATTGGCAAAATGCATTATATAAGAAAGAGTTACTGTGGCAGTTAAGATTAGCTGCTGATTATCCACCAGGGCTTAATGAGCATATTACTATAATGCCAATTCTTAAAGAAAAGGCAAATCTAGTCTAGTAGTGTTAACAATGTTTGCTATATCTAAGTGCTTTTGTGATAATATTCTTGTATGCTTTTCTGCTTATGTTATGTGGATATGGTTATTTCTGATGAAATTATCTGTTTTTCTGCACCTAACTCCTGCTTGTATATTTCAGTATGTTCATTTTCCATCAATGGAATTGGTTGGTTTAGAACCAATGGCAGACCAGCAACTTGTATTTAAATGTAAAATTCACAATGACAATTTGTTCTGAAGAAGTCATACTAATTGATGAAAGCACTTAACCTGTTTGTTTTATTATTTTTTAACATTAAATAAGGATTGTGGACTCGCAACACTGTGCTCTTTTATTATTCTTTATTTTTCATAACTTTATACATACCTTTTAATACTTCCGCATGCCATAATGGTTTACCTTCACTATCTACAAATCCTCGTCTTACCCAGGTTTTCATATGCAGTCTTAAAGAATTTACTACATAAGCACTATCTGAAAAAATGTTAACAGGGTTGTAATTCTTTAGCACATATAGTACTGCCTCCAGTTCAGCTCTTTGAGCTGACATGTGTCCTGGTAACTTGATTAGTTCGGGAGAACCCAGTTGTGGATTCTCTGGAACTATGGCAAATCCTGTCCAGTATCTGCCTTTGTCCCAATATCGTGCTCCATCCACAAAGCTGGATGGCTTAAAGTGATCAAAATCAGATGCCTAAAATTGCACATCAGATGACATTATCTTTTCTAAACTTATGCTGTTTCCCTTCATATCCCATATAATTGGATAAATAATATTTGTCCCCTGTCTGTATAGTGATAGTTTTCATTCAGAAAAGTGCCATCCATTTTGCAGACTGCCTGACTAATATCATCTGTAATTTTATTAATTTCAAAATTGTCTATCAGAGCTTTTACTGCTTGATGTGGTGTTTGCACTATAATGCCAGAAAATACAGTTAGGTACTCAGTTTTTAGTACCACAGTAAATGGCTAATAATTGCTATATACATGGGTGGTATCCCAGTTCTACTGGCGTCATCTTCCTACTACAGAATGTGATTGGATGTAATGTTTTTTTCCATTCTATTGTTGCCACAATGTGGCCATTCCTGTAGTAATAACACAGACAGTGTCTTTTTCTCTGCTGCTGCTTGTAGCACAAATGGTAACTTTGGTGTGGGTGATATTAATTCTGTAGCTTGTGATAATTGTACTTTTATTTGTGAAAATACCTCCTCTTCATGGGGTCCCCACTCTAAAAATGTGGAGTTCTTTTGTTCCTTAACATTTTGTATAGGGGTGCAGCCATGACTGCATAATCCTCTATAAATTCCCTGTAGTAATTCATGATTCCCATGAATTTATGTAGGTCTGCTATAGTCAGTGTTTTTTCCATTTGTAAAATGCCTTGCACACGCATAGGGCAAGGAGACCTTCCTGTCGGTTTTATAATAGTACCTAGAAACTTAACTTCTTGTGGCATAAACTGAATTTTTTCACTTTTGACCTTAAACCCTGCCTGCTGTAGAGTATGAAAAACTCTTTTAAGAGGCCGTACATGTTCTTCTACTGTCTCTGATTGAATCAAAATGTCATCAGTGTAATGCAGCACTGAATCATCCTTTTCCAAATGTTGTAGAATGGATCCTACTGTCTGATGAAAAATAACTGGACTATTTTGAAATCCTTGTGGTAACCTTGTCTTGACATATTGCTGGTTTTTAAATGTAAAGGCAAATCTTGGCCAATCTTTTTTTCTGAGTGGTACTGCAAAAAAGCCATTTGCTAAATCTATTACTGTAAACCATTTACTTTGTGGCTTAATATGTGCAGCCAACTCTGGGACTCCTGGAATCAAATGTGCTCTAGGAGTAGTATATTGATTAACCTTCCATAAATCAATAACAAGACGATAACTACCATCTTTTTTCTTGACTGGCCAGACTGGTGAATTTGTAGGACTGTTGCCTTTTTTGTACAATCCCTTCCTTTTCCCATTCTGCAATGCATTTTTCCATATGTTCTTCTGCCTCCCTAGGAATAGGATATTGTTTTTGAAAAGGTGATATATAGTCTTGATCACGTCCTATCCCTACTGGGCTTTCTAGTTTCCCACAGTCACTAGGACCCTTGGACCACAGATTTGGGAATTGCTGTTGTTAATACTTCCACACATCCTCACTGTCTGTATTCACATATCCTGTAGGTTTGTCAGGTATTTCAGGTATAGAGATTGCATAGCAGCCTGTACTTTGCTCTCCCTCTCCTTCATGCTTGTCTGCTATCCACAGGATTCCATTAGGTAGATCAATTACTATGCCCAAAGGCCCTAAAATGTCCATACCAATAATGGTATTTGAGCAAGATGGATGCATTAAAAATGCACTCTTCCATGTCTGTCCCTCTTGGCTAAACTTTATGTCCACATTTGGGCTACTCACTGCATAGCATCCTGTGCCATTAAATGCTGACATGCAAACCTTTTTTATAGGATTCACAGGTAACTGTCTGTTTGTGACAGATATTGCTGCTCCTGTCTCTAATAAGACATTCTTCCATAGTGACCCCTCTACCCAGATATCAATCAGTGGTCGTCCATCTCGGCCCTTTTTAAAAGTGGTCAGAAAGATACCAGAGTAGGGGGGGCACATCCCTATTGTAAGGAGATCCACTCATCCTCCCCTTTATTGTCAAATGCCATATGACATACCTCATGTTTTTGCTTGTCATCTTCCTCTGTGTTTGAGTCATCTACATATTTAGACTTTTCAATCTCTTTTCTTAACTGTTGCCTAGCTATTCCCTCTGCCTGTTCTATCAAATGTTTTGGATTTACAGGCGAAACTGCTTGAAAATCTACAGGGCACACTTTCTCTTTTCTCGTATACTGATGGCCCTTATAGTTATTTTTACCAATATTGTAAGGTTTTTTGTACATAATCCTGCTTTTCTGACTTTTCTTGTAATTTTTTTGGCTCTGTTTTTGGAAACACCCCCTGTTCTTCCTTCTTTTCATGCCAGGCTTTGTAATGATCACAATTTTGCTTAATATGTCCTTTTTTTTTTTTTTTACAAAAGAAGCATTTTGGTGCCTTTTGTTCATTACCTGTGCCTGATCCTGGTGCTATAAACATAGAGGCAGGAGCTGGTGATGCAGATGCAGCTCTTTCTGCTGGAGGTTGGTCACACCACTGTTGCCGTCCCCTGTTTTTTACTTCACCAATTATCTCAAATGTCTCACTATCATCTTCAAATGCAAAGATATGGTGTGAGTATAATGTCCCATCATCAGCCATAGTCCGTCCCCTCATTAATTTTTGTACCAAATCAGGGAGGGTATCAGAATTTTCTTCATCGATACATTTAATATCCCCTGGAACCCCTTTGACTTGCTCTAAAAAGCAATGTATTAGCTGTTTTTGTATTTCCCTTTTTCCCATGTCTCTGTCTGATTTTTGATATATGATTTGTAAGGCAAGCCTAAAATGTTCACTTTGTTCCATTAATTTATCTGTAATAGTAATTTTGAAATTATCTAATAACTTAGCTGTGAGCGGCTGCCCTTGTGTAAATGCCATTAGAACGGCTGTCATACGTCCTACTTTTGTGTTTAATTGAGAAGCATCTTGCTTTTACTGAATGAAAGTTTTAAAACATTTGGGTATGAAAATCCAGAAACATCTAAGTAATGCATCTGTCCATATACCAGATCCTGCTGTATATGTCACCCATTCTTCAAATGCAAGCATGTGATAAAATATGCCTTTTTATCATTCCACTGTGGGAATCTCTGTAATAATCTAGACTGTGTATATAAATTTGTAGTGGTTCCCTGTCCCTGTTCTATAAATTTGGACTTATTTTGTATTTTTTAACTCTTCCTTAAGCTGGGATATCAAGTCAGTATTTTGTAGGTTAGTCTCTCTTAATTCATCTAATTCTTCTTCCTTTTCCTTCAAACGCTGTTTAAGGTCTGTCATTTCTGCCTGTAATTGTTTAAAGGATGTATGATACCTGATATTAGATTCCTCTGTTGACTGCAGGGCTCCTATGCACTTTTGACAGAGGTCTTGGATGTCATTCCTGAACTTTTTAAACTCACACTGTTTGTCTTTTAAGAATTTATTAAATTCTTCTGTCAATGTATCATAAGCCTTGTTCCTGTCCTCATTGTATGTGTAGTCGTGGCATCATTCCACGCTTGTACATCATTTTTAAAGGGTGTCACAAGATCTACAGAAGATTCTGTCAATAACAGATGTGACTGTTGTTGTAATTTGGAAATTAATGTACTAACAGGACCCCCCTCCCCCCCAAAAGGAGAGATATCTATACCAAACGATTGCAGCCCCCCAAACATCTCCAGCGCCCAAGTGAGAACTGCTCTCTCCAAAGCAAAAAATACAGCATCCATGGGACCTGATGGTGTCCCCGGCTGTGTGCTCCATGAACTCAATGAGGAATTAAACCCACAGCTAGGACAGCTGTTTAATCAAAGTCTTACCTCTGGATACGTACCCAGGGAGTGGCGCACTGCAACTGTGGTACCACTTCACAAAGGCGGTGCCTCCACCGACCCTGGAAATTACTGGCCCATTAGCTTGACAAGCCTTATCTGCAAAGCCATGGAGAGGATCATAATGGACCTCATAAATAAAGACATAGGAATTTGCAGACTTTGGATCCAACCCAGTTTGGCTTTGTCAAAGGCAGATCATGCCTTTTAAACTTGGTTGACTTTTTCAAACAGTCACCAAAGCCATTGATGAGGGAAAGGCAGTCCATACAGCCTACCTCGATCTGGCTAAGGCCTTGATACAATACCCCACTCGGGTATCATTGAAAAACTCATCAGCTTAAATGTCAACCCATACATCACAAGATGGGTTGCAAACTGGCTGAGTGACAGAACCCACAGGGTCAGAGTTGCTGGCGCCATGTCAGACTCAAAGCCTGTCACAAGTGGTGTCCCACAGGGCTCAGTCCTGGGCCCACTCTTGTTTGGCATCTACTTTTCGAGTACAAGCAAACACAGGAGGGTTATGGCTGACAAAGTTTGCAGATGACTGCAAACTGGGCCATAGTAGAAAACACATCTGACACAGATATCCTTCAGAAGGGTCTCACAGAAGCGGATAACTGGTGCCAGAGCCACGGCCTAAAGTTAAATGCCAAAAATGCATAGTCATACCCTTCGGGAAAAACAAGGTTACCCCTAGCTACCAAATAGGTGGCAATCCACTGAGCACAGAAGAAGTTATCAGGGACCTGGGGACCCAGGTTGATAGTAGTCTGTCATTTGACACCCATGTAGCTAAAGTAGTTAGGAAGACCTTCTACATTGCCCACCTTATCATGAAGGGATTCTCATCTAGATCAAGGGAGGTCATAGTCTCCCTTTACTCATCACTCATCAGACCAATGATTGAGTACACTGCCCCATTCGGAATGTATCTGACCCGACACTTGCAGCAGCTGGAGAGGCCACAAAGTTCCTCACCAAAAGGATAAAGGGTCTCAAAAATCTGTCCTATGCTGCCCGACTGAAAGAACTCCAGCTCTATTCAGTCGCTTACCGCTTGCTCAGAGGTGACCTTTGCCTAACATACAAGGCCATGTCAAACCCAGATTTGATGAATATGCTTCACCTCAAAAATCTAGATCCATCAGAGCCACAAGGGCGGGAGACTTAAACCTTGACACGGCTATTAATAGGACGTGCTGGAGGGATAGATTCATCACCCAAAGACTCCCTATGCTGTGGAACAAAATCCCAGTACATGTGAGGCAGAGCACCTCGCTGGCCTTGTTCAAGAGAAATCTTGACCAATGGATGGGAGATCGCAGATATACCCCAGGGATTACCTCAGTGTCACTGCTCGACAGAGGCACAGCAAAATAATGGGTATAGTTCCCCATACTAAAGGGGTGGCGTAAGCCACAAAATGATGGGCTAGGCTTGTAAATGCCCTCGGGCAGATAGCCTAGTATGAACCTATGAACCTATGAACCTATAACTGCTTTACATCTGGATATAATGAAGACACTTTAGCCTTAGTTAATTCTTTATCATGAAAAGGTCTGTTTTCGCAGTCTATTTTTTTAGCAATATCATGCAATACTTTTTAATGGCATGGCACACAAAATACAGTTTCTTTTGAATTCCACAATAAACATTTACTATGATATACTTCGTTTTGCTGTTGCAAATACCAATCAAATGTTACAATCCATTTACATAACACCTGTATGTCAACTTGCCCTAATAAGGTTTTACATTTACTAATGTGTTGTGTATACCAACATTGCAATTTATTCCAGATTTTATCTGGTTGTTCTGCTACATTAAGAGTAATGCTTGGCTTACACTTACTTGAATTCTGCCTAATAGCATCCATACTAAAAATGTGACATAGAAAAAAGTCTTACCAGTTAGCAAGAAAACAGGTGATCAGGCTGTTGTTGTTGATGGTTGGATATTTTTCAGAGTAACTCAAGAAGCTGGTGAAATACAACAGGCAGCGAGATGCTGTGAAAGTAGATGTCCACCTTTTCTTGAAGAATTAATGGCACTGCAACTTTCATGGACTGCAGACTCAATCTGTATTCAGACGTCCGAGAATCTTTACTACTGCAAGCTGCATAAACTGGAGTACCTCTGTTTAGGATTTACACATATGTACAAATGTTAGTTACTGCAATTTGACTGAAGTGACCCTCTGCAGGGCTTACCACTCCCTCTGTGTCTGAATGCAGGCTAGCTCACCATTGAAGAATTAATGATAAGGTGCTGCTTACTGTGATGGATCTGAAGTCTTCTTAAGACACTCAGTCTTGCTGGCTGGGTTTTGCTGAAATCAAAGTTTAGTTATAATTATATTCACAGTCTATTGCCCACAGAAACTTGTAGAGTGTACACTAATGCAGCACCTAAAACTCTGTCACTTTAAAAACAGTAACCGATAAAAGACTTTTTATAACAAATCACACCAACTACTGTTGCAGCTTCAGGTACTGTTCTACTTTACTTCTCAAACAGCATGGATGATGTGAGAGATACAATATTACCTCGGAACAAGTGTGTTCCTAAACAAATACCTCTATCCCTAACATAATTTGATTTACAGTTCTTAGATGCAGTTTTAGTCACACAGTTCAAATCCTGTTTTTCTCTTGCTATTCTATTTTGGACTTTGTATGAGAACATCTGTTTGCTGGTGTTTGCAGAAAAACATGTTTTCATCCTGTAATGGCATTGTCATTAAGGAAACACCTTGTGGACAAATGCTAACTTGATCATTCAAACATCTTTAGTTAACAGTGTCATATGATAGAAACATGTCCTGTTGTCCATTCTTTAAAGAAGCTGCATACATCCTGTTTTTCACATCTTTGCTTTTACTGACAATGTGAAATGCATGCATCCTGTTTTTAATTCTGTAAGAAGTCTGCTTTTTTTTGCTGACAGTGTGAAATGCATACATTTTTTTGATTCTGTAGGAGACATCCATTAAGCAAATTCCTTATTTTTCAAGCCACAGTCATTTAGTCAGGATGCTAGTCACATATTGCTAAACTCTATTTCTGCATTTAAGCAAGCTTTATTTTATACGTTATGTTACATATTTGTAGCCGAATTACTTTCAAACTTAATATTTTGTTGAGCATACTCTAACATAGAGTGTTTATATTTCTTCATATTGTGTTAGGATTAGTACCCTATAAGACAAATAGGTTCACTCACAGTGCCTGTTTGTCATAGAATAAACCATCCAAGATGCATACTTGAAGTTAAAAGTATAGTGCTGAAAAACAGTGAATTTTATACACACACACACACACACACACACACACACACACACACACACACACACACACACACACACACACACATAAATATATATCTGTCAGTTAGCCCAGAGGAGTAAGCTTATGCTTTGCTAAATATTTATTTATTTCTTTATACTTTGTTGACTCCTGTGATGAGTTTGATTCTCTCAGTCCTCACTTGCCAGCTGTGTGAACTTGAGCAAGTCTCAACAAGATAGTGCTTTCAGAGAATTGCGAATTTTGGCTATGCTCCTTAATGGTCTCGTAGATTGCATGCCTACTAACTACCTATGAAACCATAAAACATAACTATGTAATTAATATAGAAATTCTAAATATCACATATTCTGCTGATAAAAATAAAGAGAAAATAAGCTACACTTTTTTTTTTCAATAAACATCTTTATTAAATTATCACGTATGACACAGGCAATCTTACATTTATACAAATGAAAAACAAGCAACATTGGCACCACTTCAGTTGCAAACATTATACATCACACACACCATTGAAACAATTGTAGTTGCAAACATTATACATCACTTATAATCTATCCAGTCATTGTCAGTTAAGTATTATATGGCTCATTCAAATCCTGCCTCTTAAACCTTGTTCCTTCTCTGCATATATTGTTTCCACAATTCCCATTTTTTTGTGTAGTTTTCTCAGTTCCTTTTCTAAAGATCCCAATTCCAGTTGTTTCATCTCTGTTACTATATTCCCTACTTCTAGTAAAGCTGGTCTAGACCTTGATTTCCATTTTCTAGTAATTGCTTTTTGGGCAGCCACCATAATTAGACTCAGCAAGGCTTTACTATCTCTAGGCAATTCCTACACACTATGTTTACATTCGTATGTATCTCTGAGTGTCAATAAGCAGAAATAGCCAGCAACTGCTTCTGTCTTTTACTGCATAACTCTAAATCTTAGATTTAACTGAAGCCTGTCCAGTGCAAACCTCATTCACAACCCCCCGTCTCCTCCCATGAGACATCGGCAACATGGTTCTGTAGGTAATAGAATGATGTAATACAGAGCACCTGTCGGCCTTCACCACATTTTTGTTACCACATACACCTAACTTGTATCCCAGTTTGAAGCCTACCTGGCTAAACAAAGTCAATGCAAATTCCTTACCTTAGACTATATCACCTATTATTCTGCAACTTCCTGACACACACTTTTACTGTCTGCTGACAGATAGGTCATTATCCTGCAAATATGTAGATATACTTCTGTTCACCTATTTGTACATGTTAACTGTTGTTTCAACACTGCACTTTATTTTATTATTCTGCAATTGTATTTGTAGCCCTACCATGCCTTGCACTCTTTATTATGTTCTAATTGTGTTTGTGTAATCTCATTGTTGTTGTCTCAGTGCAACCCGCACAGAAATTGGAAAGCTTTGAGAAGTGCCCTACACTGTAAAGAAACAAACATGCATGCATACATACATAAATACCTGCGCTCTACTTGCCACTTATACCTGCTCTTGTAGGTAAGCAACTAGATAATGACTCATCAAATGTGCCATATAGCCAAGTCCCCTTAGTATCTCATCTGCCCTTTCCTGAGGTTGCAAATATCCATTTCCTTCACTTTCATACTCTTGTATGCATTCCCTGCATTTTAGGTTATCTTGTTTCCCCACAGTATGTGATAGAAAGGTATGTTAATCAATTACATCCAAAATAAATAGCTGACCAATTAATATATATATGCACTCATTCTAGGACCTATATTGCAAAATTGAACGCTAAAAACAGCGAACGATGTTTCATTGACACATTTTCAGCGAAAGCTGAAAATGTTGAATCCACAGAACAGCAATTTCTTTCCTAGGGAAGAAATCGCTGTTCCAACCCCTGCAAAAAAAACCCATTAAACACTTCCAAACACATTCACACATACCCTAATCCTAATTATAACCCCCAAAAAACAGTAAGCAACTGATACACATATGCACATAACCCAACCATACATTTAACGAAAAAAAAAATAGTAAAAATTTTAAACCATATGCACTTACCTTAACCCGCACTCTAACCCTAAGGTCAGTAACTCTCTCACATTTGCATAAACAGTTCCAAACACAAACACACTTACCTTAACCCTAATTCTACCCCCCCCAAAACAAAAGTAAACAGCTAAAAACACATACACACGTAACTCAACCATACATCTAACACAAAATATAAAACAGTAAACACTTTCATACATATGCACTTACCTTAACCTGCACCCTAACCCTGAGGTCAGGCGCTATACCGGACAAGGGACCACACTACACTTCAGAACACGGCAAAACAACAAAGCGGTCAAGCGACTTCTTTCTTTATAAGTATAAGTATAACTTAAGTGATTATGAGATATTGGTAAACCAAACAAAAAAATGCAAACCACTGTAAAACTGAAAAAAGAACGGACTCCTTGCACCAGCAAACACCAAAATGGTAAAATATCTTAACGCAAATTTATTAAAATGACCAGCGTTTTCGCCACCAACAGGTATAGCTTCTTCAGAGATCAATATAAAAATGAAAATGAACATTGTTGTTCATTTTCATTTTTATATTGATCTCTGAAGAAGCTATACCTGTTGGTGGCGAAAACGCTGATTATGAGATATTGTTAAGTTGTTTACAAATTATTACGCTATTAATATTTCTTGTTTATTATCACTTACAAAATCCAGTTGAAGACAAAATCCATTGATTTCGACCACTGCACAAATTGTTTGTGCTGATGAGTTTGCAGTTCAAATTACTTTAGTAACCCTTATGGCACCAGAAATGTGAGGCTATAACTTGCTTTTGTCAAAAAACTGAAGATGTAGTCATTGGGAGTTAAGAATACAAACTTCCAGAGTTCCATTGGCGTGAATGAGTTTTAATGTGGACTTGAAACCATGAACTCATTCACACTGGAGGACTATGTTAGCCCATCTCTTCAGGGTATGCAAGGGTGTTACCCTTCATAAGCAATGTCCAAAAAAATCCAGAAGATTCAAACAACACAAATGGAAGTGATAGTAGTGCAATGGGTAAGCACAAGTCATGGGGTGTCTATTACCACATGAAAAGATCTCAAAGACAGGGGGACTTAGCACATGCAGGGCTAGATAATTCAAGACCAGCTGGTAAATAGGCCACCAAGGAGCTCACACAGAGTGAGTGCAATATGATGGTAAAGTGATATTCCAGTAAATAGATGAGTTGTAGAGATAGAGCAGTTGAGAGAATGCCAAGGTATGTCCCATGATGGGAAGGTCTGAGGATGAAATACAGTGCTTATGTAGCGTAATGTTCCTAGATTAAAATAGACTGGTCTGGCAAACACTGAAATATGTTCCTTTAAAATCATGATGTTATTGGCAATTTTACTACCCAAATTTCATACTTTTGTCATGGATTCTAGCTTGCAACATTATAGATGACATTATGGGATGGAATTAGAACAGACAAATCCCGTAAAGTGGTATGAACAACTCTGTTAAGCATTGACTTTCTGGCAATTCCCAGTAATCCAGGCATAGCTGTATTCTAAGTCTGCAGCTAGATTTCTAACAGTAGGCACAGATTCCTCAGGACATGAGTGATAGGACTGAATGTCATCAGCAAAGCAAAAGTATTGCAAACCTCTTCCCTGGATAATATACCTCAAGGCAAGCAAATATAGTGTAAAAAGTAATATCAGTGTTATGGAGCCTTATGGCACATCATAACGAACAGAACAGGATGCAGAAAAACCTGGATAATCATCTTTCTTTCTTTTCTTTCTTTTTCTTCCTTCCTTCCTTTCTTTCTTTCTTTCTTTCTTTTTTCTTTCTTTCTTTCTTTACCACTGCAAAGAGTAGATGGATAGTTTTCCACTCTTGAGATATTCTAAGGCAAGTACATAGACTTTTTCCAGGAAATTTCAGTCTGGAAGAAAGAAAGACAGAATGAAAGAAAAAGAAAGAAAGAAAGAAATGAAGGAAGGAAGGAAGAAAAAGAAAGAAAGGAAAGAAAGAAAAAGAAAAAAGAAAAAGAAAGAAAGGAAGGAAGAAAAAGAAAGAAAGAAAGAAAGAAAGAAAAGAAAAAAGAAAGAAAGGAAGAAAAAAAAGAAAGAAAGGAAGGAAGAAAAAGAAAGAAAGAAAATAAAGAAAGAAAGGAAGAAAAAGAAAGGAAGGAAGAAAAAGAAAGAAAGAAAGAAAAATAAAGAAAGAAAAAGAAAGAAAGAAAGAGAAAAGAAAGAAAGAAAGGATGGCAGAAAAAGAAAAGAAGGACGAAAAAGAAAGAAAGAATGAAAGAAAGAAAGAAAGAAAAAAGAAAGAAAGAAAGAAAGAAAAGGAAGGAAGAAAAAGAAAGGAAGGAAGAAAAGAAAGAAGGAAAGAAAAAAAAAAGAAAGGAAGGAAGGAAGAAAAAGAAAAGAAGGAAGAAAAGAAAGAAAGAAAAGAAAAAGAAAGAAAAGTAAGAAGAAAAGAAAGAGAAAGGAAGGAAAGAAGGAAGAAAAAAAGAAAGAAAGAAATGAAGGAAAGAAAGAAAGAAAAGAAAGAAAGAAAGGAAGAAAAAGAAAGAAAGAAAAGAAAGAAAAAAGAAAGAAAGAAAGAAAGAAAGAAAGGATAAAAAAGAAAAAGAAAGAAAGAAAGAAAGAAAGAAAGAGCAAGAAAAGGAAAGAAAGAAAGAGAAAGAAAGAGAAATATAAAGAAAGGAAGGAAGAACAAGAAAAAAAGAATGAAAGAAAAGAAAAAAAAAGAAAGGAAGGAAGAAAAAGAAAGAAAAGAAAGAAAGAAAGATGATTATCCAGGTCAAGCTTATCCTCAGAAATACCAGCGTGATACTGTGTGCATGCTAACTTCCATCCAATCCTCGTCTGCTCACAAAGTTCATGAACAAGCCATTGCTCTTGTGACCTGAGTTGAAACAGGTACACATGAGCAGGGGCCAAGATGTCAAGGGTTAGCATGACTGCTCCTTGCTAGATATTGACAATTTCTTTACATCAGTACTGTTGCAGTTCTGGAAATGCTGATATAGCTCAGGGCATAGCAGGTCTGGGACATAAATCGCAACTGCCCAGATTTTTACAAAATATCAAAAATGGTACCTCATATATTTGGTGCATTCCTCATAAAATTTGTAGTTTACTAGTAAATCAGTGTAGACTGAATTCATTAACTAATGACAGACATTTGAGTTTCAGACCTCATATCCTTCAGAAAATGCATAGTAACATTTTATTCTAGCAACTTTCTGAGTTTAAAAGAGCAATATTTAAAATGTGTCCAACCATTATTTTTGGCTTTGTTCAGATTTCTTGTACTAAGAGGTTGAGAGATGTGATCTGGGATGTGCAGACTAAAATTCCTGCATGGAATCAGTATTACGTCAAGAAGCTCTTCCTGAGGCAAACCAGTCAAGAACATGATCAGGGAATGGTCAGATCAAGAACCTGAAACCTTTCAGAATGCAAAAGCATTTTTTTTCAAAAGCTATCAACTCCTTTGTCACCCTATTACTGAACTCAACCAGTATCAGTCATCTGGGGGCATCAACATCGAATAGAAAAAAAAGTCAGTGAACTCCTGAAGGAATATGTTCACCCTACAAAGTTCATGGTAGTCAAGGAGGTATCCATAATCTTCTGCTGTGCACATGACAAATTCAAAGGTGTTTGTAATGCTAGCATTTATTTGCCATGTCTCATCTTACCCATGTGTGATAACCCTAACCCTGCTCATGCCTAACCCCAACCCAACACATTATCTTACCAAAAAACATTTCCCTAAGACTATCATTAAACAAGAGAGGTAAAGACATATAAAATACATACACAACTTCAAACACATGCACCACACAAACTGTCATCTATGTTAACACTAACTCTAACCTTAAATCAAAAACACTTGCACAAACACAACAAAATACAAACTAGAGGTATTGTTAGCTATTCTGATAGCAATGTGCTGTGCACCAGTCTTCCATCCCTTAATCTTAATCAGCTTAAAAAATCTTCCTAGACTTGAGCAAACAAACAAAACACTTGTCTTTACTTATAAACGGTAGCAACCTGCTGGCCACACTTGTAGCAATCTACAGTTTATACTAAACAGCAAGTGTTAAAGCCCTTCAGAAATGACTGAAAATACATTATCAGCATTGATTTCCAAATGCCTACAGTGCACTATAAAGCATGAAAGAGTGATTGGCATCACCTCATCATGCCACCTAAAACTTTGTGCCTATATTGGCTACTCCATTAACTCCACTCTAGCTATGCCGCCAACACAAGAAAACACACGCACACAACTAAACCTCTCCACTACCATAACCCATACTCTAACCCTAAACTACAAACCCCACTCGCCTGCACACACACACACACACACACACACACACAAACAAACATATATGCCGCCTTAAAGCAAAAGGCTCCCAGGTTCAATTATCGGCTGAAGTACCTTCTGTGTGGAGTTTGCATGTCCTCCTTATGTTTGCATGGGTTTTCTTCAAGTGCCCTGGTTTCCTTCCACATTCGAGTCATGTAGTAGGTGGATTAGACACTCTAAATTTGCCATAAGTTTGAGTGTGCATGTGAGTGTGTGGTCTGGAAGATCTACAGAGGAAGGGCTAGCCACCCTGTGGATTAACTTGGCTCTAGATGATTGTCACTGTTGAAGTGACACCCCAACCCCATGTGCAAAAAATGGGAACAGGGGTTGTGGATGTATATATATATATATATATATGTGTGTATTCGTATCACTTCACTGAAAGACCATTTCACTGAGACCAAATCACCTAAAGTTCATTTCACCTAAAACTCATTTCACTGACAAGTAGTACTCTAAGGCAAGTCAAAGGTATATGTCCTTTTCCCCACTGTAGTGTGATCCTGGTGTTAGTCTATATATATATTTAGGGGTGTGTGGGGGACATAGCCCCCCAGTTGGGTTTTACCAAATAATGTAAAACAAAACCAGACAACAGAAAACCAAATTAAGTGAGGGGCTACACCCCCCACATCCCCCAATGTGGGGGGCTGTGCCTCCCCACACCCCCTAACTATATATACTAACACCAGGATCGCACTACAGTGGAGAAAAGGACATCTGCCTTTGACTTGCCTTAGATTACTACTTGTCAGTGAAATGAGTTTGACACAATAAACTGCATACAATATATACAAAATGTATATCTTTCAGCTTGCATACATGCACAGTTCCTCACAGAGAGAATATTCTCTTATGTTAATTTTAACTCTCTACTACATGATAGAATAGGACTACTTTCTTTTTCCAGTGTGTAGCACATAAAGGTTTAATTACACTTGCAAGGAACCAGTATACCTGTAAGGTACAATGAAGAACAAATTTAACTTTAGGATAAATGCTAAATAATCAGAATTACCATCTGTGCTTTACTGTTTTTTTCCCCCGAAAAGTTGCCAAAAATCAAAACAATCTTTTACCATAAAGTCAGCAAGTAAGGGTCTATATTGAATCAGTGAACGCCTAAAAAAGCGAACGCTGATTCATCAACCCTATAAAGTTTACAATCCCGAACACCTGGAACAGAGATTTTTTTCCCAGGGGAAAAAAATCGCTGGGCCGGTTTCAGGAGTTTGCCATTTCCTCCACTGTGGTGCGATCTCGGAGTTGGTATATTTAAGTAGGGGGTGTGGGGGGCAAAGCCCCCCACATTATAAACTGTTTTAAGATTTTTTCTTTTTTTTTTTTTCTTTTGTGGAACAGATTTTTTTCCCTGGGAAAAAAAATCGCTGTTCCGAGTGTTCAGGATTGTAAGCTTTCACTTAAATAGGGTCAATGAATCTGTGTTTGCTTTTTTAAGCATTCACTGATTCAATATAGACCCAGCAAATAATACCGTCATTGAAACTGTAACTCGCAGTAATCTTCTAGGCATTATAATAAATGTCAATCTCAAATATGACCAACATGCATTGAATACCATTAAATCTACACACCAGAAACTAGGCTCCCTTTGCAGCATCAATCAATTCCTTACAGATACTGCAAGAAAAATTCCATCCACCACCTTCTTACTGCCAACTCTCTTATACACTGCCCCTATCCTAACAAACTTAAACAATACTCACAGAAAGAAACTTGCCACTTGCTACATTAAAATAGCTAAATTTGCCATCAGACTCCCTTATAGGACCCACCATTGTCATAACGTAAAGCAATTAAACTGACTTGAACTGCACAACTACCTAACATTCCCAACTAACTACAGCACACAAATTCATTCATTGTCCAGAAAAATGTCCAGCACTACAAAACTTATTACTGCATTACTGTTCAGCAGGGGACCTCCATTCTAGTAACAAATTATTATTACTTACAAATAAGTCAAATAATGTTACAGGAGACTCACTCTACTCCCAGTATGTTGCGAAACTCTGAAATAGTATTCCCATACAAATAAAACTATCCAACAAACTCAATAGTTTTAAACCACTGCTTAAGATCTTAACCAGTTCTGGTCCTGCATATGCTCATCACCAGGTTATGACTTTGTGCTCACCATACAATACTCTCCAAATACTCTCACTAAACTGCAGTATCCGCGTTCTCTACTGCCTTCTAGGAGTGAGATACCATCTAAACAGGAAGGATTCTCAACTGGTGGTGATAGTATTTAGGCCATCTTTTGAGTTTGTTCACAGCTGTCCATACCTGCTCCCATAGCACCTTAACTTGTCTTAATCCCTCCTACAATTTCCATCTACCCATCATTAAATACTTAAGGGTTTGCACCTTGTGGTCCCAAGTATCCCTATAGCTTGTCCTTGCTCTAACTGTTTTGATATTTCCCCAGTTGATCCATTGGTGGACCCTCCTGGCATGCTCTGGTCTGAAGATGAAAGCCTTCCAGACCTGACATACCTGCTCATAAATGAACCACTCCTGCTTGACTAGGTTAAATTCAGTGGTAAGTGCCTCTAAGTTCTTCAAAGATGGTGTATGGGTAAAATTCATAAGTTGTGGCCTTTGCCTATTTCCTCTAGATAGCCATTCTTCCCTGCCATTGTGTCAACAATTCATCTAATTTTTGGCTGCTGCCAGATAATTTCAATGTGACATTTACCCTGTCCAAGGCCAGACACTCTAAGACATTCCATAGATATTGGAGTTATCCATTCCTGAATTGGGCCCTATGGCTGTCCCTCAATACCATCTTGTCTTACTTCCTCACTGTAACCAGCATCTTTTGGTCTCCAGGTAAGTTGATGAAGCTGAAAGGCTACTGCATAGCTGGCTAGATGAAGGACACCTAATCCCTCAGAGTATCTAGGAATATTGGCTAAAGACGATGAGCTTCTTTTGCCGTCTCCTAAGTTTGTTTTTTTTAATGAGATCCTGCATGCCCTTCAAGCCTGAATGGTAGGTAACATGAGAATATTCCTTATCAAGTATAGAATATGGGGCAAGATAATAATCTGAAATGCTCTAATTCTTCCTCTTATAGTCTGGAAGTTTGCTACCTTGGGTAGGAAAAGCTGAACCTTGGTTGTTAGCTCTGCTAGGTTGATTTCCACTATCTCATTGAATGTGCCTTTTAATCTTAACCAATAGGTGGTATGTTTCATCAGCTGTTATCCAGAACATAGCTGTCTACATCATAGTTTATTGTTACTGACTTTGAGAATTACATTCCAACCCAGGGCCTTTCAGAAAAACGGTGTATTTCTTTTCGGACTGGATCTAATATTTCTGGCAAATTGGAACTAATTTGGATACAATCATTTGCAAACATGAGAAGTGCATTGGTGACTACACCCAGAGAAGTTTGAGTGTCAACAATAAATCACAACCAGAATGCTAGCTCTTCTATTACCCATAGGAAAAGGCCATGGGAAAGTGGACAGCCTTGCCTGATACCCTCAACTATTACACCAGCAACAGAGAGGCCTCTATTGATTAAGATTCAAAATGAAGGGAAGGTCTATAGACGTTTTATCCAGCTTAAACAATGAGCTATACAGGTCCTTTTCTGAAGGAACTGAAAGAGAAAGTCCAATTCAACAGTGTGAAAGGCTGTGCAAATGTAAAATTGCACCACTCCTGCCTTATGTGTACAGAAAGACCATAAGCTTCCACCAATTATGACTGATGTCTCTTCCCTTCACAAAATCATTTTGCTCCCTTTGCACCAGGCACAGTAATAATACATCTAGTCTTGTGGACAGAGTTTTAACAGTTTAAACAAAATGTTTTAAATCCAGGTTATGAAAAATGCGATGAAAGCCTCCTGGTGTTTGAGTCCCTGTTTCTAGTTTTGGTATAACAGTCAAGATTGTTTGGTTATGATCTGCACATCAGTCCTCTGTAGGACCCTCAGTACTGAACATGCTGGACAGCACTGGTACTAATTGTTCTCTTCCCCCTTACAAAATTCTGCCAGGAGCCACCTAGTCATGGCACTTTGTGGAGCCTTAATTAGGAGATTTGGGTAGCCTTAATTGGGCAATTGAAGAAAAACAGAAAGGCACTTTCTTTCTGTTTCTCTTCCATTGCCAGTCTCTCTCTCTTTCAATCACCCTGACTCCTTCACCTTTCTTCTCCCTGTCTCTTTTTCATTCATCCCCACTACTGCTCTTCCAACTAACCTGCATCTGGAAATCCTTTCTTACTAATACCCACTCCTTATCTTATCTCAGCCTCTCCACTATCAGAACTTTTTCTACTTATCTTTTTCTTGATTATTTTCTGCATATACCCTTCCTCCTCTTCCTCCTCTATTTCCTGTTTCTGCTCTAGTGACATCCTACCTCGCTAATATGAATATACATATGCTAAACCTATCTGCATTATCATTTCTCTTGTATCTCCAGATATTACATATTGACATGTGTTTGACTTCTGTAAAATTATACAACTTCTAAGGTATATGATAAATGCCTTTATTATTTGTCTCAATATTACCTGCAAAGTAATACTTAAAAATGTTTAATTTGTTATTCACTGTAAATAATATGCATTTTATATGGAGCTTTTCTCCCTCGGCCTCTACTGAAAATGAAACTTGTGCACAGTCAGACTTTCCCAGTAAATAAAATACAATAAATAAATAAAAGATTGCTCTGGTTATCTAGGTGGAGGTGTAGGGATGATTTAAGGTCTGACATTCTAAGTGGCTTTAGTGCCCAGTTCTAAACTACTGTGAAGTTCTATTCTGAACTAGATGCCATAGACAGTGTTGCCAACCATCCTGTTTTTTCCCAGGATGTCCTGGATTTGGCTATCTGTGTCCTGTGTCCTGGGAAGGACCTTCCAGGATGCCATATGTCCCATTTTTGGCACAGCTTAGCACAAGTTACTATAACTTACTAAGTTTTTTCATAATCACTGTTTAAGTAATGTGTGGAAAGTCAAGTGGTATCAATATCAGAACTGTGCGTGCCTACCCACACCATCTCATCCAAATCCTTAGACCTCAATGCCCACAGCAATTTGCCAACAGCCCTCAGGCCCGTTCGTCACTCATGCACGCTGTTCCTTTACAAAATTACAACTGAGCCTATCATGGAGGAACCCGGCCTGCTGGCCCGTGTTCTTACTCGCCAGTGCAACAACCTGTCAGCAGCATTGCTAACTTGTTCCAATGAAATGAATAACAGGGCGATAATCGACACATTATATTATCCACTTATAACACTGTTTACTTGAGAAAAATGCAAAACCAGCAAAAGACTAAAGGCAGCCAGCCCAGCCGTAATAATTTGAGATGCAGTAGCACATCTGCACCATGACCGTCTGGATCCAAACCTGTTTATTTAGCAGAATATTTCTGCGGTGTGATTTTGTTTGGGGATCCTGTACAAAGTAAGTGTTTCTGGTTGTAACCCTCAGTGATGGGAAGTCCACCACAGAAACTGAGCACTCAGTTTGCAGAAAGGTAAGGTAGTAATGTATAAAGGCATTGTTCTGCCTATGCAGTCATACATATACGTGCGTGTGACATAAAGTACATAATGTTAACACAGCTTTCTGGAGAAGTAGGTCAAGGGTAGCCGGGTAGGGGATTTGTGTGTTGAAGATACAGCATATTAAGCAAGTGTCTCTTTTAACTTGCTAGTGTCAAAACTATTTAATTTGCTTTCTTCTGTTTGTACTGCATGTCCTAAGGATGGAAGTGTGCCAGACATTAACCTCAGGTCCTCACCCAAGCTGCTAAACATATGTTCACAGCAGAAAACACTAGTCTTTATTTTTAATTGGAACAGCATGGGTGTGGAAAAAAATAAACTCATCGCACTCGCACTTCATTGTACAGTGTATCACAGGAAACTTGATTTGCATTTGACTCCGTTATTTTTACATAGTTTCTTTTTTTTCAGTTTATTGTTTATTATTTTTGCAGACAAAAAATGCTCAGCCTAGAAGAAACATCTGCACGCTCACTTGCAGCAGTGGTCATTCTGACAGCACTGAAACAGTCAGCAAGCGATTATTTCATTATTATGCATTTATTTACACGTTTGGTTATTTATTAAATATACAAACCTGGTTAACAATGAGTTACTTTTTGACTGCACCTGCACCTTCTGTACTAAAGTTACTTGTTTTCATATGACTGTAATTTGTATTCAAACATATCTGACACTTTTTTAAGTTGTCAAGTCTAAGTTCTTACTGTTAACCAACTGTCTGCATCAGGGATTTTTAAGTTAGAAAAAATTGCCTTCGTAATCACTATAGCGAGGGGTACAGAGCTACCTTGAGTGAACTTTACTCTTTGCCTCCAAATCAGGACTAATCTACTAGATGATTCAGTTTTGTGCAGTTTTTTTTTTTTTTTTCAAAAACATGTCCACAGTATTATGCTTGTGTGTGTATGTATTACATTATTATCTTCCAAAATTAGATGTTTTATTAGGATATATTGGGTCATCAGGTGACTGTGTGTAAATTGTTGTAATGAGGCTGACTGAAAAATGTACCGTTAGTCCAGATATACTCTAAAAGCACATTATCCATGCCTATTGGGAATCGGGATTTGTAATGAGGATAGCAGAAGCAGAGTTGATTGTGCGCTTTAAATAAGATCTGGACCAGACTGCTTTGTAAAAACCCAAATGTTCTCTTAGGCACACAAATGCGCACTTGTATTAAACACATTATAACAGGGTGATACTGTCATGTTGTGTCTGACTGAGCAGGCATTCCATTGATGCTGCAAATAAGCTTATAGTAGTTGGAGAAAGACAGCCATGGGAAAGCGCATTGGCTAGAAAGTAGAACCACGTGAGTAAGAGCCTGAGGCTATAGGGTCTTACCGAAGAGTTTGCGTGAAGTGCGGAACTTTCCACAACTTCCCCTTTGTCAAATGGATGCTTCACCCTTACTAAAAACTGATGTAGTCTGAAGCAACGTTTTTTGCATAGCAGACACACAATCTGATATTGTTAGCTGATCTACTTGGGGGTACACTGGAAATGGATGCAAGTTATTATGCAACTGAAGGTAGCGTGAGTAACGCAGAAACTGACGGGGACTGTAATGATTTGCCAAACACTCCTCCACCTAAAAAGAAAGCAAAGAGGTTGTTACGGTATCATCAAGAATGGCAGACAGAATTTTCCTGGTGTGAAAAAGTTCACGGCAATGTCTTCACAGCTCGATGCACATTGTGTAAGAAGGCGGTTTTGGTTGCTTATGGTGGCAAAGGTGACATAGTAAATCATAGCCATTCAAAAAGTCATCAGAAAGCTCAGATTGCCACAAACACGGCTGCCATTGACATTCTTTTCAAGAAGAAGTCAACGACAGTAACAGGAAATGACAACCAGGCAACGGTTGCAGAACTCGTGCATGTATACCACACTGTACGTCACCACATCTCCTACAACGTTGCTGACTGTGGTGCTAAACTGGACCACTTGTTATATCAAGACTCGGTTACTGCTAAAAAGACAGCATGTGGTCGCACAAAAGCAGAAGCACTGGTGACTGATGTCCTTGGCCCAAAGTCAGTGGACTCCATTATGAAAGACATTACTGGTGACAATTCGATTCAATATTCTGTCAACTGATGCATCTAATCTCAAGAACAGGAAAATGTTTCCCGTCTGCATTCAATATTTTATTGTTGAAACTGGTTTAAGTAAAAAGCTTTTAGACTTTGTTGAGCTTAATGATGAGCATTCTACCTCTATCGCAGACATGCTAGTTAAAGTTCTTTCAGATAATGGCCTTGATATTGCATGCATGTCTTCTTATTCGGCTGATAATGCAAGTGTGAACTATGGTGCAAAGCAGTCTGTGTTTACTGAGCTGCTGAAAAAAAATAGTAATATTCTGAAGACAAACTGCAATGCTCATGTGATAAACAGTGCCTTGAAAAAACTAATTGATGAACTTGATTGTGATGTAGAAACAATGGTTACCAGTATTTACAGTCATTTCAGTGTAACTGCTAATAGGAGAGCCCAGTTGCAATTTTTTTTTACTTTGTATACTTAGAATATCACGAGTTGTTGAGGCATGTACCAATGAGATGGTTGTCTCTGGGTCCAGCTATTGACAGATTACTTGATTCATGGTTTGCATCTGTCGGTGAAGACTGCCCAAAGTGAGTTTGTATGCATCTGGGAATAGAAAGTAATATGCATGACTGTGAAGCAGTAGAGACAAACATTAAAAAAGCATACTTACATTTTGTCTAGAACATTTGCAATGTATTTCAGGTGTCAGTCCAGAAACTGGAGAGGGAAGATTTTACATTGCTTGAGCTCTTGCCTGTAATGCAGCAACTGAAAAATAAAATTGAGTCACTCATAACTGATAAATTGTTTGGACACAAAGCATAAACTATACCTGAGAATGTGGCAGCTCTAGAAAAGTCTTTAGCATACCTGAACAATGGTTTAATTTCTCAGATGACAGCATTATGTGTGTGATGCATCAAATATCTCTAAATACAGAAGTAGCATTTCAGTCCTTTCGAAATGCAAGCACTGTCATGGGCTTGACAACAAAGGACATCAATTTAGACGTGCTTTATAATGAGTTTTGTGCAGCAAGGCATGTTTTATTCAATATTGTTGTTAATGCAACTGCTACTGCATGCACTAAATGGCAGGAATTTTTTGCAGGTGCCTGTGATAGTGCAGCTTTTCCAACGAACATGTTTAAGATTGTATATTGTCATTACCAGGCAGCAATGCCTTTCCTGAGAGGGTGTTTTCTTTAATGAATGCAAAGTGGTGTGCAGACCAAAACAGGGCCACTCTAGCACTAATCAAAGCAGAACTGCAAGTTTTCCTTAACTACAACATGAGCTGCAGTCATTTCTATCAGTTTGTTTTGAAAGATGACAAATTGATTTCATCAGCAGCTGACAGTGAAAAGTACAAATGGAAACGGATTGCTCAGCCTGAGCAGTCTGCTTTTTCCACGAGTACTTTAACAGCTTAGGGTCAGCCTGCTCTGGATTCATGTGAGGTAAACGTTCAACTTCAATCAAAGGAATTTGTTCATTCAACTGACATTAAATAACGTTTGTATTGTATTGTATTGACTATGCTGAAGGCGGTAGCTATCTAGAAAAAGAACCCACCTCTATATAAACCTGAATGGGGAACCACAAATGGAGAAAGGGGAAATAGAGGTGATAGAACAGGCCACCTGAACCAGAGGAAGAGCTAAAAAAAGGGAAAAGAATTGTCCCAACTATAAGGAGGAAGGGAGGAAGAAAGAATAATGGAAGAATGTAACTAACATGGAACGTTATGGCAGGGGGCGGGGCAATGAAAACCAACTAACATGGGCGTTCTTCATTCTGCTGGAACAGACCGCTATAGCACCTAATTCCGTGGGAGGCACGACTTCCAGGAACAGCGTCAGTGGAACGGTAGTTGGCACGGTCGGAAGAGGCCATATCCAGAACAGTGGAACAAATGAAACCATGAAAAGTTTCCCAAGTGGCTGTTGCACAATAATGTCTATTGCTAGCATGTCCTGAAAAGCTACAGATGTAGTATTTGCCCTAGTTGGGCAAGCTCTAGGTCTTGAAGGAGAACAGATACACTGATTTCACTGGATTAGGTAATATCATTCAAAGCCATCTTGAAAAGGGAGGAATTCAGAACTGGAAGGCCCAATTTCTTCCGCATAATAAAGTGAAACATAGTCCTGAACAGCTAACTGTTTAGTCCCGTCTAAGGACTCAAGCTGTTACATACTGATTGAAGACGGTCGTAGCTAAATAATATTCCTGTTGGAATAGTAGAGGAAACTTCTGGGAGATCAATCGCTTGGTTCAGATAATAGTCAGAGGAAACCTTAGGTATAAAGGAGGAGGGGTTCCAGCACTGCACCAGATTCACGGGAAAACTAAGTAAGGTTAGTCAAAGTTGTGAAAGAAAAGTTCAAGCCGTGGGAGAGCTGAAGTTGTGGCTACTAGAAAAGTGTTTTCCATGAAGGCAGATTAGAGGGGCCAGAAGCAACTCATTCTGAGGGGGAGGAGAAGATATGCCAGCCAAGGTGGTTAGTCCAGAAAAGGTGGGGATCTTTGATTGTGGGCTTGAGCATGGATTGAGGTGGGGGATCTTTGATTGCAGAGCGAGGATATGATAGCAGGAGTCTGAGGGCTTTAGCAGAAAATTAGATATAGCAGCTAGTTAAGAGGGGGTAGATGAAGACGTAGATATAATGGAAGTGAGTGCTCTAATTTTATATGGATAGACTGAATAAGAAACAAGTGAAGGGTCTATATTTTGGATGCTGCCCAGAAAGAAAACGCTTTCCACATACTATGGATGGTCTTCCTGGTAGAAGATTTGTGACTTACTATCAGGTAGGAATTGAATAATAGAGAGATTTTGGCCAGCCTGGCGGAGTAGGAATTGGACCACGCCAGGAGGTTGAGAGAATTGTGGGAGGACCCAGATGCTGTGAGTGGGTCAACAGATCTAAAAATCGGGTCCAGATGCCAAGTCTGTCAACACAAGTGGTCGAGGAGGGGACGGGGGCTGCTATCTGGTCTAACTTCGAATAAGGGCAATGAGGAGTGATGAGAAGGGGATGCTGCTTATAGCTTTCTGAATTAACGATAGGGTCAGCAATTGTGGGGGAAGCATACAGAAGGCCCTGGGGCCAATCGTGAGATAGGAGTGACTTGTGGGTGGCCTGGCAACAGGCCAGGAAACAGAAGTCGAGAGTGATTGCTGTTTGATCTGCAGTGGGGGAGTTCTGCCAAGGTTGGAGAAGGTGGCCCCAAGACTTTGCAGCTTTGATTTCTTCAGAGACCACCATGGGGCATGAGAATGGCCTGCTCAACCTGTCCGAAAAATCACGTCAAACTCTGATGAAATGTCTTGCTAAGAAAACGCTGAGAATGCATCGCCCACTGCCAAGGTCTGAGTGCCTCTCGAGTTAAGGGGTAGGATCTGGTTCCGCCTGTTTGGATGCCCCTAGGACTCACTCACAGTTACAGAACTGAAGGATGCAATAAGACCCGGCTAGAAGAACTGACAATGGAAAAATGCTAAAAGCAGTCTAGTGCCTCTAAGATGATGCCACCAAGTGGCACTCAAAGGCTGCCACGCGTGCCCTGAACTCCCATGCTGAGTCCATGCCCACCCGTGGGGAGGGAGGTGTCCACACGTGGCGGCGACTGGGAGGGAATGAGAGGTCTGCCTTTGGAATTAACATGATGTGATGATCCAATAAGCTGGGATTCTATGATATTCCTGCATTATAATGATGTGAGACACATGAGGAGCTGAAGGACATTTGAGTAAACAGCAGTTATTGGAGGATGGATCTGTGAAACGAGCTAAGGGAGGAAGGTGATGTAGCTAGCATCCAGACTACTACCTCATGGACTACTTACCTGGCTTTAGAAGTGCATTCTAATAGCTGGTCATCTTGTTTATAATTCTTATGTCTCTGCTCTAGCTAAGTCTGGCAGAAAGATAATGGTGTCTAAGGTGGCACCTATAGTTGCATATTGCTGACAAAGCGACAAGGCAGATTTTTTTAATTATTGAGATGCCTAGAGCTTGCAATTGATGTCTGTGAAGGAAGCTGCTAGAAGCAGTCTAATGCTGTGGTATGTAAGGAGCCAGTCGCTCAAATATGGAAACACCTGGAATGAAGGATGTCTCTGCGCCTGACCGACCACTGCCATGCATTTGAAGCTGGGGGCTCAAAGGGTGAGATGACTGGCTGGGGCTCTGAAAGAAGTATGACTGGCTCCCAGCCTCCCGCTGTGGCTCTGGTGATCGCGGAGCTGCCACTGCATTTTGATATGATAGTAAGCATCCTGTCTGTCTGGAGAAAGCCCAATTGTCCTAGAATGAAAGGAGTTAGTAGAATGGATCCGAATTTTGTCATCCGGAAATTGTTTTTTTTGATAAGGCACTTTGAAGGTCTCCCAGTCCCTCCAGTTCCAGTTTTTTGTTTTTGGTACCAAAAGAATTTGTGATCAGGATCCTTGCTGGTCCTGGATAGTCGATTTTGATAGCTCTTTTGATATTTGCTTTGATCCTGTAGTTGCTGCTGAAAGAAGACTGGGTGGATTTGGTCTGGAAGGGGATTTTGGGTTGGGAAGGGATGTGATAGAAGGGATGCGCTGTACAAGATATGATTCTGATTGACTGGAAGTCTTTGTCTTGGGTGAGGGAAAGCTTGTGGCTTTGGGTACGGAAGTGGGATCCCACTGCCCGAAGGTGGACAGCCGGGCAGCTCCTCAGGGATGGTTTAAAGGGTCTGCCAGAGAAAGTTACCCTGGTACCCTGGACGGCCTCTGCTCCTATGCCTCTAGGGCGGCATCTATCTCTATTCGACCTGCCCTAGAGGGACCCACCTTGCATCAGATGAGACTCCCCTGAGGTTTTGACCTCTTTTTTTCCTCTCTGACTTCTAGAAAGGGTCTAGAAGGGGAAAACGAGCAGTACGGCAGACCCCACTGACCTCAAGAGTCTTACCTCATACCTAGCACCCTCTGACCATCAGCCAAACAATGACCAAACAAAGGGGGGGAATTGAAGAAGGATGCCTTGAAAGGCCCTCCGCAAATTGCAAAGCCGCCAAAGGCATGACGTCCAGTCTGTAAAAGCTGCCTGCAGCTGTGCAGCACCCCCAGAGCAGCATATAAGCATAGTTATGATGGAATTCAGATGGAATTCCATTAAGTTCCAACTGGGAAGCTGGGCCAAGGTGGAATTCCTCAATCCTTGGATCCTGTATAGCCTCAGATCCATCTTGGAGCAAATCTCTATCTTAGTGAAGTGACAAGTAGCCCAGCCACCGTCATTGAAAAAGATTCGCTGCTGACCCGCGTGAAAGTAGCACGCTGACATGGTCCAGACATGGTATTAGAGTGATGGACTGGTACCCAAGGATCGGTCGGATCTCCTGGACTCCTTCCCACCACCATGGCTCTAACAGAGGACGATCTCCTTTGATAGAAACCTTTTCTCCTTAGGGGTGCAGTATTAACTTTGACGGCCTCCAGGGCCTAGGTTCCATTGAGGCAGGGTCATCTATTGGGTCAGCCTGTGGCCTCCCCAAGGGGGTCAAAGGAGTGGGCACTTCAGGAGGTGGAACCTGAGGAGGAGGTCCTCAGAGAACTGGACCCAGGGGCGAGGGTTAAGCCGGCCAGTTCCTCCCTGGATTAATTTCAAGGATGTCAGAAGGTGAGAGGGGACTGTTTCCCTCCTTCAAGGACCTCAGCAGAGGGGAACAAGTCAGTGTCTTCAGTGAGGAGTCGAGGGATTCATTCAAGTTCTGCACAGTCAGTTCCAGGTGGGTTCTACTACTGATGTCAAGAGGCGAGGGGTCTCTTCGGAATGGGGAAATGGGGAACTCTGGAGGAGCTGGCTCTGGGCGGAGGGAGGATGGGGAACCTAGAGGCTGGCTCAATCAGCGAGAGAGGAAGGGGGTAGAAACTGAAGAGGGGTAGACTGAGGGAGCAGCACTTGGGTGCCAACTGTGGGGGCACCCCTATCAGGCAAGGCCGGAGGTCTCGGGAGCAGGACAAGAGGTCCCACCTGGGTCGGGGATCTCGGACGGAGGCTGAAGTCGGAGCCTCCACCAGGAGCTACCACGGCCAAGTGAGGGAGAACCGGGTCCAACCCGGGTCTGATGCCAGAGGAGGAACAGGGTCAGGCAGGCCCCCCCGCCAGATCCCAGGAATGAGCCAATGAATCAGAGCAGACGGGAGAGCCAAACAAGGGAAGGAATCGAACTGGCACGCTGAAATCCCGGCCCTCAAGCCCGACAGCAAACTCTCGGGAGAGCCCTCACTCCAGGATCAGACAGCCAAATAGCCGATGAAAATTGGAGTAGGGCTGCAGCAGGGCCAGCAGTTATTTGGGCCAGTGCCTCGGACTTGAGAAGTCTTCTCACCAGATGGTTGACAGCCTGAGGAACTGAGGAGGAAGACTGAACCTGGTGGACTGATAAGAAGAGAGACCTAGAGGACCGGGATGATGAGCATGGAAGTGGGGACCCGAACCTTTCTAGCAGTGTGTTCCGATAAGATGCTCCGAGAGCCACTGAGTCTTGTCAGCCTCCCGGCTCCAGCTCGGCCAAGGGAGCCAAGGTGATGGTATGAGATTTTGCTCCAGAGGGAGCCAGCGAGCCGCATGCTCAAGCCATGCTTCCAGCCTATGCTCTGGAACTGAGCCGACGGAGCAGAGAAGTCTGAAGGCTGGGCAACACAGACTGGGTCAGGGGGGGGCAAGCTTTTACACAACAAACGTATTAATCAATTTTTTTTGCTCCTGCCTGACTTAGGCTGAAATGGATGCATCACACAGCACATGAGTCCTGTAGGTACCAATAACCCAGCAAGAAGCAGGAAAGTGTGACAGGAACATTCAGAGACAGCACTCCTCATCACACTTCTTGAAGCCTGAGACCTTGTCTTTCTTTAGACATCCTAAACTCAAACTCAGTGTCAAAACACACACACAACAACACCAACACAAAAAAAAAAAAAAGTCACAATCACACACACTGAAGAAGAGGGAGGAAAGGGGGAAAGGGGCAAAGGCCTAAAAGTTAAGAAAAAATGGATTCCTGACACCTGACACTAGAAAACTAATGAAAAACTAATAAATAAATATGCTAAACTGAAAAAAGGAAAGAAATAAAAAGAAGAAAGAAAAAAAAAAAAACTTAAACTGCTGAGCCTGTAGAAGAAGAAAGCACCTCAGCCCCGTCAGCTAAGCGGCAAGACCCGAGTAGTTACCGGCCACCAGCATTGTGGGATATAGGGGAGCCGAAATGTGCTATTAAGCTTTTAGTATTATTGGCTGAGTCGGGAGGATCTGTCTCTCCAACCC
Organism: Protopterus annectens; assembly: GCF_019279795.1. NCBI lineage: Eukaryota > Metazoa > Chordata > Ceratodontiformes > Protopteridae > Protopterus > Protopterus annectens. Next base: position 674,629,234 of record NC_056751.1, on the reverse strand, counting down.
CATCACACAAGAATGAGTAGATTGATAACTTAACATCTTTTGCTTACACCTCGATGTTATTGCTTTATTGTTTTTTTGCTGTTTTACAATATGAATGACTATTAGCAATTTAATAGTTAGCCTAACTGTCTGTGTGGGCTGGCTACTTGAAAATAACAGTTTTGAGCTAAAACTTCTTGCATTCAAGTGTTGTTTTTTATGGGGCTCAAAATGCACTAAAACTCACCTATGTGCATCTGTTATTGGCAGCCTGGGGAGGGGAATGGAAAGGGAAGGGGTTAGGAGGGGAAGGAAAGGAAAGGAAAGGAGGGAAGGGAGAAGACGGGATGAGTCACAGGGGGCAAGGGGCAGGAAAAGAGGCATCCTGGATTTTAATTGTGAAAAGTTGGCAACCCTAGCTTTAGAGGATGCACTATATAGTGAACTGTAATAGCTTAGAAAATTAATTCTTATGTCATGTTCCTTGGCAATCAGGCCCTCTACTTTTTTTTTTAGTTTTTGTGAATAATCAGCTAGAAAATGAAGGCAGCACTTACCCCTGTAAATGCCTCCATTTTTTTCTGCCAGACTGGACCAACTAGGACCTTGTTCTGGCATATTTGAGAGCTAATAGAAAGTGTTGTGCAGTTACTCTGTCTTTTGCTGTGGGCCCATTCGATGGACTCTCTAAATGTCTTTGTTTACAAAAGAATGTTCTGGAATCAGTCTATTAAGTAAGTGCTCATAAAAGGACCATAGCACATGATCAGGGACACTCTCTGTGATGCCCTTCACTTGTGTATTTGTCTTGTGTATCCTGTTTATGATATCATCCACCTTAGGCAGTTGCACTGAGAAATTATTTACCAGTTTAGAGAACTTCTCAGCATCTCCTGTTGCTGCATCTTGTAGTGCCTAGATAGTTTCTTTTTAGCCCTGCTACTTCCAGTTTGAGCTAATTATGCCAACCGGGCTGTTTCCTGTTAGGTCTCTATTTCGGACAGCACAAGTAAGGGACAGTCAAATAATAGTAGTGGTCTGTCTTACGCTGAGGCTTTCTTAAAGCGTTCCAGCAACTTGCCTTGTTCAGTCATTGTTAGACTAACCTTATCCATGTTGCAAAAAGCCTGGAGGAGTTAAAATAATCTAAAAAGGGTAATTTTATGACCAGGGTAGTGAGGAAACATTAGGTTAAGTGACCATCTTGCATCAGGCCAGTCACACTCCCCATTGCATGAATATTCTTATGCATAAATACATGCCAGCTACAAGTGCTTAAAAGTAAATAAATGAATATGTTGAAATAAATAAAATAATGAAAATACAGAGTAAAATATGCATAGGTCGAGAGAAATCAAATAAAAGGCAATAAACATAGACAGAATGTATGAACAAAGACCTACTAGCTAGATCTCACTACAGAAATACTGACACTAAACTAGTACTCACAGATGTTTCCATGCAAACAAAACAGCATCAATAACTATTTCTAACAACTTCTGTTTATACACACTTATATAAAACATTTTTCCCCAGCCCTCAGTGTCTACAACACCATCATCCTGCTGCTGGAGAAAACATGTAGAAAGATCACCTACTTCAGCCAGACATACACATCTATGTCTGCTTTCCCTGATTCCTGGATCCATCCCAGTGTATCAGATGTGCCTCATTAAGTATATCTCTAAAGAAATGCAGTTACTGGGTTTTCATCTTTGCTTATTGTATTAACAATAGAAAACAGCCTGTCTGAAAATCTAACACTTCAAATACATTCCTTGTTCTCTGGTATTCAGAAAGACAAAAATTCATATGCTTTTAAGTCACAACACCACTGTGGGGAGGGGAAAAAGAAGAAAAAGTACATTACATTTTTACACTACATTTAACTGCTTCCTTACATTGACATTACCCCTGGCTTCATAGTTCTTTTTCTTTCAACCTGGTATTACCCTTGGCTTCGGAATTGTCATACAATTCATCAACATGATCATAACCGCTATTATCTTTACAACAATCAGTAATATCAAGTATATGCTTTTCTTCCTCAGTATCTGCGGAACATTGTAAGCTAACATGATTATTCAGCTGGGTTTTGACAAACAAATAATATGTTTTTTGGTCAAATTCATCGAGAAAGTCCCATTTTGTACCAGTTCATGGTCATATTCCAATGAGACAGTAACAGCAGCATATAAGCATAATCATAACATCAGTAACAGAGGTGGTGGAATATAGGCAATATTGTCCGATATAGACAAAGAACAGAACAAGACAACCCTAAAGTGTAGCACTAGATCATCATTGGAGGAACAGTCCAGAAGTAAGGTCATGACAGAATACAGTAGCAATTACAGAGGTACAGGCAGGCATGTATTCTATAGTACCAGCACAACAGCACATGGTTTTGTTATTGAGAATGTCTATTGAATTTGAATATCAGTCCCAGTGGCAGATGACAAACAAGAGGATCAGTCTAATGACCTGCTGATTTATGCAAGAGTGAGGGAATTAAAGGAAAACTACACATTAGAACTCAAAAAAAGTGCTTTTTTATCTTTGTTTTCTTAGCTATTTTAATGGCTCAAAATCACTCCAGGTACTTCTTTTACAATTTTAATGTGTTTCCCACAAAATGGTGGTTGATGAGGCCTACCAGGGTAACATGATCTTGTTTTCTTGCTTTCATTCCTTCTTCCCAGAATATATTATAAGTCCTGTTTATATGTGTCATGCTGGGTGTAAGGAAGTGGTGTTTTCTCATGCCATTAAGACAGAATGGCAGTAGTATGAAGTACTGTCATCTAACCAGCTTCTGTAACATAAATGATTCTATATTTCCTTGTGTGAGCCCCATTTATGTTACTCTCAGAGCTTGTTCTGTGCTATAAATAGTTGTTGGCTACTTCCAGCAATAGATTGTAATCAAACAGCAGGCTTTTGTAAAGGGATTCTTTTGTAGTTTTAAAGAAATTGAATGACCTTCTCCAGCACTCTCATCCTGAGGTGTACAAACTCTCACTGCAGTAAATGATCCTTGCTGAATCATGTACAGCTGACAGCTGCTACTGTTAACTGGAACAGAATACGATGTGTAAGGACTCACTCAAAGTCAGTGGGCGTCTCTTACCATTAATCCATGTACCAGATATGTACCCGCCTCTGGAAGCATGCCACAAAAAAGCAAAAAAGACCTTTTTATAAACAATATCAATGTACCTAATTGCTAAGGCTGCCACCTGTCTTTCCTTCTGCAGAGCAGTCCTGATTTTGGCAGCTCTGCCCAATCTGTGCAGGGTGGGGGTTTGAAAATGTTAAATGTGTTGATACTTTACAAGAAAACATATTTTCTGACTTTTTTCTGAATATCACAGAAATGTTTGATACTACATTTAATTCATCTTAATATATAAAGAAGTATGAATAACCAGCATTTCAATCTTAACATTTCCATACTCTGATGCTGCTTATGTAAATTTGTCAGAAGAGGTGACACCTGCCTTTAAATCACTTACTGATCTAATTACTTTATTTCACTATGAAAGGCATGACTACATAGGAAGCAGCTGTGAAACAGTGTTAAGTTCTTTTCCTCTCTGCAATAAAGACAGTGGAAAATAGTCTCACAGTACTCTGTCTTTTCATAGCAGCAGAATTGCCTGTCTAGGATTGACAGCAGTACCTTACAGGGTAAACTACAGAGTTCACTATGTCTGTGGTATGTAATGCAGTTGGAGACAAATGCATCTGCAAAGTATGTGAAACATTAAGCTAAAAAATGTAGGTGGGCTTTCCCATCCTTTGATTTCAGGGCAAGAAAATGAAAGCTTTATAATGTACAAGCAGGTTTCCTGTACCTATGCAATACTGGAACAATATTGTAGGGAGAAAAGCAACTGAAGGATTGAGTTTAACTGTAGGAGAGGGTGGAGTTTTCCTTTAAACCTATCACAACAGCACTATCAATCATCTTAGCCTGCCTGTGGCAACATCCTAGGTAAGTAAGAATGAAGGCATGCACAAGTTAGTCTCCTGTTTGGGCACATTTTATGTAAGGGATGGCTGTAGTAGGGTTAAAATGTAAACACCAGTATTTTTAGGTTATAGTAGGTCCATCTGTGCCACCACAACAGGGTTATTTGCGGTGTTAATGTTCAGCAAGGCTTATAGGATATGAAAGCAGGGCTAGAGAGGAGCTAATTGGGCACTACTCAACCTCTTTGCTCAAGAATTCTAGGAAAGGCCAAAAATAATGATGGGACAAAGCCACAAAATCAAGAACAATTTTATTCACTATTTATTTTATTTATTGATTTAATTGTACTTTATTTCTCCTGAGTTAGTCTCATTCAGATAGTGGCCTCTATTCTGGGGAGACCCAAATTGGTATTTTATTACTCTGATTCACTTACAAAATTAATAGGACAAGACATTTTATATAAACATGGATTTTCTGAGCAATATGAAACCATAATGTCTTGCATTATTGACTAACTGTACTCCTCAATGATTTACCAGAAGATCAAAAATCTTATAAGTGTCAGCACAAACATATGAAGTAAAATCAGGATTATTCTGCAAAATCATGGACAGTTGAGAGGTATCCCTTAATTGATATGCATTGTACTGGGCTTGTAGACAATGGAAAAGTACACTGATATAAAAAAGTACATTTACAACAACTTACCTTCATGAAGTGCATGCCATATGGATTCATGCCGATCCATCGACAACTGTTTTGACAAAAGCAAATAAACTGAAACCAGTTGACCGAAACTGCCTTCAGTGAACATTAAAACAAATTTTTTGCAGGACTACAAGCCCGCTGTAATCCCCGTGTGGGAAGATACCCTACACAAACCAGAGAATTAGACACAGCAACTCTGAGGTCATACAACTGTGGGGAAAAATGCAATCTCCAGTTTCATTGAAGGCTCCCATGCCATATATCACAGGTCTGCCTTGCATCTGTAGTGGAGGTCTGGATATTATGCCCAGTTCTGATTTCTGATTCAGATTCAGGAATAATCTTACTGTCGCAGTGTACATCGTGGGAGGTATAGTATAAGAATTGCATGTCATCTCGCCTAGTGCTGTGGTATATAACATGTCTTACGATTACAGAAAAATTTTCTGGAGCTGGATGACAACTCAATACTGAAATATAAACCAAATAAAAATAGTGAAAAAAAATACTACAAGTATAAATCACCACACTACTGGAAAGAAAATGGAACCAGTATTACGATGGCAAGTATATCAGTGGCACAGTCCCACTAAGCCATATTTAGGAACAGCACAGTAAGAACTGCAGCAGGTTACAAGGAAACCAGACACTAGATTCCAAAATGTAAGAAAGAAAAATAGCATTTGGAAGTCTGCACTAGAAGAAACGTTAACAGTACACAGAAGAATCTAAAGGTTATGTTTTTATGTCTTTAACTCATCTTCCTCTCAGACGCATGCCCATGTAAGATTATGCTTATACTAACTCTGCTGTCTCACATAGAGCAATCTATTTCTTAAAAGTGTTGATCTTTTCAACAATACATGCCTACAGATGTATTCATTACACTATATACTCCCTTTGAAGATCCAATTTATTATATAGTTAATATATAGCTTATTGTATTGTGTGGTTTCAACATTTCATATCAACATTTTTCTATTCCTTGTTTATCTTCTTTCTTGTATATAACTCTTCTGTGTTATATAACATGTACACATTGTCTAAATTTTACGTCAGCCATGTACTGTTTGTTTATTTCACTGCTCTGTAGATAATATTTACTCTGTAAACTGGAGCTTTTCTCCTCAGGTCTCCACTGAAAACGGGTAATAAATAAATTTCTATTTTTTTTCTCAACCTAATACGTGATTTCTTCTGAGTGGCTTTATTAGCCATTACAAAAGGTAGTTTTTTAAACAATAATGCCTTTGAATTCTTTACCAGTGGCATTTTCATCTTTTAGCCTAATGTATGCATCTTTTTGTGTTAAGTGCTTATAGCCTAGGGATGTGTGAATTATGACGAGATGTTTTAAGTTTAAATAGTGCTATGTGATGCTTGTTTTCTTAGATCTGAAGAAGGGTTTGTTTCTACCTGACACCTCTTATCTATTCGTGTTTATTTTCATTATTTAATAAAAGTATTAGTTTATGCTCTGGACTGCGGTATTTGGACTGCTTTGCTTTTGCATCCTTGTTTTCTTCATACAGTCACAACATTTAGGAGTTGCTTGTGTTGTTTTCTTCTTAAGCTTTTAATGTTGGTTATTTATAATAGTTTATATCCTAAGATAACTTAAATGTAGCATCAAATATTTCTGTGATATTTAAAGAAAGGTCAGATAATATTTTTTTATTGTAAAGTACCAACACATTTACCATTTTCAAGCCCCCACACACACACACACACAGGACAGAACTGCAGAAAGAGAGACAGGTGGCAACCCTATCAACTAGGTGCACTGATACTGTTCATAAAAAGGTCTTTTATGCTTTTTTGTGACATGCATCCAGAGGGAGATGCATATCTGGTACAAGCAGATCCATGGTAAGAGATTCCCACTGACTTTGGGTCAGTCCGTACATTGTTGGAGTGCATGAGTATTTTGTAGTCCACAAAGGAAATGTGACCATTGATGGAAACCATAATATACAGCTGAATTTATTTGTTTGCTGTGTGTTTTTGCATTAAAAACATTAAAAACAGGAAATCAGAAGTACTTAACTGTGTTTAAATGCACACACACACACACACACACACACACACACACACACACACACACACACACACACACACACACACACACACACACAAAGACTCAGACGCGCATTTAAACACAGTACTGCATCCCACATATAGTATTCCACATGGTACATACATTTTTATATACACACACACACACACATGCATATATGTGTGTGTGTGTGTGTGTGTGTGTGTGTGTGTGTGTCTGTGTGTGTATATATATATATATATATATATATATATATATATATATATATATATATATATATATATCTGTGTATGCTTGTGTTTATGTGTAAACACAGCTATACAGTTAAACAAAACTTCCATTTTGATTTGCTTTTGTTGAAAGAACATGAAGTACACACACAGGCATATAATCTAATTCTTCATTGTGCGCGCGCACACACACACACACACACACACACACACACACACACACACACAAACACACACTCTCACACACACACATATGTTTTTGTACACATGTATTTTATGCACATACACATATATGCACACACATATGTGCAATATGGGTGCATACAATTTGTTATTTATAATAAACAACATAGTAGAGTTAAGCATTATTAATGTATGCATTCTAGAAAATGTTGTTTATTGTTTTACTTGGTCACTGTCACACATTGGCTATGTGTAATCTTGGTCAATGTCTTTATGTCAGTATTTTTTTCTTTGTATTGCTAAGTGCATTTAATACTTGTTATTATCTTTGCCAATGTAGCCAAGTCGAGGCTAAAAAGGGTCCTGGGACCAGTTCACTTTCCTGGTTACCAAAGTATAAATAAATATGAAATAGAAATAAAGCAGGATGAACATGACAGAAATATTTAAGAAACTAGTAAAGGACATTTTAATTATGTATCATTCACACTGAAGGCATTTGGAAGTAGCAGACAGACATAGTTTGGAGTCCTACTACTTGTCACCTGTAAATGTACAGCAGGGATCATTTACTGCAGTGACAATTTTCACATCACAGCATGAGAGTGTGAGGGCAGGTCTGTCTATTCTTTTAGAAATACAAAAAAATCCCATTACAAAAGCCTGCCATTTACCTACTTTATTTTGCTGGCAGTAGCTAACAGCGATTTATAGCATAGAACAAGTTCTGACAGACACATAAATGAGGTTCAGTCTGGGAAACATAGAAGTAGTTCTGTTTCAGAAGGTATGTTTAGCTAACAGTGCTTCACAGTCCTGCCATTCTATCTCAGTGGCATGAGAATACAACACCACTTCCTTATGTCTAGCATGAGTAATATAAAGAGGACTTGAAATGTATTCTGAGAAGAAGGAATGAAAGCAAGAAAACAAAATTATGTTTCCATCATTCGCCATTTTGAGGGAAACACATTAAAATTGTAAAAGAAGCACTTGGAGTGATTTTGAGGCATTAAAATAGTTCCAAAAACAAAGATGCAATGAAAAACTATGTTTTTTGAGTTCTAAAGTGTTTTTCTTTAAACATATATGTACATCATTCCATACTAAAAGCTAAAGAAGCATTTTAAGTGCTTAATTTAAAACCTAAAAACTTTTTTATTAACTTTTACAATAACATTTTGTATTTAATACTCACCTTGTTTAATTTAGTCTTCTTCTCTACCTGGGTGATCTTATGAAAGTATTTCCAGTTTCAGAGGAAGTTTAAAGGTCAAAGAGTTCTTCCTGAACCTGCAGTATGTCCAGTCAAGGAAACCACTGTGAAAAACTTTTCAAAAGCAAACTTCACACTTCTCAAGACTGAGGTGGAAAGTTTCAAAGCCCCCTTGCTAAAGGATAATGCTGCCCAAACCACAGAATCATTTACAAATGCATTCTATGAGCACCTACAGGAATGCATGGATTGAGCCATCCCAAGTAAAACCAAGACTCACTCCTCCAAAAAGAGGAAACCAGTCTGGTGGTCCCCATCCATAAATAAGCTATACATCTGAAGGAAGAAACTATTACATGATAGAGCAAAATCCCCAAAAGGGAAGGCATCCCTGATCAGTATTAGCAAGAAACTACGAACGATCATAAAATCATTCGAAATAAAAATTGCCAAAGACTCTAAAGATAATCACAAAGCCTTCTTTAGCTATGTCAAGAATCTAGGTGGCAACTCTCAGATTTGCTCTGAGCTAGTGCAAAATGGCAAAAAATGCACTGAACCAACTGACATTGCCAACATCCTGGCTGACAGGTTCAGTGCCCCAAAAGGGCTGGTGTCCATCCCAGAAGAATGTAGAGTCCCAGATATCACAGACACACAGGTGAAAGCAGCCCTCTCCAAAGCCAAAAATACAGCATCAATGGGACCGGATGGTAACCCAGGCTGCGTCTTACACGAGCTACAAAATGAACTAAACCCTCACCTAAATTCACTGCTCAAACTCAGCCTTACCACAGGCTATGTGCCCAAAGAATGGCGTACAGCAACAGTTATCTCGCTCCACAAAGGTGGTGCCACAACGGATCCTGGGAACTATCACCCTATAAGCCTGACTAGCCTGGTCTGCAAAGCTATGGAGCGCATCATCATGGAACTCATTAACAAAGACATTGGGAACCTCCAGACACTAGACCCTACCCAATTTGGCTTTGTTAAAGGCAGATCTTGCCTCCTAAACCTAGTTGACTTCTTTGAAACAGTTACCAAGGCCATAGATGTGGGAAAGGTAGTCCACACAGCTTACCTGGTCCTCGTAAAGGCCTTTGACACCATTCCCACTTTGGCATTATAGATAAGCTTACCAGCTTGAACATTAACCCCTATGTCCTGGGACCCCTCCTATTCGGTATATACTTCTCTGAGGTACAGGCAAGCATGGAAGGACTATGGCTGACCAAGTTCACAGGTGATTGCAAACTGGGGGCAATAATCGACTCTCTGGCTGACACAAACATCCTCCAGAAAGGTCTCACGGAGACGAATACCTGGTGTCAGAACCATGGCCTCAACCTAAATGCCAAAAAGTGCATAGTAATCCCCTTTGGAAAAAACAAAGTGCCCACGAACTACCACATAGATGGTAATCCACTAAGTACGGAAGATGTAATTAGGGATCTGGGGACCCAAGTAGACAGCAACCTCTCCTTTGATAATCACATTGCCAAAGTGGTTAGAAATTCCTTCTATGTAGCCCACCTAATCATGAAAGGGTTCACATCTAGATCAAGAGAGGTCATTGTGCTCCTCTGCTCATCACTCATCAGGCCCATAATAGAGTACAATTCCACATTTGGGATGTACCTTACTCGACAACTTCAACAGCTGGAAAGACCACAGAAATACCTCGCCAAAAGGATTGTGGGCCTCAAACAAATGCCCTATGCAGCTCGACTGAAGAAACTCCAGCTCTACTCGGTTGCTTACTGCCTACTCAGAATTGATCTCTGCCTGACGTACAAGGCCATGTCTAACCCAGAATTAGTGGACATGCTCCACCTCAAGAAAAACAAATCTCTTAGAGCCACACGCTCCAGGGATTTAAACCTCAACATAACAATAAATAGGACATGCTGGAGGGATAGATTCCTGTCCCAGAGACTTCCCTCGCTCTGGAATAGAATCCCAATCTATGTTAGGCAAAGCCCCTCACTGACTCTCTTCAAGAGAAATCTTGACAAGTGGATGGAAATCGTAAATTTACCCCTGGGATCACTTCAATGGCCCTGCTGGACAGAAGCTCAGGAAACTAATCTAAAAGGGAGGCAAAAGCCAACACATTCTGGCTAGACTTATAAATGCCCTTGGGCAGATAGCCTAGTACCTACTTATGAACCTATGAACCTATAAAACGATATTATGCAGCTTATGTGAGAAACAGCTTAAGACTCATTCCAAGGCTTAAAATGACTTAAATAAGCTTTGAGTATGAAAAGCAGTATTTATCTTAACTTTTAGAGTTGTAAAACACTCTTAACTGCATCTAGCAAGCTGCATTAGTATAGAAAGCCATTTTAAAATTACCTTTACATGAAACATTGACAGTAAAGCTGTTCCTTGAAAAGAACAAGCATACCCCTCATTTAACATTAAAATCACCTAAGAAAGCAGGTCTACTCTTCCATACAAGCCATATAATCTTTTAAATAACCATATATTTAGTATGAGAGAAGAAAGAGAGTGAGAAAAAGAAAGAAAAGAAAGGAAAATGTTCACACTACACATATACATCTTGAGAATTACAATGTTACTATACTTGCCTTTCTTTAAATATCTAACATTTACTTATTGTTAGTAAAGAACTGATACGTTATATAATTTGATTACACTATAAGGTAATGGTATATTTTAAACTATTATTTGACTATACATATTACTGTTAACCCACCCGAACTAGCTCTCTAACCTTTGCTCATATTATTTAGCAGTAACACATAGATTTATCATATTAAATAAATAACTGTATATTACAACATTATCTGTGAGAACAAATAAAAAAAGTTTATCTTGTTTCTGATGATATTCTTATTTAGAAGTTAATGAGAACAAAAGTATATTGAGACCTTACAACTTGTCCATTATATGTTTAGTCATTTGTCTCTAAGTTTTTTATTTTGTTTTTCTTTTAAATTCCATCTATTTCTTGTTGCTTGTCTCTTTAAGCTTGTCAGTGCCCAGTCCATATCTTCAGTTTTGTCCAGAAGTTTCTTCTTTTGTACAAAATCTACTGCTTTATTTAAAGTGTTAAATGCCTTTTGTCCCTCAGGTAAAAAAAATCCTTATTTTAGCTGGGAACACAATCTGTGCTTTGATGCTTACTTTCTTTAAGTTTTTATGAAGGAACACACACACCTTTCTTTCAGTCATAACAAAAGTGGAATAGTCATTATCAAATCTTATGGAGTTGTCTCTTATTTTTATAGGTGAGGTAAATGGAGCTATATAATTTAATCAGAATACGTATTCGTTGAATACGTATTAATTGAACACTAATTAGCAAAATTCATATTAGTGAACCCCATACTTTTCCCCAGGGTTAAGAAGCATGTGGCCATCACTGCAACTTTTCCCTTTTTCTCACTGTAGAGCAATCTTGGAGTTGGTAAATATAGTTGAATGGGTGGGGGGGGCTTCCCCCCACTTGGGGTGGGTTTTATTTAGCGTGGTATCTGTTCTGGAATGCTGGTGGACAAGTGGTTCACAACCCTGGTAAAAAGTCTGGGGTTCATTGAAATAAGTTTCACTGATTGGTGTTTGATGAATATGAATTCAATGAATACGTATTTCAGTTAAGTGATTTAGACCCGAGGTAGTCCAAGCTGTCTTCAGGACTAAGGCTTTATACTGACTTGACAAGAATTTAACTATAATTGATCAGGGAGAAGGTGGATTGTTTTTTAGTGGTGTGATTGAGACTGGTCTATGTGTTCTCTCAATTCCAAATGAGACAGTTTCAGGTAAGTTTAGTGACTAAGGAAGCCAGTTATTTAAGAATAAAATCAGGTTATCTTCTTCTTCCTTCTCTGGTATTCCATAGATTCTTATATTATTTCTTCTTAACCTACTTTCCAGGTCTTCTATTTTTCTATAAGTTCAGAACTTTGGTTGAGATTTATTCAATGTAGTTCTCATTTTCAGCCACTCTCCCATCCATGTCATTCACTGCTTCTTCAATTGCTGTTATTTGCTGTGACTGTTGCTTAATCACCTCATGTAATAACTCCAACTGTTTCTTATTTTCTTCTTTAATATTGTCCATTTTCATCTCCAGTTTATCTATTTTTTATGTAAGATCCTCAATACTAGTTAGTACGGACTGCAGCTCTTTTTTCATTATAGAGTCTTGTGTAGTTCCTTTCAAGTGACGCATTGTAATAATGAAGCAAAAAGTTGTTCTGACAGGAAAAAAAGTAACAGAAAAATTACTAACTAGATTTTTCTGTAAAAATGTTATTGATAACTGCTTAAATATTAATCTGCCAGTGAAAAAAGACTAAAATACATTTTTGATAAAATAAATTCTGTCAGAATAAATCAAAATAAGCAGAGCAAAGTTTCAGTGGTGCTAACAGTTCTTCATCTTGGTCACCAGTATCCTCAACTGATTTTTTTCATATTAAGAACAGCAATTGGGGTTAATTAACAGTTTATGTTCAAATACTGGGTTAGGTGTTTTAGCTGTATGATTTATGGTTTAGTTTCCTGATTGCACACTTTTAATGGAAATGCTTGAGTTTAGACCAGGGTGGTGGTGGTGGTTGTCCAGCCTGATCTTCCAGCTCATCTCCATTTTTTTTAAGGATTGCATTTTTGTTTCCTTCTAGTGGGCCAGTAGTGAGCTTATCCAGGACGCAGAAGTGAAAACATCCATGTTCTGCAAAATCATGGCAGTGCTTTCTTAGTTGGTTTCTAAGGATCTGGAGTCTGATGTCAGATAGGTAGTGTGCTACCCTGATTTTGAATTTGTTCACAGTTATCCCTATGTAAAAGCAAATGTAGCCATTACACTGTGCATGGTATATCACAAAAGCAGTGCTGCAATTACCAGAACAAGTGCTGTTGATATTTCTTCTGAGTACTGGACAAAAGAAGTAGTCCCTGTTGTTCTCTATGTAATATATATATATATATATATATATATATATATATATATATATATATATATATATATATATATATATATATATAGATTCACTATACAATCTCGAAATACTGAAATGTCGAATTTCAGTATTTTGAGACTGAATAGTCGAAAAACCACATACACGAAAACCCACAATCACGAATACTACAATCGCGATCAGTCACACACACACACAAACCAGGATATAATCACACATACACATACACCTACCTAACTAAACAAATATAACAACACACACAAACACACTTAACCTACCTATAAGCAGGGGAGCAAGCCCCCCTGCACCCCCCTTACTTATAAATTCTTACTCTGAGGTCGCACTAAACACACAAACACACAAAAAACACCACCGCACCCACTCACACACACTAAAATCCCTACCCATTATCCTCAAACACACAGCACTTACCTGAAACCCCAGATAAATCCACAAACTGCACCACACGTCACAAACACAACACCACAATAGCGACGGATTCAACATTTGCGGATTCAGCATAGTGGCGTTTCGGTTAAATGCACTTTCCACTATTCGGTCTCAACGTACTGAATTTCGTCATTTCAGTACGTTGAGATTGTCTAGTGTATCCATATATATATATATATATATATTATAAATATATATATATATATATATATATATATATATATATATATATATATATATATATATATATATTATATATATCTATATCTATATATATATATATATATATATATATATATATATATATATATATATATATATAACTACCAAAAATGATCTGCAGGCCCAAATGCATTAATAATGTCAAACACAAAACATTGACAACATTGACAATGCAAACTTCGTCACTTTAGTACGCATGCATCCAATAACCTCACCACATGAAAGCTTAACCTACAAAAAAAAAAAAACATTGTGGTGCAAATTCACTAAAGTCTACATGATCCACTAAGACCATGTGCATGTCGCGGTGCAATGTGCACAAGATAGTGAACAATTTTGGATTCAGTAAGTGGCTCTATAGAGTGTGTAGAGCCGTGCAAACACAGTAAACACCATCATATATAAATGACAGCATAAACAGTTGAACTTTATGCTAATTAACCAATCCAAGATGGAGGAGCTATTCAACCAGCTATAAAACAGCCGTGTAGACTCAGGCCTGGTTTTGCCTGTGAATTCCAGAATCTATTGGAATACAGCCATGAAAAGTAGTCTACACCAAAAGAATGTCAGGGGCCGCTATAGCTTTAATTCATGTTTATGTGTAACAGGCTGAAGTCTATGCTGCTCCTGCTGCTAATAGACCAAGACCAAGAATGAGAAGGGGTTTTAAAACCCGTTTAACATTTCACAAGCTGCATGAGGTGGAAACTGTAGAGTGCTACTTGGTGGATAGGGACACAATACAGAAACTCTGCAATCTCTGTCACCCTCAACTCAGACCAAGGGCAAATTGAGGGGAACCAATACCAGTGGAGACAAAGGTACGTGTAGCACTTAGAATTTTAGCTATAGGAACCTTTCAGAGACCAACATGGGACATGCTGGGGATGTTACAGGCATCAGTATCTAGGATCCTCCATCAGTTCCTGAATGCTGTGCTCCAACATGCCAATAAGTACATATACTTTCCCCAAACACTTGAGGACAGGGTCACAAATATGCAGGAGTTCTACCTGCAGCACACTACCCTGAAGTACTGGGTGCCATAGACACTACACATATAGAGACCAATGCGCCACCCGTGGAACAGGGAAGAGTGTACATAAATAGAAAAGGATTCCACTCCATTAACGGCCAAGTTGTGTGTAACACTAAGGGAATCATCTTAAGTGTGTGTACTGGCAACCCAGGCAGTTATCACGACTCACATATCTGGCATTCAGCACGTATGCCATCATACAAGGAGGTGCTTACTGGAAACCTACCTAAACTGCAAAGACTTTCCAAACACAAAAATGCCGCACATAATACAGCAGCTACAGCACTCAATACACATAAAAACACAAGCACCGGTGTCTCACCAAATAAACCCCTAAAGCTAAGCATATCTAAACCAAATTTGTTAGTCATAGGTGACTCCACTGTGAGGCACTCAGATGTCCCACTCATCAGGGTGGACAAGGAGAAGGTTACAGTCAGCTGCCTATCAGGTGTCAGGATCCATCAGAACACACATGCACTCAAGTCTCTCAACAAGTACTGTTGTGACTCCATCATAGTTCATGTTGGTATGAATGACTTAAATGTACCTCACTGGACTATATGAAGAGAGAGACATGACTGAGCTCCATGAATATGTATCCCGGAGCAGCATTCTACCCTCTCCTAGGATGATACCACAATGTAAACAAAAAATGACTGACTTCAACAATTGGCTTAGTTTCTGATGTCATTCTAAGGGAATCCAGTTTCTGTCAGCCTGCAATGACATGGTTGATAGACCACACTGCTGTGCCAGAGATGGTCTTCACCTGTCACGTCTAGGTTTTGGGTTACTGGCTAAGGTACTTGCCTCCCCATAGTGCCTTTTTTAGGCAAGGTCTCAAGAACAAAATTTCCAATGTGAAAATATCCCTCACAAATACATTAAAGGTTATGCTACTAAATGCTAGGAGTTTAAATCAGAAAATGCACTCTCTGGAAGTACTCCCCTCCCTGGAGGATGTTGATGTCTGTGCAGTCACAGAATTTGGTTCAGGGCTGCAGAGAGTACCCTGGTCTTGCAAGGCTACAATGCCTTCCACACTTTCAGACCACAAAATGAACTTGTGAGAACCACAGGAGGAGGAGGAGTATCTATCTTCAGCAAATATAAATACTCCTCTAGACTGGTTAGACAGGAAAACTCCATGGAGTTACTCCAATTTCAACCAGCTGTGGGTAAGACCCCCCTTCAAGTCATCATTAGCTATAGGCCCCCTTCAATTAACCAAGATACCCACACTGCTTATTTGGACCTACTTGTGTCACTCACATTACAATCAAACACTCCAGTCATGAGAAAGTTTAACTATCCCTCCATTGACAAGGAAACCTATACAAGAACCAACATGCTCGCATAAAGGTTCCTGGACTTTGTCAACACTAATGCCCTGGAACAAATACTATGCAACCCAACAAGGGGCTCAAATATTCTTGACCTGATCCTCACCAACAACAGTGACTGTTGCACCACCACAAGTATAGGACCTTTACCGGTTAAATCTGATCACAAATTGGTCACATTTGATGTAGCTATAACACTTGAACCCCTCTTAAGTGAAATCAGACTAAACAAATTTCACCAAAGCTAATTATACTCTCCTAAGGGATGGCATAAATAATTTCCAAGCTCCTCTTCCCACAGATGGCATTGACAACTACAAATCCCTATACAAATGTACTGACACAGCTGCACCTGATAGGATGAAAACAAGATCCTAAAGGAAAAACAAGCCTCCCTGGTGGGCATCTAGCATTAATAAGTTATGTAACAAGAGGAAGAAGTTGCTGTCTAAGAATAAAAAGAGAGGTCCCAGCACTGGAATAACACCCTCCTCTGCTTGAACATACATATAAGACAACTTGTAAAATCATCTAAGAGCAACTTTGAAAAAAAATTAGCAACCATAGCTAAGGATAACCATAAGGCATTCTTCAACTATCTCAGTAATCGAAAAGGTATGACCCAGCCATGTGCCGAATTAGACGTGAATGACATCATACACACTGATCCTGCAAAAATAGCTAACCTGTTAGCTGAAAGGTTTGTCAAAAATTTCACCCCTGTCCCCTACAAATATTCCACAAAGCATTCCCTCTACATCTCCCCCACCTTGCATCTCCAAAGAGCAAGTCATTAATGCTCTCTCCAAGACCAAAAACACAGCTTCTATGGGACCTGATGGCATCCCAGGTTGCATTTTAAATGGTCTAAAACATGACTTAGCAACTCCATTAGGTACTCTCTTCAACCACAGACTGAGTACTGGTTTTGTCCCTGCTGAATAGAAAATAGCAGCCATCATTCCCCTTCATAAAGGGGGTGCAGAAAGAGACCCTGGAAACTACAGAGCTATAAGCTTAGCTCATTACAACCGAGTGACTCCTCCAGGTGCAGCTGTAGTTAACTCCTACTGAAGCTTCTAGGCGTTAAATATTGCTTGTTTATATTTGTATCAATAATTCCAAAACCATGCTATGTACAAGGTTTTAAAACATTTCATCTTAAAGCTTACACAATGGCAAACACAACTGCATTAATATTTGACCTCTGCCTACTGCAGGTAACGAGATATTAACTGTTGTTTTGATGATATTAATTTAAAAAGATATAATTTTCACATTTTTCTAAATATCTCAACAACCAAGTAACACAGACAGAACTCCTTAGCCTCATACAAAAGTTCTCAGCTAGATGAATAAAATGCTGCTGACAGTACATGTGTAACTTGAGTGCTTGCTCAGATATTTTAAGCTGTTTACAAAATATTACAAACAGTTACTGTGTTTACTGTGACTTATAAAATTCAGTTTAAAACCTAGAACCTAAAGAATACTACTGCTATAAAAATTGTTTGTGCTGAAGAGTTTGCCATGTATACTTATTTCATAACCCCTATGGTTCCAGAGATATGAACATTTGTTTGAAATGCAAGAACATCATTTGATTCTGTCAAAAGGCTTAGGCTCCACCCATTGGAAGTTACAGTGCAAACTTCCTCAGTGCCACTGGAATGAATGAGTTAACCAGCCTTATCTGTACGGCCATGGAATCAATCATCATAGTCCTTGAAAATAAGGATACAGGTGCTCTCCAAACCCTTGATCCAACAGAGTTTGGTTTTGTCAAAGGCAGGTCATGCCTGTTAAACCTGATGGACTTCTTCGAAAATGTCACCAGAGCCATAGACGAAGGCAAATCTGTACATACGGCCTACCTTGACTTAGCCAATGCCTTCGACACAATCACACATTTGGGCATCATTGATAAACTCTCCCAGTTGACTATCAATCCTTATGTCATCAAGTTGGTTGATAACTGTCTCACCAACAGATCACACACAGTCAAAGTTGGGGACTTTACCTCAGCCACTAGATCTGTCACCAGTGGGGTTCCACAGGGGTCAGTGTTGGACCTCTTGTTTGGAATATACTTCTCAGAAGTTCAGGCCATAATAGAGGGGTTGTGGCTAACTGTTTGTTGATGACTGCAAATTAGGTGCAATCATTGAATCCCCAAATGATGTCAGTATACTTCAAGAGGGACTTAACAAACCAATGATTGATGTCAAAGCCATGGACTCAAACTCAGTGCGAAAAAGTCCATTATCAACCCCTTTGGTAAAAACGATATCCCTGCAGACTATCATATAAATAATAATAATACCATAAATAACAACTCACTAATGACAGACTTGTGAACATAAGTTGACTATAGCCTAAACTTTGACCACCATGTGTCTACTGTTATAAGGAAGGCATTCTATGTCACACCTCATTAGCAAAGGCACTTCCTCAAGAGCGAAAGAGGTCATAGCATCCCTGTATTCAACCCTCACCAGGCCTATAACTGAGTACCTTACCAGGCACCTTCAGCAATTTGAGAAACTTCAGAGATTTCTAACCAAGAAATTTCAGGGTCTCCAGCACATGTCATTCATTGACAGACTGAAGTCACTCTCACTGTACTCAGTAGGGTAAAGACTACTTTCACAAGACTTGTGCCTGGCCTACAGAGCATCTCAGATCCAAACCTAATGGAAATGCTGCACATCTGCAAGTCAAATGGGACAAGGGTCACCCACTCCAGGGATGTTAACCTGGCTTACAACATAAATAGGACCTACTGGAGAGACAGATATGTCTCTCAGAGTTTGCCACTCCTCTGGAATAGGTACCAATTCACATCAGAGTCCATGCATGACCCTATTTAGGGTCCCTATCAGTTCATTGAAAAATCAGTTAATCAAATTGCATTTTCAGTGCAATTACATCGAGCATGCTGTTTGTCGAGCTGTTCATACTGAGATCAAGGTATAGTGAAGAGTGAGAAATTTGCCCTTTCCTCCCTGTACTTCAGTGTCAGAGTTTGTATATACAATTAGTGAGGGGTGTGGGAGGGCACCTCGATGAAGTAATATACACCCCCTGTTTAAGCGTAACCTGGGTGACTGGATGGGAAACCTTAAATTCCTGCTGGGGATTTCACCTATGACCCTCCTAGATATGTGCAGTTGTTACTAAGATCTCGAGTTTAGGCAAGATCCTTTATATTGGGTTCCTCTAGTATTATATGGGGTACACACATCTAGGGTTATAAAGACCTTTAGGTCAATATCCCAGTAACCACCTATGAACTCCCAGCTGTATAACATGCTCACTAAGGATGATATCCCACAGGGGACATTGGCTGGGGGATGCAGGTTATGCACTGGAACAATGGTTGATGATACCCATCAGAAAAACACACACACACCAACTGAAGAACTCCATGATGAGGCATACACCCAAACAAGAAATATCATAGAGTGTGTGTTTGGGCTACTAAAGTCACAGTTCCACTGCCTAGATACATCTGGGGGATCCTGGCAGTACAATGCCTGCACATGTACAGAAATCTTCACAGTCTGTGCCATGCTTCACACCATCATCCTGAGAAAACAGCTTTAACAAGATCAACAAGGGGAAGGGCCACATTCCCCACCACCACTGGTAAGGTCACCACAGCCTCATGTGGGTGAGGAGTCAGATGGGGAGCCACCAGCTGCTATGGGTGTAGGCAGACATAGGTGTGCTTAATATGCCCTCACATTGGCTACCTAAGGGGCTAAAACCTTCTTCCTATGCAGATACATACAGTAACATTGATGCCAGGCAACGGTCACAACCTTTACCTACCCATGTACTGGCTCTGTACTCCTAGCATCAGAGTCATCCTTGAACTAAAACTGTATCAACTGCCAGATTTACAAGATAAGTGTTGAACCTAGAATATTAAAATAAAAATATGTAATAATACAAATGAATGCCATATCCTTGTATACTGTTACTTGGTAATGTAAGTAAGTGAAAGGTGGTTGATATTTATAGAAATGACTTCAACGTGACAGCAGTGACATGTCAATACATGTGTCCTCTATCAAGTAAAAGGTTGCAGTCATCAAACATTCATGCAATCATACCTCTTAAAAGTACTGATTATCACAGAATGTCCTCAGTTTAGCCTCATACTTTTGTACTGGCAAATCCTGAAAGAGAAGTTAGAAATTAATGACACAAATTTCACTTTCAGACTTCATTCATATCTCTCAGAACAATCTTAAAAAACAGTGATGTAAAAACTGTCATTCTATCAACTGTATATTCTTGTAAGACCAAAATATTTAAAAAGTCTCCCTGTTGTTCAGCCTTTTTTTCCCACTTTTATTTATGGCTTGCACCAGCTTTATTGTTGTAAGAGTGTGGGAGGCATGTACACACTACAAAAACCTGTAAGAAAGCAGTAAAGTTAGCAAAACAACATCACAAATGCAGATATACTAAGCACTTAGTCAGCTATTCACCCTGAGCATCAGACAAAAAACTTATGTATCCCTGAATCCAAAAAATAGAAAATAAGGCTATGGTACAGTTATCATCATTTGCATAGGGTGTTGGGGTGGGGGCAGGAAGCCTATGCTGACACAAAAGGTAGCGAATACATGTGAATAAGTAAGAGAAACAGGCAGACATTTGGATTAAATATAAAATGTCCACTGAGACACAATGAGCTTTAAGCATCACGACTGCCCCATTTAACTGTTATATGTGTATGTCTGTATGGGTGCTCCAGGTGAAATTGTTGTGTGAGTGTCTGCAAGAACACAGCCAAGCACTATGTTAGCTCTACATCCTGGTATGTCAAACAGATGTGAGTCATGCATGGTAGAAGTGATAGTTTATCATTGTCGTCCCCGACCCTGAGAACTGGCTCTGCCAGAAGTTGTACTGGCACATCCACACCCACGGTCAGATGCACTGCTGCTACCTGAAGGTGACTGATGTCTGCTGGATAAGCTATCTTCATGAGTCTGCCCAGGACCAAAACCCCATGGCCTGTCACGTCTGGGTGTGGACACCTCAACCACTGACAGAGCAGTGGAAGTAGTGCCACTACAGGAGCATGATCAGGCATGGCCATGTTGGCTAACATCAGATGATGTGGCTGACCTATGACCATGAGTATACTGCCCCATCCCATCAGATATTCTATCACAGTCCCCCTCTCAGCAGATGTTCCATCACAGACACTGCCCATTCCAATGTGTCATTCATCTGATCCACTGAATCGGCAACATGGTAGAGGCAGTCATGCATGTCAGCCTGTGCTACATCTACAATCCTAAGCATTTCCTCAGAGGACCTTCTGGAATGTGGCTGTGCCTCCATGATGGCCATAAACATATGTGGCACAGAAAGACACACCTGGATCAGGAGAAGGAAGGCTAGCATGCTTCCTCCAAGCAACCCCAACAAACCTCCTGTATGGCACCTCACCTAAACTTTGGCTACAGCCAGAGTCAACAAGCACTGAAGCCACTGTAACCACACTGCCCTTATCAAGTGTCTCACCCTCCACCTGTCCAATATCTGAGGGCTCACTGGAATGGGTTTGCATAGGCCTACTGGCTGTGTCCACTGGAAATACTGAGGATGGCTGAATGTCAACCTCAGTGTCAGATACAACCTCTGCATCCCCCTGACTGTGACTCTGTTTAGTCACCATCATCACCTTGCTTGCTGTACTCTGCCTGAATATTGCTGAGCTCTGTCTGCATTTTATTTTGAAATTAAGTTTTTAATTTAAGGATTGGGTACTTCTATTTTGTATCTTATTCTTGTAATGCATTTGTTTTGTTTTAAGTTGTCTGTTCTGCTGAAGTTTTAAGAGGTCTTGGCTAGGGTCAGTTAGAAAGGTTAGCAAAAGATTCCTTCGGCAAACAATGAATAACATCAGTTAATTAGCGGGAGAAGCTGAGAAATAGCATTCCTCATTTAGCTAGAAATATCTCTATTTAGTTGGAGTGCTTGTTTGACTTGCTTGCTGTACTCTGCCTGAATATTGCTGATCTATGTCTGCATTTTATTTTTCCTACCCTCCCAATTGTTAAACTTGGTATCTTTTGAGTTGCCCACCCCTATTATAAATCTGAATTTGAACACTCCACCCAGTTTCATCTCATTAGCTCATTCTACTGAGTACAGAGAGATCATGTTCTGTTTACTGTGGTTCATAGGTAGGTGCTAGGCTATCGGCCCTAGGGCCTATACAAGTCTAGTCAAAAAGGTACCCTGGCTTTCGCCACCCAGGAAAATTATTTTCCTGTGCCCCCATCGAGCAGAGCCACAGAGATGATGCCTGGGGTGAATTTCCTATTTCCCATCCAGTCATCAAGATTTTTCTTGAAGAGTGCTAATGAGGAGCTTTGTTTGATATAGATAGGTAGTTTGTTCCAGAGTATGGGAAGTCTCTGTGACAGGAATCTATCCCTCCAGCATGTTCTGCTTATTGTGGTGACAAGGTTTAGGTCTCTAGAACGTGTAGCTTGGAGAGATTGGGATTTCTTTAAGTGGAGCATGTCCAACAGCTCTGGGTTTGACATCACTTTGTATTTTAGGCAGAGATGGAGTAAAGCTGGAGTTTTTTGAGATGGTCTGTGTAGGGCATCTGTTTGAAGCCGGTAATCCTCTTTGTGAGGTATTTCTGCAGCCATTCCAATTGTTGTAGATGTCTTGTGAAGTACATTCCAAAAGGGGCACTGTACTCTGTAATGGGTCTAATGAGTGATGAGTAGAGGGGAACAATGACCTCTTTTTTCCTGGATGAGAAACCTTTTGTGATGAGGTGTGCCACATAGAAGGACTTCCTGACTACTGCTGCAATGTGATTATCAAAGGAGAGACTACTGTCCACCTGGGTCCCAAGGTCTCTTATCACACGTTTGGTGTTAAGTAGACTACCACCTATGTGGTAGCTCATGGGTACAGAGTTTTTGCCAAAGGGGATGACAATGCACTTTTTGGCATTGAGCTTGAGGCCATGGCTTTGACACCAGGCATCTGTCTCAGTGAGTCCTTTTTGTAGGATGTCCACATCATTAGGAGTTTCAATTATGGCTCCTAGTTTGCAGTCATCTTTGAACTTTGTTAGCCAAAGACCTTTTGTGTTAGCCTGTACTTAAGAAAAGTATATATCAAACAGAAGAAGACCCAGGACTGAACACTGTGGTACTCCACTTGTCACTGGTTTGAAGTCGGATTTGGTCTACTACTTTCACAGTGTGGGTTCTGTCAGTGAGCCAGTTGGCAATCCATCTTGTGACATAGGGATTTATACCTAGTTTAGTGAGTTTATCTATAATTCCAGATTAGGAGATGGTGTCAAAAGCCTTGGTGAGATCTAGATAGGCTGTGTGAGCCACCTTACCCTCATCTACGGCTTTGGTGACTGCTTCAAAGAAGTCTATCAGGTTTAGGAGACATGATCTGCCTTTTACAAACCCGAACTGGGTGGAGTCCAGAGTTTGGAGATTACCAGTGTCTTTGTTTATAAGTTCCATGATGTTATGATCCATGGACTTGCAGACCAGGGTCATTAGGCTAATGGGGTGGTAGTTCCCAGGGTCCGTGGTGGCTCCCCCTTTGTGGAGTGGGATAACCGTCGCTGAGCACCATTCAGTGGGCACAAAGCCTGAGGTGAGGCTATGATTGAACATGGTGCTTAGGTGGGGTGCCAGTTCATTCTGTAGTTCATGTAGAATACAGCCTGGGATGTTGTCAGGTCCCATGGATGCTGTGTTCTTGGCTTTGGAGAGTGTGGTTTTTACCTGTGCAGCTGTGATTACAGGAACTTTGCATTCTTCCGGTATAGAGATGGATCCTTTAGGAGGTGAGACGTTGGTAAAGTTAGCACTGAACTTATCTGCCAGGATGTTGGCAATATCAGTTGGTTCTCTATATTTAGTGCCATTGTGCTGTAACTCAGAACAGATCTGAGTGTTGCCATTGAGATTCTTGACATGGCTATAGAATGCTTTGTGGTTGTCTTTAGAATCAGTGGCAATTTTGTTTTCATAACTAGCTTTAGAGGATTTTATGAGGGGATCTCAGCTTTTTACTGAGGCTGACCAGGGAGTTCCTCCAATCATAGGATTTTACTCTTTTTTGCAACAGATTCTTTCTTCTGTTGTAGAGTTTGTTTATGGCAGGGGACCACCAGATTGACTTCCTTTTTTTAGAGGATAGCATCTTGGTTCTGTTAGGGATAGCATGATCCATGCACTCTTGTAAGTGCTTATAAAGTGCATTTGTGTAGGATTCAGCAGTCATACCTCTTTTGTCTGTTGGGTGCCGTGAAATTTGCCACTTCTATATCTTAAGAAGCGTGAAGTTGGCTTTGGAGAAATTTTTATGGTGGCTTCCCTAATGGGGGGCGGAATGTGGATGTCTAGGGTGATAAGCTTGTGGTCGGATCTGACCAACAAGGAATTGACCTCTGGTGTGGAACACTGGTCGCCCATGTTGGTAATGACTAGGTCTAGGATATTGCTGCCTCTGGTGGGGGTGTGAATAATTGATCCAGTGACAAGCTTTAGGTCCCTAGAGCATGTAGCTTGGAGGGATTGGGATTTATTTAAGTGACGCATGTCCATCAGCTCTGGGTTTGACATAGCTTTGTATGTTAGGCATAGATCACCTCGGAGTAGGCTATATGCGACAGAGTAAAGCTGGAGTTTTTTGAGATGGTCTGTGTAGGGCATCTGTTTCAGGCCAGTAATCCTCTTTGTGAGGTATTTCTGCAGGCTTTCTAGTTGTTATAGATATCTTGTGAGGAACATACCAAAAGGGGCATTGTACTCTGTAATCGGTCTAATGAGTGATGAGTAGAGGGGAACAATGACCTCTTTTTTCCTGAATGAGAAACCTTTTGTGATGAGGTGTGCCAGGTAGAAGGATTTCCTGACTAATGTGGTAATGTGATTATCAAAGGAGAGACTACTGTCCACCTGTGTCCTAAGGTCTCTTATCACACTTTCTTTGTTAAGTAGACTACCGCCTATGTTCATAGTTCAATTGCATTTATTTTGCTGCACTTATTACTGCTTGTTAATAGCCTGATTAAATTGTAACTGTTATTCTAAGCCTCTTAGTTTTGGTTTAAGCACTTGGGTTTCAGGCCAGTTGTTTTACATTAAGAAGGTTTGTGATCTACACTCTTGTGATAGGAGAGGTATCTTACATCCTTCTAAGTTGGGAATTGCTGGTTGAAGGCTTAATGTGTCTGCTATTTTAAAAGTGTCTTAGTTCTGGTTTAAGCACTTGGGCTTCAGGTCAGTTATTTTACATTAAGAAGATTTGTGGTCTACACTCCTGTGGGAAGAGAGAGTAGCCTCTGCCCTTCTGAACTGGGAGCTGCTGGATGAAGGCTTATTGTGCCTGCTTATCTGAACTGTTTTTTTTTTAATTGGTGCACTTAGTTTGCTGTTGCATAGATTAGATTTAGACCTGCTGAATCTAGTTCTGTTTATATAACTTGAGCACTAAATCAGGCCATCTTTTGTTGGAGAGGGGTTCCCCAGCACCCTAGTGGTAGGAGTGTGCAGTTAGAACTCATCTGATTGAAGGTTGCTGGAACAGGGCTCAGTTTTGAGCTTTGTTATTGGTTAATTTGTTTAAATCAGTTTTTCTACATAAATACCACATTTGCACAGGTTTTCACTTGTTTTAGCAAAGCTAAACAGAGTTTGGTGACCATCTACTGCCCTGCTGTATTTTTCTGATCAATCCAAACCATCTGCTGATCTTTGCAAAACATAAGTGGAATTTTGCACTGTACATTGCACTTTTAAACTGCATTTTTACCATATCACTGCTTATTTGAACTGCTTTTTCCTGACATTTTCACACTTTGCTTGCTGTATGATAGACTAGATTCAGACCTGCTGAATCTAGTTCTGTTTGTATAACTTGAGCATTAAACCAGGCCATCATTTGTTAGAGAGGGTTCCCCTATACTCTAGTGGCAGGAGTGTAAAGTTAGAACTCATCTGATTAAAGGTTGCTGGAATAGGGCTCAGCTTTGAGCCTTTTTATTGATTAATTTATTTAAATCAGTTTGCTCTCATTTGCTACATAAGCACCATATTTGCATGGATTTGCACTTGCTTGTGCATCATGCACTGCCAAGCAGTGGTGGGCACTGTTAGCAGTTATAGATGCAAACACTTTTGCCTGCAATTTCCCATTAGTACTCTGCTGGTACTCCATCAGTGAGTTCTCATGATTGTCCCTCACTGACAGCTGATACATTCAGTGAAGCTCATGAGGTACCAACACAGATCCTACCCATTATCCCTTCATTTTGTTTGTCCACTTCTCCTGTCCTCTACTTGACCTGGTCCTTCCTGTCCTCTCCCTGTTTTCTGAAAACATCATCTTACCTACCATTATGGACAGACAATTTACCACAGTTTCTCTAGCCAGCTTGGTTGATATGAGCATCCTGAGGCAATGTAACAATTTCCTCATGTACACTGACAACCCACTTCTTCTAGTCCACACAAATTCATTATGTGAGAGATGCATCTATATCAAGAACCTAGAATCCCGGCTCTCTCACTCACCAGTCAGTACACCTGATACTAAGCATGTTGTCAACATGCACACCTCACCTCCTGCACCCACCAAACCAACAACACATAAACTTGCATATGCAGAGGTTCTTACCAGAAGCTTACCTATACATCAAAGACCTCCCAAACACAACCACAAGCAAGCTTCACATAATACATCCTCTCCAGAATATATTACATATAATATAGTATGCACCAGTGTCTCAACAGTCAAGCCCCTAAGGCATAACACAAAAGCAAACATCTTATCCATAGGCAACTGAGTTGTGAGATGCACAGATTTCCGTCTCACCAGGTTGGATAAGGAAAAGGTCACGGTCAGCTGTCTGTCAGGTTCCAGGATCTGCCACATCACACAGGCACTCAAGTCTCTCAACAACAAGCACTGTTATGACTCAGTCACAGTCTATGTTGGTGTGAATGACTCGAGACGTACCTAACTGGACTATATGAAGAGAGACATGACTGAGCTCTCTGATTTTGTGTCTCAGGCAGGTATGTCCCTAGCCTTAAGCAGCATTTTACCTTTGTCTAGGATGATACCTCAATACAAACAAAAAATGATTGACTTCAATAATTGGTTTAGTTTCTGGTGTCATTCAAAGGGATGACATGGTCAAGAGACCTCGATGCTTTGCCAGAGATGGTCTTCATCTGTCACCCATGGGATTTTGGTTACTGGCTAAGCCTCTTGCCACCCCCATAATGCCTTTTTTAGGCAATGTCACAAGAACAAAATTACCAACGTAAAAATACCCTCTAAAAACAACCTCAACACTAAGAGTCTAAACCAGAAACTGTACTCACTGGAAGCAGTCCTCACCTTGGAAGATGCTGACATTTGTGCAGTCACTGAGATCTAGTTTAAGGCTGTGGACAGCACCCCAGCTATACCAGGTTACATTCCTTCCACACATTCAGACCACAAACTGAAGGAATGAAAACTAAAGGAGGTGGTATATCAATATTCAATAAAAATAAATACACCCCTAAATTGGTTAAACAGCAGGATTCCTTTGAATGACTTCAGATGCAATTGACTGTAGGTAAGACCCTATTTATGTCATTGCCAGCTATAGGACCCCCACC
Source organism: Protopterus annectens (assembly GCF_019279795.1). Classification (NCBI taxonomy): domain Eukaryota; kingdom Metazoa; phylum Chordata; order Ceratodontiformes; family Protopteridae; genus Protopterus; species Protopterus annectens. The sequence goes on along the minus strand of NC_056751.1, from coordinate 674,601,169 downwards.
ATGAATCAGGACATCCACTCAGCCTGCTTGGATCTACTTGAGTCAATCACAATACAACCAAACACCCTGGTTTTGGGTGACTTTAATTACCCATCCATTGACTGGGTAAATTATATGCGTTCTAACTCACTTGCCCAAAGGTTCCTAGACTTCATTAACTCCAATGTCCTGGACCAGCTGGTTGACACTCCCGCAAGGAGCTCAAGCATACTGGACCTGGTGCTCACTAACATGAGGGACCACTGTACCACCCCCAGTATGTGGCCATCCCTGGTGAGATCTGACCACAAATCAGTCTCGCTAGAAGTGACTATAATACAAGACCTCTCTTAGCAAAAACTACACTAAAAAAACTTCTCCACGCCAAGTAACAACCTGTTACATGATGGCATAAATAGCTTCATAGCCCCTCCCCTTTGATGGAACAGACACCTATGCTGAGTTATACACCAATGCTTTATAAGAGCATCTCTACATTTGTATTGACTCCGCCATACATGATAGAACCAAAGCAAGATCTTCAAGGGAAAACAAACCTGCCAGGTGGACAACTGCCATTCATAGGCTATACAATAGGAGAAAGAAATTTCTGTTTAAGAGTAGAAAGGAACAGTCTCAAACCTGGAAACACTCCCTCCTCAACTTAAACAAGCAAATAAGACTCCTAGTGAAGTACTCCAAAGTTAACTACAAATCCAAATTAGCTTCCCTAACTAAGGATAACCACAAGGTGTTCTTTAGTTACATCTGTAACTTCAAATGAAAGGTCCAGATTTGTACTGAACTCATAGTTAATGGTACTACATATATAGAACTTGTGGCTATAGCAAACCTGCTGGCTGACAGGTTCAGTGAAAACTACACCCCCTTGTCCCCGCCACATTTACTCAAAGCATCCCTAACACCTGTCCCCCACCTAGTATCTCTGAACAGCAGGTCTTAAATGCCCTCTCCAAGGCCAAAAATACAGCCTCTGTGGGACCAAGCAACATCCCAGGCTGTGTTCTACATGGGTTAAAACAGGAATTAGCATCACCATTGGGGATGCTTTTCAATGACAGCCTAAGCACAGGCTTTGTCCCAGCAGAATGAAAAACAACTACCGTCATCTTTTTGCATAAAGGGGGTGCATCAAGGGACCCTGGGAACTACAGACCCATTAGCCTAACCAGCCTTATCTGCAAGGCCATAGAATGAATCATCATGGATCTTATTAACAAAGATATAGGAAATCTCCAAACGTTCAACCCCACCAAGTTTGGCTTTGTCAAGGAAAGATCATGCCTGTTAAACTTGGTGGACTTCTTTGAGGCAGTCACCAAAGCCCCAGATGAGAGAAAATCTGTGCATACAGCCTACCTACACATAGCCAAGGCCTTTGACACAATTCCCCACTCAGGCATCATTGCTAAACTCACCCAGCTGGGTATCCACCTGTATGTTGTCAGGTGGGTTGCAAACTGGCTGACTGATAGAACTCGTACAGTCAAAATAGGGGACTCCACCTCCTCCAGCAGACCCATAACCAGTGGTGTTCCACAGGGATCAGTTCTGGAACCCCTACTGTTTGGAATATACTTAGGTTCATAGGTTCATAGGTTCATACTAGGCTATCTGCCCTAGGGCATTTATAAGCCTAGCCAGAATGTGTTTGGCTCCACCCCCATTTTAATTTTTTTTGCTATATGCTTTTTTTTTCGTTAGTAGTATACTGTGCCTCCAAAATACAGGCCAAAACTAAAGGACTGTGGCTGACAAAGTTCGCTGATGACTGCAAACAATCATTGAAACCCCTAGCGATGTCAACATCCTGCAAGAAGGTCTTATGGAGACTAATGACTGGTGCCAAAGTCATGGTCTTAAACGTAATGCACAAAATGCATTATTATCCTCTTCAGAAAGAGTGATGTTCCTGCAAGCTACCACATCAATAGCAATACCCTAAGCACACAGTCACTGGTGAGAAATCTGGGCACACAAGTTGACAGCACCCATAACTCCAATCACCACATTTCCACAGTGGTAAGAAGGGCATTTTATATTGATCATGTCATAATGTAAGGGCATTGACTCCAGCAAAAATGAGTTTATGACCCCCTCTGTAATCTTCCTTCATCAGGCCAATAACAAGAGTATAACACTCCCTTTGGTATGTTCCTTTCCAAACACCCACAGCAATTGGAGAGACCACAAAGGTTTCTTGCAAAAAAATTTATGGCCTTCAAGATCTGTCTTATGAGGACAGACTAAATGTTTTTGTCATTTTACTCTGTGTCATACAGACTGCTCAGATGTGACCTGTGCCTTGCACATAGGGCAATCTCTGACTCAGCTTTAATGGAAATGCTGCACATTCGCAGTTCAAATGGCACATGGGTCAATCGACCAAAGGACCTTAATCTGGTATGTGACATCAACAGAAATTGCTGGAGAGACAGATTTGTCTCACAGAGGTTGCCCCACCTTTGGAACAAGCTTCCTATTAATGTAAAACAAAGCTTCTCCTTGGCCCTATTTAAGCATAATTTGGATAACTGAATGAGTAACTGGAAATTCACCCTGGGGTTTCCACCTGTGTCCATCTTGGACAGGGGGAATAGGTGCTGATTTTAGTGTCTCCTTGAACCAGACACCCTTGGGTACACAGGATGACCTTTGCTAGGCTTATAAGGGCCCTGAGGTCATTAGCCTAATAACCTCATATGATCCTATGTTTCAATGACCCTATGATCGTCAGAGTCTGCCAATACTCTAACATCAGGTGGTAAGAGTCCTACACTTCCACTGTCAGGATCACCTGTGATAATAAGCAACAAACACAGGAAAGAAATTAATAGCTGCACTACTACAGTTCAATACATGCTAACAAACTAACACTGGTGCCGCTATCACAGATGATACTGCACTACACACACAGTCCTGACACCCACCTTAAACATATGATAAATGAATATTTCTGTGAAATGCACATCAGTACTGAAATAAAAATGTGTTTGGCTTATCAGGTGCAGATGAAGCAGCAGTTGCTATGGAGGATGGTCCTGGAATAAGTTAAAAAAAATGTAAGGACACCATCATCACAATAACAATAACAATAACAATAACACAGGGGTGAAACACGTTTTGCCCTTTATATATCCATCAACAATACATTTAACTGAAACCTGGATGATGCATCCACCCCAAGCACAAGTATAATTAATCAGAATGTGTTAACTGTTGTGAACCATAACTATAACTACCAAAAAAATGTTAAAGCAACTGAAGTATTGCCTTCGATGTTTTCCTATGCAAGAAATATTTAAAACTTGATAGAAAGGTAAGCCTACATGCAAGCTCCCCCTGGCCACCCTGAAACAGAAGCACCAACATCAATCACCTGGGCCTGTTGTGCAATTTCCACTGAGCTCTCTGGAACCCTGATAGTGGATATGAATTCTTCATTTGGTGTCAGTGGTGGCTCTGTAGAAGCCTCCCCAGTAGCCTGCTGTCCATGGGCCATTGCAGCTGTTCTCCTCCAGGCTGATGAAATCATGTCAGTTGCTCTATAATGTACCTGATCATATGTCCTGCTGCATCCACCAACAGCATTAACATTCTTCACAATCTGATCCCAAATTTTCATTCTTCCAGACATATCCCTATGTCCTTTCTCAAGCAGAAAGGCCCCATGTCACCAAAAGGCTTGAAAAGTAGCTTAATTCTCAGAGTCAGTGAATGAGATTTGTGGGGTTTGGGACACTTGGCTGCCATAGTACCAGGTGACATAAAACACAAAAGAAGGATACTACACATAAATATCACATAAATAAAAGGCTTGCTTAGATATAACACATATTGTCAGTTTTTCAATATTACACACTGGAGAAACAAAAAAAAAATATTTTCAGCTATTTAAATATAAAAAGGATTATCTGGTTATAAAATATCATAGTCACACACAAACCAAGGTTTGATTCAAAACAAAGGAGTAAGAATAGCAAAGCAAACTTCTGTAAACACTTTTTGGTTATGCTAACACAGAAATAGAACTTGACTCCCCCACCCCCAAAGAAGAAGAAAAGAACGTTCCTATTCAAAACAAAGGAATAAAACATCAGTGAATTGCTATTAGTGGTGTCAAACAAAATGTCCCAAAAACATAAAAACATATGTACACATTTACCTCTACCTGTGCCCAGCAGTCATAGGATTATAGGATCATAAGAAGTTACTAGGCTAATGGCCCTGAGGCCCTTACAAGCCTTGCCAAGAATTTAGCCCATGTTCTAACATGTCAGCACCCGATGCCCCTGTCCAGCAGGGATACAGGTGGAATCCAAGGGGTGTATTTTCTCTTCCACATCCAGTTATCCAGGTTGCGTTTAAAAAGGGAAAATGAGGTACTCTGCTTGACATGGAGAGGGAGTCTATTCCACAGAAGAGGAAGTCTCTGGGACACAAGTCTGTCCTGGCAGTAAGTACTATTGCTGTCACAGACCAGGATGAGGTTGCACATGCAGTTTACTTGAGTGGAGCATGACTTGCTGATAAGCAGTCGTCCCATCAAGGTGGTGTCTGAGATTGCTTTTTATGCCAGACAGAGGTCACCTCTGAGGAGTCTGTATGAGACTGAGTAGAGGGACAGGGCTTTTAGCCTATCTGTATAGGGTAGATGTTTGAGGCCCTGGATTCTCCTGGTGAGGAACCTTTGTGGCCTCTTCAGCTGCTGCATGTGCTTTGTGAGGTACATGCTGAAAGGGGCATTGTACTCAATAATGGGCCTTATAAGGGAAGAATACAAGGATGTTATGACCTCCTTTTCCCTGAATTAGATACCCTTCCTAATGAGGTGGGCCATGTAGAAAGCCTTCCATACAATGGAGGCAATATGGTAGTCAAAAGTCAGGTTGCTATCAACCTGGGTGCCCAAGTCCCTCATGACTGATTGTGTGCTTAGGACTTTGATATCAATGTGATAATTTGTGGGGACATCACTCTCCCCAAAGGGGATGATGCTACACTTTTTCGCATTTAGTTTGAGGTCATGTTTCTACACCAGTCTTTTGTTTGGATAAGACCCTCTTGGAGGACGTTCACATCACTATGGGAATTGATGACAGCACCCAACTTGCAGTTATCTGCAAACTTGGTCAGCCATAGCCCACTGGTTTTGGCCTGCACCTCTGAAAAGTATATCCCAAACAACAGAGGCCTCAAAACCAATCCCTATGGTACACCGCTCATTACGGGTCTACTGCTTGAGGTGGCTTCCCCTGTTTTGACTAGGTGGGTTTTATCAGTGAGGCAGTTTGCTACCCATCTGGTAACATATGGGTTGATGCCTAGTTGAGAGAGTTTGTCTATTATACCTGAGTGGGGAATGGTATCGAAGGCTTTGGCCAGGTCAAGGCAGGTGGTGTGCATCATTTTCCCCTCATCCATGGCTTTGGTGATGGTCTCAAAGAAGGTAAGCAAGTTTAACAGGCATGACCTCCCCTTGACGAAACCAAACTATGTGGGATCAACTGTTTGGAGGTTGTCAATGTCCTTGTTAATGACTTCCATGATAATCCATTCATGGCCTTGCAGATCAGGCTAGTTAGGCTGATGGGTCTATAATTTCCTGGGTCAGTGGATGCTCCACCTGTGTCAAAGGGATGACAGTGTTTGTCCTCCACTCAGCTGGGATGAAGCTGGTACTCAGGCTTTGGTTGAATAGGGTGCCTAATGGTGTTGCAAGTTCCTGCCTGAGTTCCTGTAGGATGCAGCCTGGGATGTTATCAGGTCCCATGGAGGCTGTATATTTTTGCCTTTGAGAGGGCAGTGATGACTTGCTCCCTGGAGATAAAGGGAGGGAGAGAGGTGCTAGGGATGTCCTGATTTACTGATGGGGGAACAACGGGGGGAAGTTTACACTGAACCTGTCTGCCAGCAGGTTGGCTATATCTGCAGCATTTGTGCATGTGGTGCCCTTGACCACCAGTACTGAGCAGAGCTGAGTGCCTCCTTTGAGACTGCAGACATATGTGAAGAAGGCCTTATGATTGTCTTTAGTAGCTGCAGCCAGTTTTGACTCGAAGTTTGCTTTGGAGGATTTCACTTGTGCTTGTTCAGGCTAAGAAGAGATTGCTTCCAATTAGGCACCTGCTCCTTCTTGGCCATGGACATTATTTTGTTTTCTTTTATTATAGAGTTTGTATATTGTAGATGTCTACCAGACAGGTTTAATCTTCCTTGAGGAGGAGGATTTTGTCCTGTTGGGTATTCCTGATTACATGCAAGCAATATAAATGCTTGGTTAGCACTTTGGTGTAGGTTTGGACATTTGTGCTAGTTCCTATGGAGGGGGAGGGGGAGGGGATTTTGATGCTGTTTATACCTTCCATCAGGAGGTTGTAATCAGCTTTGGATAATGTTTTTGTTTGACCCTAGGTGGGGGGGGGGGGGTCAGGAGAGATGGTGACTTTGAAAGTGACTGCTTTCTGGGCAGATCTTACCAGGGAGGATGACACTGTAGGGATGCTTCAGTGGTTACTCATGATGGGTAATGTGACACCCATGCACTGGCCCAGTAATCAAGGAGCCTCAATCCTCACCACGAAAACCAGTGAGGGGCATCCACATTGGAAAGGATAACAAATACAGACACAGTAAACTACAATTTCCCTTAAGAGCACACAGAGATCACGGTCATTCTGGGGCTGGTTTCTCCCTTTTGCTCCAGATCCCCAATAAGACTCCCCACTGGCACAGCTATAGGTTATAGATCTCAGCCGAGTATTCAAGCCGAAACCTCCAGTGCCCTCTCTATCCAACCAGTGCTTTGTGTCCCTGCCCAAGTAGCTGACATACACACACTTTGAGATTTGGTTTATATACAAATACACAGACACTCCTGGGGAAGGCTGGCACAAGTATTCCAGCTATGCTCCCTCCTGCCAGGATATAAGATAGCAAACACTGCCACCAACTACTCTTATCAGCTGCTAAAAAGGCCCTTACCAAAGGGTGTCCAATTATTATTGTGCAATATCATTATCCAATTAGTAAGTGTGACGAACAGGAAGGCTTATTTGGAGTGACTTTGTACAGTATCACTATAGACATGCAATGTACTCTAGAGCTTAAATTACCACTACACAAAGCAGCCATAGTTAAAAGGTTTAAAAATATTTAATAATAAATAATAAAAACACAAGACAAATCTTCTCATTTCAACACGGTGCTAATCAAGAGTTCAGAGATCACAAGAAAATGCTTAATATAATACTGTAGAATAGTCTGACATAAATATAGAAAACTGCTAGACTAAATCTGAATAAATTCCTGTCTAACTAGTAGCAATCACAGCTCTAAATAAACTTACATATAGAGCAAAGGCAGAGTACTAGTGAGTGATGTTCTTCAGACAAAATCCAAAATGCTCTGATTCTCTCTCTCTGAGAAAGTCTTAAAAATAATACATCACTGCTGACTCATTTCAGATTACATCATTCTTCTTTGGTTCCCAGGCTAACAGAAACTCAGAGTTTTAACATTTCTTTGATTTGCATTTGGCCAGGAAATTACAGCAATAAAGATAGGTGGAGTGGGCATCTTGAGTCAAAGTTGGGGGCCTGCAGCTAGCTGTGATTTGAATAGGGATCTTGTCAATGGTTAACTGCACCTGGAGTGCCTTCTGTGCATCATACAGTTTGACTGGCCTGGAGGTGTGTATGCCTTTAATATATACTGAAACTCCACCTCAGTTTCAGCTTTGAACCTGGTTTCTGTGACTACACAAATGGCAGCATCTTCTAGGTTAAGACTTCTTGCAATGAGTGCAGTTTCATGTTTAGACTCCAAGCATTTAAAAGCATGACCTTTAATTTGTATTTTGATGAAATTTTCATGTTGGGCAGTTTTGACCTTATGGCATTGCCTAAAAAATGCACTATTGGGGAGGCAAGAGCCTTTGCCAGAAGCCTGAAACCCAAGGGAGACAGATGCAGGAGTTCTCTGGCAAAGCATTGTGGCCTGTTGATCATGTCTTCCCAAGCTGCCAGGTACTGGATCCCCTTGGAATGACACCAGAAACTAAGTCAATTGTTAAAGTCAGTCATTTTCTGTTTGTATTGAGGCATCATTCTGGATGATGGCAGAATGCTGCTTAAGGTTAGGGACATACCTGCCTGGGACACATATTCAGTGAGCTCGATCATGTCTCTTTTCATATAGTTTAGGGAGGTACATCTCAAGTCATTCACACCAACGTGGACAATGACAGAGTCATAATAGTGCCTGTTGTTGAGAGACTTGAGTGCATGTGTGATATGGTGGATTCTGGCACCTGACAAACAACTAACTGTGACTTTCTCCTTATCCAACCTGGTGAGGGGCACATCTGTATGTCTCACAATGGAGTCTCCTATGACTACTATGTTAGGTTTCTCGTTAGGTCTTAGTGGCTGTGAGAAACAGGTATGTGAACTATGTGTGGTATGGTGTGGTGGGGTGTGGCATTCACGTGTGTTTTTGCCTCAGAGGTCTCTTTTGTTTCAGTATGTTTTTATTGAGGATCTCCACATATGTGGGTGTGTGTTGTGTAGGTGTGCATGGTGCTTGAGGTGTGGTGTTTGTGTTGACAACCTTCTCAGTGCCAGATATACTGGCTTGTGAGGGAGAGAGCATAGACTCCCCTGACAATAATGCCTATGCCATCAGTAAATTTCTAAGAAGTGCATACAGATAAAAGTAGAATTTGCTAATATATATATATATATATATATATATATATATATATATATATATATATATATATATATATATATATATATCTACATAAAAAAAAGTTTGTCCTTCTGACATGTAAGCATATCCACTATATAATTGAAGAATTCAATCATACCTTTTCAAGATCAGTAGTCTTATGCGTGGATAAATCCAAAGCAATAGCAATCTTCTTCTGTGTTATCCACAAAAACAAGTCTCCTCACCTTCAGATTCCCTAGCTATATGGTTACCTTTTATAGTGTAGATTCAGGACTGTGAGTATGGTAAAGATGCAAATGAGGTGTGAACTCATTAGAATTACTGAATCCCAAACACTTGCCTCCATGTAGGAGATGTAAACATAGTGCAGGCACTACCTCAGTGTTTCTTGCTAATGGATTGAGACTGTGACTTTTTACTGTTAGGGTGAAGGAAGAAGTTACAGCAATTCAGATTCCCTTACCTATAGTGGGTATGTCTATCAGGTTAGACTTACAAAGTGTAGAAGTAATTATACCAAGGTTTTAAATGTAAGTAAGCAGCACACATTTCATATTTTCTGTTCAGTAACATCCACCCTCCACTGTATGTGTTGAAAACTGTATATTATTGCCATTTAATATTCTCACACATTGTAACGAGAACGACATAAATACCTTACAGCCTGAATGTCTCAGCTTACTGCTCAGATAATACCAAACACAGATAAGACAGAGCTGTGTTTCTGCAAAAAATAGTCACAAATGTTTGTGTGATCACTCATTACACTATATCTGAAATTAATTCATGTACAAACAACTCAGAAGTTTACAACAGCCATATGTCTTGTTAATACTGCAGATGATTTTGGACTTGCTTGTATGCACAATGGTATTCATTCTCTGCTGCAAAGCTGTTTATGTGGCAAAGAGGGATAAGACACCCTTACTGTGTTTTGAAGGTTCATTGGTGTGAGAGGTCAAATCCAGAGTTGTGTAAAATCTTTCATGTGTACTAGCATTTATTTTGTAATGTTGTTTATTATATATATATATATATATATATATATATATATATATATATATATATATATATATATATATATATATATATATATTTAATACCAGTCTTTGAGTGATGTTTGGCTTAGCTCAAACAGGGGAAATGGAGAAAAACAATAAATGTCATGTAATGTACTTCTTTGATAACCAATACGTCAACTACACCTGTGAATCACCTGTGTGTGTGTAGCACTACTATGCAACACATTGATCCACACAGAACATGCTATCTGTAGATGATGGTTCAAGTCCCACCTTTGTCTTTTTAGGATGAAATTGAATAAACACTGCTCACAAGGTTAAAACAAGCTTATCTTTGCTTCTCAGGTTTGCACAAGGCTTATCATCATGCAAACCTGGACTAATGTCACACACACGAAGCAGACAGAACATCTGTGGATATAATGCAGACATTCTCGATTTCAAAAAGGATACATTGTTGCATTTTTTGCTTTCCATTCCACAAATGTGCTAAGTGGCATTGCACGGCATTTAGCAATCTTCCCCAACATATGCATGTTCAGAACTCCTGCAGACAAGAAGCAGGCAGACAACAATTTCAAAATGGATACATTCTATCAAGTTTGTTGGTCATTGTGCAAACTTGCTAAGCAGAGCTGCACAGTGATTAATACACAGAAGCTAATAATGACTGAGGAAATATCCAACTGTTGTTTAACTATTCATGTGGCAGAAGTTGTAAGTGTAGGGCTGTAATACAGATGATCCTGAGTTCTAATGCAGGAAATTCCAAACATTGTTATTGTTCCATTTCACTTTATATATGTCACTTAAACAAAGCTAAACATAATTATAAATAACAATAAGTATGTATAGCAGTGGAGCTCATGGAGTTATATGTATGACTAAGGGTATTTAGACTATTATGTTTCTGAAATTATAATTGTACTATCTGGCCTTGGATGGCCTTCAGACTTTAGTAAGACTCATACACACATGAATGTATAAACCAGGACCTTGTTAGGTCACACACTTACATGGTTAACCTCTCAATTTATCATGTATATTTATATGTGATTCATGAATATATCTAATAAGCACTTCTTCTGTGGTAAGGATGAAAAATCACTGCTATGGAAGAAAATGTTTTGTCTCTTATGCATAGCTTTTAATCCCCACATAGTCAAAATAAATTTTACCAGTGTGTAAAGCCACACAATAAATGTGTCAAGTCATGAAATTTATGCCCGCAATACATGTCTGCAAAGTTAAATCACCTAACAGTTACAGCAGAAAACAACCCTCAAACTAATGTCAAGTGTCAGATTAATCTTCCAAATTCAAAAATCAGTTTCCTCTCTGTTTGATACTGTTGCTGTCCATCATGCAGACTCAGTTGACATCATTGTTCAGGTTTGCACACTACCAGCAAATGTGATAACATGCATTGACGAGAAATCATTCTTAGCTATTGCAGTTCTCTCTGGTTAGACATGTCGGGTGGTAGAAGGAAAGGTTCCCAATTTAGAGCACAAAGCAGGCAGTGTTGAGGAGTCCAGGATCTTTATTGGACGTCTTGTACAGCTGAAGGCTTTTGCAGGGGTACTATACCGGCTCCCAGTACAAGTCTAAAGCTTGTCATAGCCTGTCCAAGGCTGTCTCCAGTGAGACTGGCATTCTACAAACTGGAGGACAGCGCAGGCATCACTTTAATGATCCAAGAAGTTGCAAGAGGGGTACACTCAACTAGTGATGGACGAGTTCAGGACTGAGAACATCCCACAGTTCTGTAAGTATAGTAATAAAGAGAATTATTTTGTAGTAGATAGAAAGCTTCATATAGGCCAGAGTGGTATGCATAATGCGTTTCCTGTTCTCTTATCTTTCTTCCACATCTAATGAAGAGATCGCTGCAAATAGAGAGGCCCATGCTGAGTGTATGGAGAGACTGAGGAAAGCAAGAGATATGTATGCAACACAAGAGAAGTATTATTGTAGCTTTTCAATTAAAATTTGTTGTTTTCTGTATAGTTGCAGCAAAGCAAGCATACATATCCTAACTGTAAAAGCTAGCATGCATGCTTCAGTCTGTAGCACAAACCAAATGTAGCAGTCAAGTCTAAGACTGTAGTCAGGTGTTGTGGGTTCAAATACCAGAAGTGCCAAATATAAAATAATACAATGCTTTAAAAATTAAATTGGATAAATTAATTTCAACACAAGTGGCATAATGCCCTGCTGTTAACTTAATCTGTATAATTGGACCAAGCATATGTGCACTATCTGCACATTGCAAGGATTAGTTTGAGTAATCCTTAATTAGAGTTAGTACTTGTTGAGAAGTATAGTCAAATGTAAAAGATCAGATAAAATACTGTTATTGTAATAATGCATTGTATTTCACACGTGATGGTACTAATGTTATCGCTTTTTTCTCTCACCCCAACCCTTATCTCTTTTTTGTATTTTGCTATGTGTCATCAAAACATTTCCATGTCATCCATGTCTGACAAATCACAAAATGCTTTACAGCACAGAGAGGTAGGCCAACCACAGTGGCTCAGCCTGCCCCCACTCCACCGACTCTGGCACCAACACATCAGGGAGTCTACCTGGCTGTACTGCTTATGCTGTCCCTGCACTACCTGCACACTCAGGTAGCACTACCCTGGAAGCTGGTACTGTGCTACCCTCTGAGAGTACTGGCAGAGGTGGGGATTTTAATCACCCACCAAGAGGTGCCAGGGTCGGTGTATAGGGTTGTGCAGAGCACCAGTGGTGCACACCTACACCAGATGGAGAGGCTGCTCTCCCTCATGGTCCATAGGAGAATATAACAGGCACACCAGCAGCCAGAGGAGTAAAGTGATGATGATGACAGTCCTGTAGATGAGGACTAGATTCTCACTATCCCCATGTTTTACGGGCATGGGCATCTGCTGTCTCATCCCTAACCCCAATCATTGATCCCCCAACCTTTTGTGTCCCTCACAGTCCCTGTGTCATGTCTTGTTTGTTCTGTTTGTTTGTATCTGCTTCCTCATTTACCCTACCTACCTGATCCAGAAATACCTACCTCCCTTACCCAGCATTCCTCTCTTAATGAACTAAAAAAAATTGGGCACCTGTACCACAAAAAAAATAAATAAATAATATCCCATACATAGCTTTACACTTTGCACACATCTTCTTGACACACTTGATTTGGACCATTTGGCTATACAAATGATTTCATTGTCGTCACCCCTCTTTGTTAAGGTGACAGTCCAATTCAGCTAATATTCTTTATTTTTATTTCACAATCTTGAAGAAATGGATAGCTATAGTTATTTCATAACCTCCTCCTGTACATTCCTGTATTGTTTTCCCTTTGCTCTTCCACCACTTGCCCCCCATTTCACCAGTTTCTCATCTACCCATTTTAGAACTTTTAATGTGGTCAAAAACTAGAATCACACAAATAAGTACCAGAAAAACAATATAGTCCTTCACTTTTTGGCCTCTGTGTTTATATGGAGTTTGGCATCACACACCAATGCTAAGCGACAGTGAACATCTCATCCTTGGTGCTGTTACCTCTGCACAATACCTCTTAAACCCACTGATCTAAGGTAATACACAGTGAGTGTAGAAACAAGAATTAATTCATTGTATTATCAATACATATTTAAAACTATTAGATACACCTGGATCCAAAGCCTGTATCATCTGGACTCCAAAATAAATTTGTCAATGCATTTACAGCTCGTGCTACAGAGTCAGCTAAGAAGCATGTGTTCTATACACTCAGTACTCAGAACTCACATAATTATAGCAAGGAGGCTTGCATTTGCTTACCATTTAATTATGTGCAAACACAGAAAGCAGTAGAAATGTGTATCTCGCATGCGCAAACACTTTGCCATCGAACACACAAACCCAGTACTTGATGGTGCTCTAAGGAAAGTGCACAATAACATGTATTACTTTTGTTTATTGCCTTTGGAGTCTTCCTGCCATCAAAGTACACATAAAAACACAAACAATGGTAAAGTACCTTTTAAGAAAAGCACACATATTTAAACTACAGCAATCTCTTACCTCCCCCATGCAATGCAAACTCAGTACTTTTTCACAAAGATATCAAGTACACTACAGAAATAAATACTTTCTTATATATCATGCACACCATTATAAAGTATACATGCACATTGGAAACAGAACAGAAAATACTACACTTTGCATACACATCAACCTGGTATAATGCAGAACCTTAATATCTTGGCAGTTGGACATGCCTACACATCCATTTCAAACAGGTCTCCCAGCATCTTCTCTCCAACATTCAGTGATGATGTCATCCATTATAAACTTTCCTGCAGCCTTGTAAATGTCATACTTGTGCTGTGGTTCTTGTGTTAAGTATTGAGTTCTCTAGTCCATGTACTTAGGTAGGGATTCTGTTCTCACTGCAATCAACTGGTGTGTGTGTGTGTGTGTGTGTGTGTGTGTGTGTGTGTGTGTGTGTGTGTGTGTGTGTGTGTGTGTGTGTGTGTGTGTGTGTGTGTGTGTCTATGCACCCTTACTTGACATTAAAGAGAGCATTTTACATCAACATGTGGAATACTGCTATTACCATCTTCATTTCACAAGACAGTACTGATGTCATCACTTAATAAAGTGTTTTCTCACACTCTCCAAGTCAGACTTCTGCTGTGGCACTTGTGTTAAGTACTGAGTTCTCTAGTCCATGTACTAAGGTAGGAGTTCTGTTCTCACTGCAGTCAAATGGTGTGTGTGTGTGTGTGTGTGTGTGTGTGTGTGTGTGTGTGTGTGTGTGTGTGTGTGTGTGTGTGTGTGTTTGTGTGCAAACTTACTTCAAATTAGAGAGAGCAGTTTACACCAGCATGTGGGATACTGCTATTATGGGTCTATATCACAAAACTGAACTTCCAAAATGTCGAACACCACAAATTCGAACTTGTAAGATCAAATTCAGACAACATCGAACCTTCAAAACAGCAAATTTTTTCCCAGGGAAAAAATTCACTGTTCCGAAAAACACACACACAATCACACCAAACACCTTCAAAATCTACACTAAACATAACATACACCACTATTTATGCACTATCCTTAACCCAGCCCTAACCCTAAAGTCTGTCACTACCACACACTTACCTGACCCGCGCCCTAACCCTAAAGTCTGTCACAATCGCACACTTACCTGACCTGTTCCCTAACCCTAAAGTCCATCACTACCATGCACTTGCCTGACCCGTGCCCTAACCCTAAAGTCCATCACTATCGCACACTTACCTGACCCGCGCCCTAACCCTTAAGTCCACCACTACCCATTCGTACACTTACCTTGGCCCAGTCCGAAAATGCTGAAGCCGCAGAAATAGCCAACCAAATTCTTTCCCTGTGAAAGAATTTGGGTTTCCGCGGCTTCAACATTCTCACCCTTCGAACTACCAAGTTCGGCCTTCTGGTATTCGGCATTCTCAACATTCGATTTTGCAATAGGAACCTGCTATTACCATCACTTATAAAGTGTTGTCTGACACTCTCCAAATCAAAATTGTGCTGGCGCACTTGCATTAAATACAGAGGTCTCTAGTCTGACTTCTGGCCACATGACATCCTTCTTGTAGAGGAGTGAAGGATGTCTTCATGTCAAATATGCATACACACACATCATAAAGCAGATTCCTTTCATGAGCATATGCAAGACATCCCCAGACCACTGTATGTGTGATTTCTAAGTTTGTCAAGGTGTAGTGCCCATGTCACATATGGGCTGTGGAAAATGTAATGCAATCCAGCAAATATACACATACACATAATAGTTTTATTATCTTCCATGATATACATATAAACATTGTTAATTGCATTTTCTAATGATGGCTAGGATTTCATATGATGTTGACCATCAGGTTAATAGTGTCCTATGACCCTAGAGTCACTAGACATATCAATGTTGCTGTCATTGACATATGCTATATTGTGGTGTGGCTATACAGTATGGCTACAAGAGGGTATTACAATCTGTGATATGAGCTACTGTATTAATGGCCATTATTTTCATTACATTACATGCTCTGAATATAACAGCTATAGGAATATGCCCCATGAGAACTTTGGACACAGGTTCATAGTTTCATAGGAGATTCATAGGTTCATAGGTATATACTAGGCTTTCATCCCTAGGGCCTATATAAGCCTAGCCAAATGAGGTTCCCTGGCTTTTTCCACCCAAGAAAATTATTTTCCTGTGCCCCTGTCAAGCAGAGCCACAGAAGTGATCCCCGGGGTGAATTTCCTGTTTCCCATCTAGTTGTCAAGATTTCTCTTAAAGAGGGCTAATGAGGAGCTTTGCTTGACATGAATGGGTAGCTTGTTCCAGAGCATGGGAAGTTTCTGGGACAGGAATCTATCACTCCAGCATCTTCTGTTTATTGCGGTGACAAGGTTTAGGTCCCTGGAGTGTGTGGCTTGGAGAGATTGGGATTTCTTTAAGTGTAGATCTGGGCTAGGTATGGCTTTGTATGTTAGGCAGAGGTCACCTCTGAGTAGGCGATATGCGATGGAGTAGAGCTCGAGTTTTTTTAGATGGTCTGCATATGGCATCTGTTTGAGGCCAGTAATCCTCTTAGTGAGGTATCTCTGTGGCCTTTCTAGTTGTTGCAGATGTCTTGCGAGGTACATGCCAAATGGTGCATTGCACTCTATAATGGGTCTGATGAAGGATGAGTAGAGAGGGACAATGACCTCTCTTTTTCTGGAGAAGAAACCCCTTGTGATGAGGTGAGCCAAATTGAAGGATTTCATGACTACTGTGGGGACGTGATTATCAAAGGAGAGACTACTGTCCACCTGTGTCCCAAGGTCTCTTATCACACTTTCAGTGTTTAGTAGGCTACCATCTATGTGGTAGTTCATGGGTATGGTGTTTTTCCCAAAGGGGATGACAATGCACTTATTGGCATTGAACTTTAGGCCATGACTTTGACACCAAGCATCAGTCTCAGAGAGGCCTCTTTGTAGAATGTCCACATCCTTAGGCAAATCTTTTATGGCTCCTAGTTTGCAGTTGTCTACAAATTTCATTAGCCAGAGACCAGCTGTAATAGCCTGGACTTCAGAGAAGTAGATACCAAACAGGAGAGGACCCAGGACCGAACCCTGTGGTACTGCGCTAGTCACTGGTCTGAAGCCAGATTTGGAGTTGGCTACTTTCACTGTGTGGGTTCTGTCAGTGAGCCAGTTGGCCACCCATCTTGTGACATAGGGATTTATGCCTAGTCCAGTGAGTTTATCTATAATACCAGAGTTGGGAATGGCGAGGTCAAGATAGGCTGTGTGCACCACCTTACCCTCATCTATGGCTTTGGTGACTGCTTTGAAGAAGTCACTCAGGTTTAGGAAGCATAATCTCCCTTTTACAAACCCAAACTGAGTGGGGTCCAGAGTCTGGAGGTTACCTGTGTCTTTGTTTATAAGCTCCAGAATTATGCGTTCCATGGCCTTCCAGACCAGGCTCGTCAGGCTTATAGGGTGGTAGCTCCTGGGTTCAGTGGTGGCACACTCTTTGTGAAGTGGAATAACCATCACTGTGCATGCATTGCATAGGCACAAAGCCTGAAGTGAGGCTATGGTTGAACATGGTACTTAGGTGGGGTGCCAGTTTGTTCTGTAGTTTATGCAGAACACAGCTTGGGATGTTGCCTGGTCCCATGGATGCTGTGTTCTTGGCTTTGGAGAGTGTAGTCTTTACCTGTGCATCCATGATTACAGGGGCTTTGCAATCTTCCAGTATGGAGATGGGTCCTTTGGGGGGTGAGGGGGGGTAAAGTTTGCACTAAACCTGTCTGCCAGAATGTTGGCAATATCAGTTGGTTCGGTAAATGTAGTGCCAGTGTACTGTAGTTCAGAGCAGATCTGAGTGTTGCCATTGAGGTTCTTGACATAGCTGTAGAATGCTTTGTGGTTGTCTTTAGAATTCATGGTGATTTTATTTTTGTAACTAGCTTTGGAGGATTTTATGAGAGCTCTCAGCTTCTTGCTGAGGCTGACCAGGGAGTTCCTACAATCATGGGATTTTACTCTTTTTTTTTGCAACAGTTTCTTTTTTCTGTTTTAGAGTTGGCTTATGGCAGGAGACCACCAGATTGGCTTCCTTTTTTGGAGGATAACATCTTGGTTCTGTTGGGGATGGCACAGTCCATGCCCTCGTGTATGTGCTTATACAGTGCATTTGTATATGATTCAGCAGTCGTGCCTCTAATTTCCATTTGTATGGCTATCATGAAGTTAGCCACTTCTGACTTAAGAAGCATGAAGTTGGCTTTGGAGAAATTCTTTACGGTGGTTTCCCTAATGGGAGGTGGGGGTGGGATATGGATGTCTAGGGTGATTAGCTTGTGGTCGGATCTGACCAGCAAGGAGTTGACCTCTGGTGTGGAGCATCTGTCACCCATATTGGTAATGACCAGGTCTAGGATGTTGCTGCCCCTGGTGGGGGTTTGGACAAGCTGACCCAGGGCGTTGGAATTTGTGAATTCCAGAAAACATTGGGCAAAGGACTTAGCACTTGAGTAGTTTTCCCAGTTGATGGTGGGGTAGTTGAAATCTCCCAATATTGTGGTATTGGGCTGTACCTTAATATTATCCAGTATATCAAGAAACATGGAGTGGGTGTCCTGGGGCATGGCGGGGAATCTGTAACATGCTACAACCTGAAATACAGTTTTGCCCAGTGTTAATTGTACTTGGACAATTTCGGATGCATTATGTTGAGCAACTAGCCTGGAGGTGTGGATATCCTTTATGAATATGGACACACCTCCTCCTTTAGTGTTTCAGTCCAGGTTAGGGGGCCGAAAGGTGTGGTTAGAATTGTAGCCTGGTAATGCAGCGGTGCTCTCTGGAGTCTTAAACCAGGTCTCTGTCACTGCACAAATGTCGATGTTCTCCATCTTAAGGAGTGCCTCGAGTGAGTGCACTTTGAGGTTTAGACTTCTAGCATTGAGTAGCATTACCCTTAGATTTCACTTGTTTGTTTCTACTATGGTGGTGCGTATGATGTTTGAGCCTTGCCTAAAAAAAGGCACTATAGGAATGGCAAAAG